>NC_046162.1:91962641-92262641 GCF_011064425.1 Rattus rattus
GGAGATGCTAGGGTGCTGAGTGTGAGGCTAAACACGGAGTGCCATCCAAGTTGGCAGTGGGAAAGAGGGCTGAGGCCTAGAGGCTACGAAAGAGGTGCTGAATCTGGAGCCTGGCTCCTGGGGGAGACATGGGACCAGGAAGATGTCTTCTGGGAGGGTGACAGGCAACCTTCTGAGGGGATGAGAATCGTCTATGAGTGTCAGGCCAGTTCAGACCTGTTGTGCATGTGCACAGCCCAGGATGGGCTTAGCCTCAGAAGACTTAATCTGGAGACCCCTGGGGCTGCAGGTTTGAGGGACTTGGGGAGTAGCACCTCCCACCCTTTGGCATTTCTTCCCATTATCTGTCAGATGACAAGGCTCCAGAGACCAGTCTGGGTGGCAGCTATAACCATTCTTCCCCTGGGCGCCAGCACTGAGCCTGGTGAGGAAGGAACACCCAGGCAGGTGGTAGATATGGCTTGCTCCTTGGATTTTGTCCCGAGGTCTCTGTCATCCTCTTTAGTTGTTTGCAGTGCCTAATTGTCTCTGGCTTCATACTCCCTTCCTGGAAGCCACATTTAATGGCTAATCAATATACAAACCCACAAGTGAACTGCACTTTCAAAAGTCCCGTCCCTGAGGTTCCCCTCAGAAGACAAAACCCATTCAGTAAGTGCTACCAGGTCAACATTAACAGCGAGTAGTGTCCCCAGAAGAGCAGCCTGTGGGACAGCATCACCTCTGCACTTTACATTATTTGTTTTTAATTTTTATTTTTTTTCCCTTTTTGGAGATAGGGTATAGCTATGCATAGCCCAGGCTAGCCTCTAATCACAATCTTCCTCACCTTAGTCTTCTCCTATGCTAGAGTTACAGTCCTGAGTTACCACACCCCACTGAACTGCTCCTTAAATATACACAGTTTTTAAGTACTAAATCCCGCTCCAATCACTTGCTGTGGGATGTAGCCATTATTCCACACAGCAATCCGGTAAGATCATTTAACTGTCATTAACCCTGTTCTACATATTAGAAAACAGACTTTGAAAGCCCATTATTTTTGCCTTAGGTCACAGAGCCTGTGTCAGAAATTCTGCATATTCCTTACTTTTCTCAAGGTTGTAACCAAACAGTGGACAAAGAGAAACTTGAGGGAGGAAAGGTTTATTGTGACTCACAATGCAGGGGCTTCATCCATCATGGCTGCGAAAGCCAGGAAGCAAGACCAGCTCCTGTCAGTAGCTGGAGGAAGGTGTTAGCTCTCCTCTCTGGATGGGGGAGGAGTGGGGAGGTTGCCATTCAACTGGCTTTCTTCTCCCCGCTCCCTCTTATATTCAGTCTAGGACCCCAGCCTGTGGAATGGTGCCAGTCATATTCAGGGCAGTTCATCCCCCTTCAACTACTCCTCACTAAAACATTCTCACACATACCCAAGTGAATGTACCTCCCCAATGGCTTATATTAGTTTGTGTGTGTGAGTGTGTGTGTGTGTGTATCTCTCTGTGCATCTCTGTGTGTGCGTCTCTGTGTGTGTATGTGTGCGTCTCTGTGTGTGTTTCTCTGTATCTGTGTGTGACTCTGTGTGTGTCTCTGTGTATACACAGAGAGTTGAAGAACAATACACAAAGAGTTAGTTCTTTTCCTTCCACAGTGAAAGGGACTGAATTCAGGGTGACAAGCTCTGTGGCAAACACCTTTACCAGCTGAGGCATTTCACTGGTCCTCTGAGTGTTTTTAACTCACTAAGGCCAACAATCAAAATTAAGCAGTCGTAGTCAATGTGAACCTGGATCTTTTTATTTCAGAATGCAGTCCCACTACTAAGTGTTTTGCTGCATTCATTCATCTGTCCAGGCACTGATTAAGAATGGCTGACTATGAACAGGGCTTGGTGAGAGATAATAAGAAATAATGAAGAACAGGCGTGGCCCCTGCCCTGAATCATCTTGTGACACCACAGAGAAGAAAAGTATGAAGTAAATTAACCCTGAATTAGTTAAAGTTTTAACTGTTCCATGAGCCTCAGAGCCTGGGGAATTTGCATAAGAGATCTAATTTGATCAGAGATGTGAAAGCAGGTTCCTTTGGGAAGTACTGATTGAGCTCAGACCAAAACCATGAGTGTATATAGGCTAGGGAGCAAGGAACCATGTTCTAGGCAAAGTACACAGCACGTGCAAAGGTCCTGTGCAGGGAGAGAGGCAGAAAATGGAAGGAGCTGCAAGCTCTGACTAAGAGGACAAAGCAGGGGTGGAGTTTCAAAGGTGGGCTGTGGCTGACTGTACAGGGCCTTGTGGACCACCATAAGGACATAGAACTTTACTCTATGAGCCACGTCAAGTCCAGAAATGAGACGTCAGATTTTTTTTTCACACAATGGTCCCTGAGGTTCACTGGCCAGCCTAGTGTACCTGGTGACTTCTAGGCCAGGGAGAGACTGAGATGGTTTGAATAGGAATGGCCCCCACAGACTCATGGGTTAGAATGCTTGGCCCATGGGGAGTAGCACTATTAGGAGGTGTGGCCTTGTTGAAGTAGGTGTCGCATTGCTGGAGGAAGTGTCACTGTGGGAGCTGGCTTGGAGGTCTCATATGCTAAAGGTATGCCCAATGTGGCACACAGTCTCCTGCTGCTGGCTGGTCTGGTTGTAGAACTCTCAGCTCCTTCTCTAGCACCATGGCTGCCTGCACTCTTCCATGTTCCCACCACAGTGAGAATGGACCAAACCTCTGAAACTATAAGCAAGCTCCAATGAAATGTTCTCTTAAAATAAGACTTGCCGGGGCTGGCGAGATGGCTCAGCAGTTAAGAGCACCCGACTGCTCTTCCAGAGGTCCTGAGTTCAATTCCCAGCAACCACATGGTGGCTCACAACCATCTGTAAAGAGATCCAATGTCCTTTTCTGGTGTATCTAAAGAGAGCTACAGTGTACTTATATTAAATATATGAATAAATAAAAAAAAAAAAAAATATACTGCAAAAGCTGAGAGAAGTCAGGGTAAATTTTCAAACCAGTGTCTTGCCCCCCACTCATCTCAGGCTAAGGGTCCTCTCATACCCGCCAGGCTGCTGTGTGGGATCGGGGAGAGGGTGTCTGTGTTAACCAGATATTCACCATGTGACAAAACACTCAAGGACATCACAAGGGAGGAAGACTTACCTTGGCCCATGGTTTCCGAACTTTTTGGTCCTTGGTCACTGGTCCTGTTGCCTTGAGTCCTGCTCTGAATTGGAACGTTCACGGTGGCCAGAGGCACAGAGTAGGAAAAGGGAAAGGTTCTACCAAACCTTTCCAGGGATGACCCTATCCCCGCCCAACCCCATCCCACCCCCATTCCCTCCTTTATCCAATTAGTTCCCACTTCCTGAAGTCTCTCAGCCATTTCCCTGTAGTGCTGAGGACAGCATCCAAGGCATGGGCTTCTGCACGGGTTATTCAAGATAAAACTCAGTTCCTTTTTCTTTCTTCTTTCTCCAGGAGATCGTGACTGCCTTAAGCTGTAGCAAGAACATTGTGCCCATCATTGATGGCTTTGAGTGGCCTGAGCCTCAGGCACTGCCTGAGGATATGCAGGCTGTACTCACCTTCAACGGCATCAAGTAAGCCTCAAGCTCTGGGGAGAGTTAAGGAGGAAACGGTGGTGGTGGTGGTGGTGTGTGTGTGTGTGTCTTTGTATGTGTGTGTATGTGTGTGTGTGTGTGTACATGTGTGTGTGTGGTGTGTGTGGTGTGTATGTGTGTTTGTGTGTGTGTGTGTGTGTGTGTATGTGTGTGTGTGTGTGGTGTATGAGTGTATGTGTGTGAGTGTGTGTGTGTACATGTGTGTGTGTATGTGTGGCGTGTGTGTGTGTGTGTGTGTGTGTGTGTAGTATGTGTATGTGGTGTGTGCGGATGTGCTTGTGTGTGTGGTGGTGGGGGTGTAGCATTAGATATTTTAAAATGCATCATCCCACACCACCGCTGGTTACTCTCCAGCCCGGCGGTCCTGAAATCTTTCCACCTGACTTGTTAAATTCCCTTGGTGCTTCGCTGCCACGCCAGCCCCATGCAGTGGCTGCCCATCTCACAGTTAGCTGTCACAAATATTCCTATAACCTGGTAAAATCAAAACTCTTGAGGCTTGCAATTTATAAATCAGATTTATATCAGTAAATTCTCACCCCACAAAATGTCCACACAATAAACTCAGAGCCAATTGATATTGATATAAAGTGCCCACCTAGATAAGACAAATTGTCCTATAAGATATTCATAGCCACCTGTGGCTCTCTAAAGCCACACAGATCTGGGTCATCCTTCTCTTCCTCCATCTTCCTTCCTTCTTTCCCTCCATACTCTCTGTCCCGTCTCTAAAATTCTCAGCCCGCCTTTCTTTTTCACTGCCCAATCACACACAGACCTTGCCTTATCTTGGGCCTGCCCTGGCCTACATATAGACATGAACCCACAGCGGGTTGTATGTGGGGTGTGTGTGTGTGTGTGTGTGTGTGTGTGTGTGTGTGTGTGTGTGTGCGTGCGTGTTCCAGACCACCAGCAGCACCTGGGTGAAGCAGATGGCCCTGGCCCACAAGGGCTCTACTCACCCTCTGACCCATTTTGCTCTCTATGTGCACAGATGGTCTCATGAGTACCAGGAGGCCACCATCGAGAAAATCATCCGCTTCCTACAGGGTCGCCCCTCTCAGGACTCCTCTGCCGGCTCTGACACCAGTTTGGAGGGAGCTACATCAATGGGTCTGCCTTAACCTGTCTCCAGTTCCCATGCCCTGCTGTGACCCCCGATTCATGTCCCTACCCTTAAAGGAATAGCTCCTCTAGATGCTACCCTGGCTGAGGCAAGCCAGACTGTCCTCAGGCAGTCCTTTCCCTGCTGCCACCCTGTGGCCTACATCTAACCCAGAGATGCCAGGCACAGGTTAGATGAGAGGACACTCCTGTGTCAGGCCCTGCCATCAGGTTCCAGCTCCCATGCAGAGCCATGTCCCTGCTTAGTTCTGGACACCCAAGACGGGGGAAGGCCATTTTCCTATCTACCGACCTAAGAGCAGCCAACTTCATTAGGGTGAGGTTGGCAGCCTCCTGTAAGTGCAACTACAATGTCTGGATCCCCAAACCTGGGCTCAGGAGGAAGCTGGGGCTGGGAATCCCCCAAAGTCTATCTACTCACATTGTGCCTGGCTCCTGGCTCACCCGGCTTCCTCCTGCCTCATGGCCTTGCTCTGTAACTACTGGGTACCCCTTCTCGACTTCTGTTAGGCAGCCTCCTTTGGCATAGTGGGAGTCAGGGCGCGGCTGAATCAATTCTCTGCCTGGCCTTGTTGTCCCTCCTGGTGTAAGAAGGGACCCCTTGCTTCTTCAAGGAGATCACAAGAGCCCACCCAAGCCCAAACCTCTGTGCGTGCCTTAGGCTCCTGCCCAGCCTATTCCACCTGGCTTCCCCGGCTCCTCACCCACACACAGGGCTTGTCGCCCACCTGCTCAGGGAGCCCCAACATTACCAGTAGCCTGCACAGAACCTGCACCCTGGGAAGCAGGCAAGCCATCCACAGGCAAGGTCTAATACTGGGGCAGTGTCTCCCACCAAAGTGTGTCAAATCCATCGGGAAATCTTGTGAAAGTTCAGAGCAGGCCATCTGGGAAGTGCCTGGGTCTCTGCCTTTTTCAGATTCCCAGGGGAGCTGATGTAGGAGAGCCCTCACCAATCCAGCCATGTTTCAAACACCCCTCCCCTGGTCCCTAATCATCACAGCAGCCTTTTCCAGCCCTGTCTCTCCAGTTTCACAGAGCCGAGAGGCTGAGTGATGGGACCAGGTCCCCAGGTCATTGGTAGCTCTAGCCCTGGCATCCAGCACTGCAGTGTCTAGGTCTGTCCTGAGACTCATCCTAAAGGCTGTGGCCCAGGCTGGGTAGCTGCCTCTCTCTGGCCACAAAGAACTGAGCAGTACGGGGTGGGTCTTGGCTGAAAGGCAGAGCCTAGGGCATACAGAGATAACTGAGCAGGATTGTCCCATGTCCCTCCCTCCACTGGACAAGGAAGGCAGGAAAGCCTGCTCTTGCCGTTACTCAGACTCAAGCTTGGGATGAGCTGGCACCACCCTGCTTGCTGTCTCCTGGGGGTTGTGGGGTCACACCTCTCCTGTAGCTGCCCAGGCTACTTGCCCTCGGTCCACATTATCAGAGAGCCAAAAGGCTTTCTCTCCAGGCTTGGGGACAGATTCCTCCCGCTGTCCATCTTCCATAGGTCGTGGCTGGCCCCTGGCTGTGACTATCTACAGTCATGTCACCAGTCACAATCCCACATCCTATTCTGAGGTGAGGCAGATGGAATGGTGCCCTCTATGACAAATGCAACGACAATACAGCGTATGAGTCTCCTCTTGGGAAATGTTCTGTCTTCAGTCCCACACTCTCCAGAGATCCCCATGGGCAGTACTCAAGAAACTTCTGATTCTTCTTGTTTGGGGCATGTTACGACTACCTCTGGCCTCCTGTTGACCTGTCCCCTACTGTCTTCCTGGGGAACCAGAGCACAGCCTTATGTTCCAGCCAGGATAGCGAAAGGGTCAAACCTCCTCTAGCTAGACAGTATGCTCTGTGGTGACTAACATGGTGGACTACACTGATGGTGGACAGGCACTGAGGCCCCCTCTTGAGCCCACAGGTCTATGGGTCCAGGGTTTCACCCAGCTGAGCTCAAGCTCCTGCCCCCCAGATTGGGGCCAGTCAGGAGATCCCACACCCACCCATGGTCTATGGGTCCAGGGCTAAAGATCCAGCCACACCATTCATCCCTTCACTGGGGATCCCATCCTGGGATGTATGGAGCTGGAGGGATCTCAGAGCTGTGCTTCCTAATGCATCCAGTTAGGTCCTTGCAGACAGTTTTGGGGGAGTGTTGATCCAGTTTTCTGTAGGTTTATTCAAGGTTACATGCTGCCAGAGTGGAGCCTTTCCCTTCTCACAGCCTCTTGGCAGTGGGGTCAGATCCCTGTAGCTGTCTTCAGATACACTAGAAGGGGGCATCGGATCTCATTACAGATGGTTGTGAGCCACCATGTGGTTGCTGGGAATTGAACTCAGGACCTCTGGAAGAGCAGTCAGGTGCTCTTAACCGCTGAGCCATCTCTCCAGCCCAGAAGCCTCTTCTTGCTTAGACTTTCCTATCTCCAGAGGGACAGTGAGGCAGGAGTGTGGAAGCCAGATGGACCCTGGTGCAGTTCAGTGAGCCTTAGTTTTCTCTGGGATACATCTCTTTCACCTGTATGGCTTCCAGCAGGGAAACTAGCTTACAGTTTGGGCAGGAAGAGACAAGCTGCAGGGTCTAGCTCTCATGGGCAGTTCCACTTTGAAGAATGACAAACGTCCCACTTTGGGTCAGCTTGGAGAAGACCGTTAGTCATTAAAGACAGTGGCTTCCCATTAGGTAAGATTCTGCCTTTCAGCTTTGAGCCCAGGTCTTCCCAACCTCTGCTCACTTCCCCAAAGCAGGAAGGGTGGTCTCTGTACATGACACTGCTCAACACTGAGCTACGTGGGTGGGGCCAAATGGCAACCAAAGGAGATCCTTCTGGGGCTGGAATAGCCATGAAGCCAGCCAGGGAATGAATCATCTGAGTATCAGCAAGGGGCAGCCAGGGCTTGGGCCCAAGTGTCTCCATGGGGCTGATGAAGCCTCAAAAGCCCTTTATCCCTCAGCAGTGTAGGGAGAAACCAGCTGGAGCCTGGAGGGATAGGAATACCCAGTCACAACCCCGTAGGGAACTCGGGAGCTCCAGCCCAGATGGTGCTGGTGCCAAACAGGCAGAGAGTGAGAAGACAGAAAGCCCCAAAGCCCAGTAAACTTTTCAGACTGATTCAAACAATTTACTCTGACAACTGGCACGGCTGAGGTCAAAGGTGGATAGGCTGTGGTAAAGGACTGATCCCCAACCATAGACAGGCTTCTCTGTGTCAAAACTGCTCTCCCGGGTACCACAGTTAGCATTAAGGGGTGCCTGGAGGCCACCAAACACAGTAGGGACCTAATACCATGGGCTAGAAAGATTCTCATGCTTAGTCCCCTAAATGCCATCTCCTTTACTCTGGAAGGTTCTGCATGATGGCTCCCTGCAGCCTGCCCTGAGTGGACCTCTCCTGACTAGATTCTGTATCTAGCAGAGACTGGCTCAGTCAGAGAATAGGTGTTGCCCATAACTGGCTTGAACACCCTTTCCAAAGTGAGTACTGTCCTCAGAGACACTGGTGCACTGGGCTTTAGGTATATAGAGTCGGTGTGGATCCACTGCTCCTCATGGCTTCTGGCAGCTCAGGAGTTCTGAGGAAACTGCTGGAACTCTGGGTGTGGATTAACCTTCTCCAGTACCCTGTGAGAGACCAGAGAGACAGTTCAGAGTTGACACGGGGAGCCCCCAACCCAGTCTGGAGAGGTGACATGAGACAGATTTGGGTGGGCAGCTCCAGGTGTCTCCCTCCCCAGTGTCCATAGCAGATGGCTCTAGAGAAGAGCTCTAAAGACTTCAGTGGGCCAGCTAGCCTGGGACTTAGCCACAAGTAAGTCCTCTGGGCTCTCTGTGAACACAGTTCTGCCACTGTAGTCCTGTCTGCAACACAGGGATGGGACAGGCTGAGGTAACTTGATGGACAGAGGACTCAGTCTTTTCCGGTTAGCTTGACTCCTCCCATATGTCCCTCTACCTTGCTCTGTAATGGCTCCTGAAAGACCAGGCAACCATCTGCATTGGGATCGGGTCAGCCCTGGAGCGGGACACCTACAGGACAAGGGCTCCTTTCTCAGTTAGGAGCAGGGGAGACAGGAAGCTCCTAGGAAAGTTAGACTCCATGATGAGCAGGCAAGGTCGGGGCCCTCTATTACCCAATCAGAATGGCCGGGATAAAGAGGAGGCCAGCTCCCAGGAGGAAGGGGAAGCCCTTCATGAAGTTCAGAGTGGCCGGGTAGAGTGAGTTGAAGATGCCGGAGGCCATCAACATGGCCAAGCTATTCACACAGGCCACAGCTGAAAAGAGAGCACCTGCAAGTGAAAAAACACACTTCAGAGTTGGAAAGACCCAGGGTCAAATGAGGGCAGCTCCACTTCACAGCTGTATGGCCTGGGGTGGCCCCCCTGAGTCTCTCCTCCCTCACCTGTGCCTCCTACTCTCAGTGTTGAAGTAAAAATTCTGTGAGGTCATCCATGGGATGCGCCTGGCAGAAGAGCTATTAAACACATGGCTATTCACTGTTAAAATTACGTGCATGTATATGCGTGTTTTGTCTGCATGTATGTCTGTCTCTGTGCCACTTGCATGCCTGGTGCCCTTGGAAGCTAGAAGAGAGTGTCAGATCCCCCCAAAATGGAATTACAGATGGTCATGAGTCACCATGTGGGTGCTGGGAACCGAGCCCAGGTCCTCCGGTTTATGATAGTAAAGGCTGAGCCATCTCTCTGCAGCCTAGTTGGGTTTGTTTTGAGAAATGGTCTCCCTACATGGCTCCAACTGCCCTTGAACTTGCAATCCTCCTGCCTCAGCCTCTTGAGTGCTCAGATTACAAGGGAGTGCCACCATGATGACTTTTTTTAAAAAAACGTTTTATTACACTTATTCATGGGTGTGTGTCGCTCGTGTGAGGCGTGTGTGGAAGTCTGAGGACTACTTTTCAGGGGCTGATTCTCTCCTTCCATGTGCTCCCTCAATATCAAACTCGGGTCACCAGGCTTGGTGGCAAGTGCTTTCGCCGATTCTATCCGTGGTGATGTCTAACCGGAGCTTGACAGGTATCTCCACTTTGGAAATGTTATTTACTTATTCAACGCTCACAGCTGTGTGCTTACTGAGGGGCTTCTCTTTCTGGGTCACTGCTCGTCGTCCTACGAAAGGACGATAGCTATTGCACGGATGGCCAGTAACTCTGAAATGGAGAGCACCTGTCACAGGTGGCCTCCTACTGGAGCTGGTTGCTAAGGGGCGCTAATTTCCCACAGAGGGTACAGTAAGTGTGCTGAGTGAAACAAGTCCACTGCCCGCTTACGCGGTGGAACACAACTGTAATCCCAGCTCTTGGGAAGCTGAAGCAAGATTTTGAGTTCAAGGCCAGCCTGGGCTACTTAGCAAAGACCCTGTTTCAAAATAAACCAAAACAAAGAGAAGGGCATTGAATGAATGAATAAGGCGTTTTAGCAGACACCCAAACCTGTGCCACAGGTCCCAGCTTTGTAACCCAGTTGTTGCAAAAGGAGCGCTAGCCCAATAGAAACAGAGACTCAACTGTCGGACTACAAGGGCCTTCCAGTGTCCTGTAGAACAACGACCTCGTGTCACAGAGGAAGTAACAGGTCCAGAACAGAGCCGAGGGGCTGAAACCCAGCTACAAGACCAAGTGCTCTTAGAAACACGAAGGAGTGGGAGGTGGGAACAGGGGGTGGGCACAGGGGTGTGGTGTGTTCGGGGAGGTGGGGGCCGCCATGGAGCCGAATCGGTGGATGAAACACTGGCCGTGCTTCCGGGAGGCCCAGTTAGGATGCCCTGAACTCACATAAATACTTAGGAGGTGGAGACAGGAGACCCACTAGGCAACTGGTTAGCTACACTACCCAAACCAGTGACACCATGCTCCTCAAGACCCTGAAGTCACTCTCTGCACCTACATCTAGGTGAACCTGTGTGCACACCCATGCATCCATCCATCCAGGGCCATTATTCACTGAGCAACCTTGAAGAACTCAGTTTAACACTCTAAGCCTCTCTTTCTTCACCGGTCAACTGGGGACAACAAAGCCTCAGGCGCATTGTTTCATTCCCTCTGGGCCTATGTACTGTGACCCCCTCCCCCAGAGAAGCAGGAAACTCTGGTGTCATCACACCCATTTTACAGATGGGAAAGAGGAGGTCTAGAGAGACAAACTCTGCAGTGGTTACTCAGGAAGGACTTGATTGTGCTCTATTGATAGCAATCGTAGCTCCATACAGAAATTCACAGCATTTATCTTCTGCCAGCTCTTAGTGTGGAACAGAGGTGCATCTGATTTGATTACTTACTCCTCCAGGTGAGGGTAGAAGGCAGGCCATCCTTGACCACAACTGTCCATTTGCCTCTTCGGGCACCCCTGGGCACGAGGGACCAGACACAGACTGATGCTGACACTTACCCTGCTCCGACTCGCTCACTAGCTTGGAGAGCTTGGCCCGGATCACAGGCGTAGTGACCAATGACAGGAAGAGTAATCCGTACCCTGCAGAAAAATTGGTCAGGAAACAGCCATCAGGGAGGGCTGTCTAACATCAGCAGAGGTCCCACACACAGCGCTGGAGGGACAGATGTTGGACCCAGGAGGAAAGTGCAGAAGCTGTCTGCCCACTCTGTTAAGTGAGAGCTCCCCTCACTTTGCTTTGTCCAAGCCCCACCAACGGCTTTGTCCAAATACCTCCAGTGCCCACCCGGCTCTAGAAAGGAGGTGGCAGGTTCCAGAAAACGAGCCTTGGCATTGGAGTTGGGTTACCACTGTCTGCTGTGTGTTGTCTAAGGTCACCCACCATCTCCTGGTGCATAAGTGGAAGACCACAGGTCTCTGCTGGAGGATGGTTCTACAGGGTGAGAGGTTGAGTAAACAGCCTGGAAGACAGGCCCTAAACCTGTGAACTATCTTCCATGGAAAATGAGTCTTTACAGGTTTAACCAGGAAGAACCTTGACGGAAACTCTCCTTTTTAACAGGTTGATAAAGAAGTGGCCCGGACCAGAGGGAGCCCGCCCACAGCAGAGGCTCAAGGAGATGAGAAACAGCGTCTCTCCTAGTGCCCCTGCAGGGAGCATTGTCCTGTGACAGACACTGGTACTGACCTCTAACACTGAGAGAATACCTCTCCGTTAAGCTGCCCAGTGTGTGGCCATCTGCTTCAGCCACTTTGGGGAACTAATGCATGGGCTAAGGAGGCGCCGTCTGTGAGGGGTGCATGCTGAGGGCATAGCGCTCGAGTTCCTCGGCCCTGGCATCTGGCTACCCACAGGTACTCGATGTTTGCAAATTCTGCTGAGCCTGTGGTGCAGCGTCTTTCATATTAGCACTTCTGAGGTCCGTGGCCTTGGGTGAACGGGACCTGGTCCCTTTGGTTTTATTATCAGTCCAGCAGCTGAGTGAACACAGTTGCTACCATCAAACATCTGACTCTGCCACACAGTGCGGTTCCGGACTCTAGCAGAATACACTTATGTTTTTTTAAGGAGTTAACTTCTTCATTCTCCGGCCAGCTGCCCCTCTTCTCGGGAGAGTCAGGAGGGAGGCAGCAACAAGAGGAAGGGGGAGGGAAGGAAGAGGAGGGGAGCTGAGTCAGCAGGAATTTTAGAGACTGTAGCTTTTTAACAAGCCCGAAAGAAGGCAGGGTGTTGTGGTTAACACCTGTGATCCCAGCGTCCAGGACGCAGAGAAGGATCAGAAGTTCAAAGTCATCTTCAGCTACACAGAAAATCAGAGACCAAGTCTGAGCCTGTCTCTAAACAAGATCCTCGAGGGAGGCCCTGTGATTCTTATCCGAGAGCCAAAGATCAAGACATTAATGGCCTGGACTTTGGGAGGCCAAGGGGTGAAGCGATTAGCTTATGAGCCATGCTTCTGCCTTTCGCTCTCCAGTCCTAACAAGACTGATGACGTCCATGCGTTACTTGGGCCACTAAAGCTCCGTACTTTATATCAGAGATGCTATCTTTCTGTGGTTTCTCAGGTGTCTGTCCTCTGCACAGGCTGAGAATATAACTCTGGATCCAAAGACACGGGCTTGAACCACATTCGGGGGTAGGGGGGGCAATGGGTGAACGGGCCCATTTTCACTTTACCTGTGAACATGAGGGGTGTGATGGTTGCAAACGCAAAGACCACCATTCCCAGGATGTTGAAGGCCAGGCCAATCTCAGCCACCCAGGTATCGGCCAGGCAGAACTGCAGAAGTCTCAGGCCCAGCAGGCTGGTGAGGTAGGGTAAGTGCTGGGCTGCTGAGCCATAGCCAATCAGCTTGGAGTCCCAGCAGAGAGGTGTGCTTAGCTCATAGAGTGTCAGGATGTCTTGAGCCCCAAAGTGCACAGTGACCACCACGAATATGGCCAATGAGTACAGGGCTAGATGCATCCTGGACTTCTCTGGGGCTGGGACCACATACAGCTGGACAATGGATCGGTGATGGCGGAGCGTGAAAAGCCTCGTGGACTTTGGCTCCTTCACTGTCTCACCAAAACAGAATGCTGCATATAGAGTCATAACGATCAGCACGGCCAAAGCCAGCCAGAAAGGGTTGGCATAACCCTGGGCCCGGAGCCAGTGACCCCCAAGAAGGCTTGCCAGGGTCCCGGCCACACCAATGCATGCTTCCAGCAGAGCCATCCGGAAGGTGCGACTGTGATTAGAGCTAACATCAGCCACAGAGGCAAAGCTAGCAGCAAGAAGGCCGTTGAAATCTCCCAGAAGGGCACAAAGGGCTCGGCCAAGCACGAAGAACCCGATGTGTAGTTGTAGTTGCACCACAAAGATGGACACCACGGCCTGGAGCAGCAGACCAAGAGAGGCCAGCACCAGCAATGGGCGGCGACCCACGCGGTCACTCCAGGCTCCTAGGAGGGTGGACCAGAAGAGTCCCACCAGGAAGCCTCCCACGTTCATGTAGAGGGTCCAGTGGGATGTCAGGGTCTCCACTTCCTGTAAAGACACAATCGCCAGCGCGCAGGCCCTCACTTTGGTTAGCTACCATCACCATCTTGGGAGCCTTGCTTTAGGGCCCTAAGCCTCTTGGAAAGTTCCTTCAACTTGTAAAAACAGGCCCCGGAGAAGCATTCCCTCCTTCTCCGCGCTTATATTAACCCTCCAGCCCAGGCTTTCCTAGGTCCACCGCAAGGCAGCCAGCCAGGGCAGGCCCTCTTTGGTCTGGCCCGCCCACCATGCCACGTGCGTCCCCTCGGGGACCCCATCTTCCACAGGCCCCGCCCCGTGCCGCGCTCGGTGTTAACAGCTGCTCTGGTCCCTGCTACCTTCAGGACGGGATCCGCGCTCTGGTTGCCACAGTTCTCCCGGTGGCGGGTGCCATTGTATCCGAGCTCGGTGCTGATCCGGTGCCAAATGTACTGTGTGGTGAGCGGTCCCTGTAGAACCAGCGCAAAGTTGGCTAGGAAAACGAGGGGCTCCACGGGGCCGCGGAACAGCACGGCGGCGGTGAGGAGACGGTGGGACGAGCCCACGGGGCTCACGCGCCCCTCCATGCGCGAACACGGAGGGGCTGACACCTCGGAACCAGCTGCGAGAGGCGGACCAGTCTGCGCTCTCTGCGCCTGCGCGGGCTTCGAATCCTTCTGTTAAAGTCTGGAGGGGCGGAGCGTGAGACAGTCTCTAAAGCTTTGGTCCGCTCCTCTCTGGGATGGGTATAGTTGAGTTAGAATCCCTGTGGTGTGACGTCACTTCAGGCACCGCAAAGATACCACCTTGTTGCAGCCCTCCCTCCTGAGCCTAGGAACACTCAAAAGAATAATCAGAATATGAATAACTAACATTTGTTGAAAACTTACTTTGTTCCGGGGCCAGAAATTCTGAATGCATTATCTCATGGCAACCTTATAGATTAGCCACTTAATGACCCGAATCCAGAGCCGTGGAAGTCAGATCGAAGGCCCGCAAGATTAGGACACAAAACTGGATATGCCAGCTGTGTGGTGACTGTAGCTCGGCACATGGACATCTTATGTAAGAGCTGCCAGAGCCTGATGGGCCGCGCTGGAGTACATGTGTTTTGCCACTGATCCTTTGACCTCGTCTTCATTAATGGCATGTGCTTTTAATCCCAGCACACCAGAGGCAGAGATAAGTGGAACTCTGTGAGTTCGAGGCCAGTTTGGTCTACATAGGCAATTCTAGGCCAACCAAGGCTTGATATCCTGTCACAAACAAACAAAAAAAAAAAGGGAGAAAAAAAGAAAGAGAGAGAGAGAGAGAGAGAGAGAGAGAGAGAGAGAGAGAGAGAGAGAGAGAGAGGAAGGGAAGGGAAGGGAATGGAAGGGAAGGAAGAAAGAAAAGGAAGGACAAAATAAATTCTGGAAGAAGTATTATAAAATGACAATGCGATGTATTGTATATACACACTTTCAGGCCAGGCTAACCTCAAACTCACAGAGATTCTCCTGCCTCAGGCTTCTGGGTGCTCTTGCTATTAATTAGACTTAATTGCTGTTGGCTATTGTTGATGACTAATAGGTTGTCCCTTGCCCCTGTTCCTGTCCTAGGAGCCTTTCCTGGAGCTAGTGTCACATCAAGGGCTGGGTTCTGATCCTGCAGTTCTCTTAGAGGAGCAGAGTAGAGACAAGATGAGCCTGAGGTGGTTGAGGCCCCTGGGTGTGGGCCTGTGCTCTTGAGTGCTCCTGTGGTAGGAACTGGGCTGGAAAGCCGACATCTGCACTGTCCCTGAGCAGCTCTGACTTCCTGTCTGTCTGGGCTTCTGTTTCACTGCCTGTGAAAACGGAATTCACTGGGACACACAGCTTCCTTGCAGCATTTCTTCCTGGTGCCCTTACTGGGTATGGTGGGGATCTGACAACACAACCCTGAAGCAAACAGCTGAAGGCCGGCCAGGCTCAGCAGCTTCCAGATCGGTAGGGAGAGATAAAGAGCAGACTATGTAAATAGTGTAGAATCCAGCCAAGGCAGATACTTTAAGGGTAGGATTAGAAAGCCTCATGCTCATGTGGGGGCCCTGGGAGCAGTCAGCAAAGTCCCCAAGAACTAACAGGGCCCAGTGCGTGACCCACAGGTCTGATTCTTTTTTTTTTTTTTCCGGAGTTGAGGACTGAACCCAGGGCCTTGCGCTTGCTAGGCAAGCACTCTACCACTGAGCTAAATCTCCAACCCCCAACAGGTCTGATTCTTGAGGGTGGCTCCATTTCTGCCTGCACTTGAGACACAGTGACCCTCATCTTCCTTGAGCCAGCAAGAGTCTAAGGCTCAGGATAGGTGGGTGCCAAATAGGTACTGGGACCTCCCCTTCTCATGGGCTTCCAGAGATAGGTGAACATCCAGGCCTCTGCACATCCGCATCCCACTACTCCCCTCTAACCCCACCCATACAGAGCTTTTACAAGTGGGATCAGCACAGGGAGGGAGACAGCTAAAACCTTGTAAATATTTTCTAGATAGGAGCTGAGGTCAGAAGAGGCCAAGGTCTGTCAGCCGAGAGTGGGTCAGGGTGTGTCTCAGCCTGTGTGTCCGATAACTAGAGGCCTCTTCTGACTCCTTGATAACTTCACTTTTCCCGGAGGACGGGAACAAACATTTGTGCTTGCCAACGATAGAGCGAAATAACGATTCCAACTTGGTAGCCCAGCGCGTTTATTGGAGCATGGAGACAAACAGCCGTATCACCAGAAAGGCTCACCCTAGTACGGATGATGACTTTCCTATAGCTGCATAGCTAGAGTTCCCGTTAGGGTTAGCCTTCAACTCTCTGTGTTCTCTTGCACCTCCCAACCCCCAGGCATCTTAGAGCAGGAACAGAGAGAGCAGCTGGAATCTCAGCCACTGCCTAGGAGTCCTCCCCACTCCCTCCTCCTGTGAAGGATGGCCACTACTTCTTGAGCGCTTCCTTGAACTTGGCTCTGCTGGGATCGCCGCTCTCTGCTCTGCCCATCCAGTGGTTTCCATTTTACTAGTGAAAACCAAGTCACCCTGCAAGCCACAGGCACCTGGACTTCTTCCACCCTCCCCCTAGTCCACCCACCCGACTCTGGCCTCCCTTCACTCTGGCCTCTCCGGCCGCCTCAGTCCCCTTCCAACAACCCATCAATCTTATTCCTTGGCGTCTTCGCACAAGCCATTTCTTCTACCTGGAATGCTGTTCTTCCAGATGTTCATGCCACTGGCTGCCCCACCTCTGCTAAAAATGTCACCTGACCCTGTGATTTCTGACAGCCACTCCCTCCCCCTTCTCCTGTTACACCCTCACCACGGGATTGTTATGACTTTCTTGTTTTCTGTTTATTGTTGGCTGTCTCCCTTTCCCAGCCACCAGAATGGTACCTCACACAGGGTAGATACTCTAAAGACTTACAAGAAGAAAGGGCTCCCCAGCTGGAGCCCCAGGCTATGCAGAGACCTGTCAGTACAGGGAGGGCAGAGTCCAAGAATCTATACTTAGAATTGATACACGAAGTCACCTGTCATCCAGTCACCGACTTGGAAGTCAGGGGGAATAAAGTGATCCTGCCTTTCAGATCGCAGAGCCAGGAGGATGTGACCACAGGGGGAGAGTGCATGTCAACTCCATTAGAATTTGAAGCCATAGTTAAAAGGCACACGACGTGACATTGTAAAAATGTCCTTCCCTGTATGTCATCCCTCACCCCGCCACTTTGTACTAGGGACCTTGCACTAGTCAGGAAGACACCTTATCACTGAGCTAAGTCCCCAGCACCACAAAATGTTCCCAATAAAATGACGAAGGGGTCTGGAGAGTTGTCTCAGCAACTAACAGTACTTTTTGCTCTTGCAAAAGACCCAGGTTCGGTTCCCACCACTCACGTGGCAGCTCACAAATGTCTGTAACTTCAGTTCTAGGGCTCTGATACCCTGTTTTGGCCTCTGCAGGCACCAGACATGCACATGGTACATAAAAATAAATACAGATGGGAGGGAGTTAGTGGGTGGGTGTGGGAGCACCCTCATAGAATCAGGGAGAGAGGGGATGGGATAGCAGGTTTCTGGAGGGGAAACTGGGAAAGGGGATAACATTTGAAATGTAAATAAAAAAATCCAATAAAAAATACTTACAAATAACTCTTGCACACAAAACAAGCCTTTTAAGTAATGTTTTTAAAGTGTGATGAAGGATACATGTTTAACTATATATGATAGCAATCTTAAGGTTCCTCCCTATGGGGGCTGGGCAGATGGCTCCTCAGGTAAGAACACTGACTGCTCTTCTAGAGAACCCAAGTTCAAGTCCCAGTACAGGCAAGGTGACTTACAACCATCACTAACATCAGTTCCCATGGAACTGATGCCCTCTTCTGGCCTCTATTGGTACTGCACACACCTGGTACACAGGTCATACAGGTAGGCAAAAAACCCACACCTATACCATAAAAGAAAAATAAATCATTACAAAATATTTCAGCTAGCTGGTGGTGACACGTGCCTTTAATTGGGAGTCAGAGGCAGATGGCTGTCTGAGTTGGAGACCAGCCTAGTCTACAGAGCAAGTTCCAGGACTGCCAAGGCTACACAGGGAAACTCTGTCTAAACAAAACAAAAAGTATTTCTCCCTATCCAGTAAGTGGATAAAGACTAAGCCATCCTGAGAGGTTATTTCCCAGCACCCTGTGTCACACACACACAAGCTGTACCCCAGCATGTGAACATAGCACCATCACACACACACACACACACACACACACACACACACACACACACACGCCCGGAATATCTATCAGGGCACATGTTTAAGCATCTAATTGGAGAGCTACCATGGCCTTTAACATAATTAGCTGGTGCTGGGAGTCATATCATAAACTTACTTTCCATTTCCATTGGTGGTCGTTAGGCAGGGGGTCTTCTGGTGGGTCTGAAGACAGCTACAGTGTACTTATACATAAAATAAATAAATCTTTAAAAAGAGAGAGGAAGGGTTGGGGATTTAGCTCAGTGGTAGAGCACTTGCCCAGCAAGCGCAGGCCCTGGGTTCAGGGTCCCCAGCTCTGAAAAAAAAAAAAAAAAAAAAAAAAGAGAGAGAGATGACAGAGGACAGCTGACTACAAGCTCATTGTAGCAGAGAAAATGGGTCTACACATCTAAGAAAGATCCACCATTCTTCACACATGGGAGCCCAGAGAATGCAGGACTTAGTCCGCCAGTCCCACCTCAAGAGTTAGAGATGCCAATTTGAAAATAGCTGAAACTGGGGTTGGGGATTTAGCTCAGTGGTAGAGCACTTGCCTAGGAAGCGCAAGGCCCTGGGTTCGGTCCCCAGCTCGAAAAAAAAAGAACCAAAAAAAAAAAATTAGCTGAAACTGTTAAAAACTACAAGGCCGGGGCTGGGGACTTAGCTCAGTGGTAGAGCGCCCTACCTTGCAGCAGGAAAGCGCAAGGCCCTGTTCGGTCCCCAGCTCCGGAAAAAAAAAGAACCAAAAAAAAAAAAAAAAAAAAAAAAACTACAAGGCCTGTCAAGTGACCAATATGGTTGCCAGTAAAAAGAACCCCAATACTTCATACTGTAGCACCAAGCCAGGAGTCTATCAGGAAATGAACTTTATGAGGTAAAACCAGAAAAATTCAGATACAAATATTTGCTATTTATAAATACCTCTTCAGGATGGACTGAGATTTTCCCAAGTAAGCAGGAGACTATTCAGATGGTAACAAAGAAACAACTGAAAGAGATTCTTCCAAGTTTTTTTGTTTGTTTGTTTTTTTTTAAAGATTATAGGGTCAGGCAATGAACCTATATTTGTGTCCCAAGTAAGTTAGAGATTAGCTAATATCCTAGAAATTGACTAGAAACCTCATTGTGTTTACAGATTCCAGAGTTCAGGGCAGGTAAAAAAGATAAATAGAACCCTAAAAGAGACCTTAACTAAGTTGACCTTAGAGACTGACGGTGACTGGGTGACTCTTCTCTTTATTGCTAATAGAGTACAGAACTCCCCATGCCAGATGGGACTCAGCCCTTTTAAAGTTACGTTTGCTTCACCTACTGACAGAAGTTATTACAGAAACAGACGATTGCTAATTTTTATACAATTTCAAGGGTGTCCAATGAATACACAAACATGTTTGGCTTAAACTTCACGCTTTCTATAAAATGTGCCGGCGCTCCATCAACTTTAGCCTGGAGAGCGGGCCCTAGTCAAGAGACCCTGCCAGGGGTCACTAGAGCTTTGCTGAAAGGGTCCCTGCACTACAGCGTTGCAGCGTGGACCCACACAACACATCCGTTTGCAGTTAAAAAAGACCTTGGCCAGCAGGAGAAGAATTCTGTCTCCCTCTGATGGGCCCCTACCCATGCTCCAGGGACACCACAAAGACACAGCCCTGTCAGTGTTTTCATAAAGCTTCAGGAAGTCCTGTGGTTGGGTCTTCTAAGGAAAGGCAGTCGGGGGATGAGAGGCCAAATCTTTTAAATTCAGACTCCATTTTAGAGACTCTGATTTAAGTCTGAACTCAGGTAAACGAACAGGCTGGTACCTAGCATTAGTTTCCAAGTTACCCCCCCCCCAACAAAACCCAAGCCTCGCTCCAGTCTCTAGGCTCACATCCAACAAGACCAGTGTCTCCAGGTTATTCTCCCAACAAATCTGCACCCCCATGTTATAAGCGCACCGCCTGCCTATAGAAATAGAAAGTAAGTTTATGATATGACTCCCAGCACCAGCCAATTATGTTAAAGGCCTCAGTAACTTCTCAGTCAGATGCTTGCACGCTCACTCCCTGCTTGTTGCTTACCGTAAAGCCGTGACCTGATAGATATTCAGGGCTCCTCATTACCAAAACCATCCTGTGTGACGGCCTTGGGCCAGGGGCCGAGCTAGCTGGAATGAAAAGGCCCTACTGTGATTGCATCGGATTGGCTCCCGTCTGGTTTTTGGGGTTCAACCCTTCCTTGTCACTGCAGTACTTGGAAATGAGAGAAATTGTTCATGAGAAAAATCCCAGGACAGAAAATAAAAAAATACAGAGTAGAGATCAGAGTTATGGCAACAAAATGTTAGTAGAGGGGTGAGGTAAGATTCTCCCAACCCCACCCCCTCCCAAAAGGGTTTCGCTGTGTATGTAGCCCTGGCTGTCCTGAACTCTGTAGACCATGCTGGCCTTGGACTCAGAGGTCCATCTGCCTCTGCCTTCTGAGTGCTGGGATTAAAGGCGTGCACCACCACCGCCTGCCTACATTTTCTGGTTTGTTTGTTTGTTTTGTTGTTGTTGTTTTTTAAAGATATCCCTTTTTTTTCTTATATAAATATGTTTTTATCTTGTAAAATACCAAACTTTTGAAAGTTCTCTCAAACCTGTCCTGCCTCAGGTGGAGGAAGTGGATTCTGGGAATATTGCTGTGAGCCTGCTGCGGTGCCTAGCAGTGCCGAGGGACTTGTGAGGTGGTCGCATTTGACTCTTCGAAGGAACACAGCTGTCGCTTGATGAACGGAAGGATACGGCCCCTGCTGCGCCTGCTCAGTGCTGTGAGCTCGCCCCGCAGTAGTTACCTCTCTGCTGCTGTGACGGTGTACCTTGACCGAAAGCAGCATATGGAAGAAAGTTTATTTTGCCAATTGTTCCATTGGATTAGGGGTTCATCATAGCAGGCAGGCATGGGGGCACTCGGCAGACAAAGCTGCAGGACCAGGAGGATGAGAGACCACATCATCAACTCAAACATGAAGAAGAGAGAGAGAACTGGAAGTGGGGTGAGGCTACAAACACTCAAGACTCCATCTTCCCTGTAACCGGATTCCTCCCGATGGTTCTCAACCTGTGGGTCGCGACCCATTAGGATTGAACCACCTTTTCTCTGGGGTCACCTAAGACCATCAAAAAATAGTTTCATAAGAGTAGCAACCTCACCCTTATGAAGTGGAAATGAAAATAATTTTGTGGTTGGGGGTCACCACAACATGAGGAATTAGGAAGGCTGAGAACCACTGAGTTGGACTGTACCACTTCGGGCTGGAGAGATGGCTCAGCGGTTAAGAGCACTGACTGCTCTTCCAGAGGTCCTGAGTTCAATTCCCAGCCACCACATGGTGGCTCACAACCATCTGTAATGGGATCTGATGCCCTCTTCTGGTGTGTCTGAAGACAGCTACAGTGTACTCACATATATAAAATAAATCTTTAAAAAAAAGAAAACCATTAGACTAACATCTCCCCTACTAACTAGCACCACCAGCTGGCAATCCTGGCCTATGGGGGCTGCTTCTCATTCGAGTCACTACAGACTCTCTACCAGGAATACCCGTCCCACCTTGCTTGGCTCATTTAGATCCCATTTGGACTTTAGGTACAACCTATTCTGGGACATAATTCCAGGCAAAATTAGTCCTTGCCCTGTGTGCACTTCTGCAATACTGTGATGTAACAAAAGTTCTGGGCTGGAACCTCTTGCAAGGCTGATTAACTGCTTAGAACTTCAAAGGCTGTTGAGAAGTCGGAATGCTGCAGGTCCAGAGCCTAATTATAATTTATCTTGAGCTCTCTCCCAAGCCCCATTATTAGCCATTCCTTTCCCATCTCTGTGTCTTACCTAACGCAGTAATGATCAAATCGAGCCTTTAAAAATATTTTAATAAATTATATTAATAACTCATATAATTAATAATAATTAAACGTAATATTTTAAAATATATTAACTCAGCAGACCACTGGCTTCTGTGAACCCCAAATCTAAGACTGTCATCAGACAGCAGGAGACCTATAACAGAAGACTCCCTTGTCTTTGCTCTACCCCACCTCTCTGATGCTCCCATCAAGGTGTTTAAGTGTCTTGACTTGTGACTGTGTTTGTTCTGTTACTATGAAGGTGTGAAACAGCTTCCAAGTTGGCGCATGGAATTTGGGATGACCTAGATCTGTGTTCTTAGGCCACGACCAATATTCGGCTCCAGAATAAACGATCGCCTATCACTGATATTGTCAGGCTTGAGGCTTGGCAAATAATATTCTCCCCTTACCTGCCTGTGTTTCTTCATTTCTCTTTGAAATTGCTCTTAATTATTTTATGTGTAGCCTCTGTTAGCTTCTCAGTGACATTTTGAAAATTCTTCTTCTGGCTTGCTCCAGATGATATGCCCTTGAAATTTATAGCGAATCACAGGTTCACTGGGGGACAGCCGGCTTTCCTCTCCATTCTGAATGGACTGGCTTTGTGTGGTGCTCTGCCCATCCTGGCGGGACTGCCTACAATCTCTCCCTTGAGTTTAAAGAAGGAATTCCTTTCCAATTGTCTTGTAGAGCAATTCTTCTGGCACAGCACCCTCTTGGCTTCTGTTTGTCTGAAACAGTTTTCTTTTTACCTTTGCTTCAAAGGGTGGTTTTGCTGGGTACCAAGTTCTAGGTTGACAGCTGGGTTTTTTTTTCACCCTTCTGAAGATGTCACTGTATTGTGCTTTAGACACCCCCACACACACATAAATAAGCAAATAAATAAACGTGATTGTTTTTGTTGGTGGTGATGGTTTTGTTTTGTTCTGTTTTTGAGACAGTGTTTCTGTACTGAAACTATGTAGACCAGGCTGCCTTTGACCTCACAAAGATCTACCTATCTCTGCTTTCCAAGCGCTGGGATTAAAGGGGTGTGCCACCTGGGTCTTTGTTGTTTTTAAGTTCTTTAAAATACACAACCTTGGAAGTTCTCTTGAAAAACTGAGAAATTGTGGTAGCATCACTCCAGCAATAGTGGCAGATACCCTGAAGGGGCTGTGCCTCTCTTCACCACTGGCTTCCACTGATATAAGGATTACACTTACCTCCCCTTCCCTGAGCTGAGTCAAATCTGGAAGTAGATTCTTTGGGATCTCATGGGCCTCACAGGGCTTTGCCAAACTGCTCTTCCTTGCAAGGGTCTAAGAAGCATCTCTTTTCCCCACAATGTAAGTCACTTGCATTAGCCCCAAAGAACATGCTGGTGTCCAGCTAGAAGTCTGACGCCACTGTACTTTATAGCACAAGGGAACAAGATGTCTTTGGAAGGGCTGGAGAGATGGCTCAGCAGTTAAGAGCACTGACTTCTCTTCCTGAGGTCCTGAGTTCAAATCCCAGCAACCACATGGTGGCTCAGAACCATCTGTAATGAGATCAGATGCCCTCTTCTGGTGTGTCTGAAGACAGCTACAGTATATATATATATATATATATATATATATATATATATAATAAATCTAAAAAAATAGATGTCTTTGGAAACTAGTTTTGTTTCTGATGGTTGGAGAGGCTGTATTCTGATGGAGGGGTTCCTGCCAGCTGTGCCCAGAGTTCACAGGGCTGAGCAGGCATTGTCTACAAACGTGAGATAGATTGGTGGCAATGGGCAGAGAGCCCCAGAAGATAAGTCAGGGGTTGGGGATTTAGCTCAGTGGTAGAGCACTTGCCTAGCAAGTACAAGGCCCTGGGTTTGATCCTCAGCTCTGGAGAAAAAAAAAGAATATGACAAGTGACAAGGCTATGACAAGGTCAGGATGGACAGAATAGAGGAAGAAGGAAAAAGAGGAAGAAAGACTTTTTTTTAAAATTTATTTATTTATTTTATGTACGTGAATATACTGCAGCTGTCTTCAGACACACCAGAAGCGGGCATCAGATCTCATTACAGATGGTTGTGAGCCACCATGTGGTTGCTGGGAATTGAACTCAGGACCTCTGAAAGAGCAGTCAGTGCTCTAACTGCTGAGCCATCTCTCCAGCCCAAAAGAGATTCTTGAAGAAGCCACAAGGAAAGGATTTACTGCTGTAATAACAAACCGAGGCCCAGAGAGACCCAAGGAAATCTTGGCAATTAGTGGTCAACGGTGAACGTGGTGGAAGCTTCAGCAGACCTGCTAAGGGGAGGGAGCAACAGAAATTAGATGATAGAGTTAAAGATCCCCACCCTTACCCCCACATAAGGTCGCCCTTAGAGAGTCCAGCAGGCAAGCTACAACACAGCCTAGGCTGACATCAGCACCTCTGTCAGAGGCAGGAGGAGGGGTGTGGGAGGGACAGACAGGCCTTTTACCTCATGTAAGCCACCTCAGGATACATAGCTGAGGCTGAAACCCAGCCAGAAGTGGCAAGAAAGCAAAGGACACAAACCAGCTGTTGAGTGGACACCTGCAGGTGTGTTCTCCCCACGACAGCCTGTGAAGGCCTCAGCTCCCTCTACAGTCCCAGCTAGGACTACTTTGTAAACATACAGCTCTCAGGGGCTAATCTGGAGAGCATGCCCTAGGCCAACACCCAGATGTTGCTGGTGCCTTGTCTTTTAGTTTTTCTTCTGGTTTTACTTGTATTTGTTTGTTTTTGTTTTAGAGTGTTTTAAAATTATATGTCTGTGTTTGTCTGCATGTGGGTTTGTGCTCATGAGGAGGCCAGAAGTTCTGGATCCCCCTTAGAGCTGGAATGATAGGAGGTTGTAAGCTGTCAGACGTGGGTGCTGGGAACTGACCTCAGGTCCTCTGCAAATTCAGGAAACCCTCTTAATGCTAAGCCACTGCTCCACCCCATCCCCCTTTTAAAAAAGCTTTTCTATGTATTTCGATTTACTTGATGTTTGACTGATAAATGCTGTTCTTACACACTCCTGAATGGGAAAGGGAGTGGGTGGGTGGGTGGGTGGGGAGCTCTGGGATTGACTCCGGTGCTGACATGCTCCCAGTAAAGGTGGAAGACCACACTTGTGTGAAAATAGCCTTACGGGCTGGAGAGATGGCACAGTGGCTGCTCTTCCAGAGGACTTGCATTCAGGATTCAGCTCCTGCTGATCGTTCACGGCTGGCTATAATTCCAGCCCGAGGGTATCTGATGCCCTCTCATGGCCTTTGAGGGCATTGCATATACATGGTAGGAATACATGCAGGCAAAATACTCATATACAAAACAAAATGAAAAACATTTATTATTAACAGCCGGGTGGTGGTGGTGCAGGCACAGCACTCGAGAAGCAGAGGCAGGCAGATCTCTGAGTCTGAGGCCAGCCTGGTCTACATAGTGAGTTCTGGGACAGCCAGAGCTATACAGAGAAACCCTGTCTTGAAAAACAAAACAAAACAAATAGCAAACAACAACAACAAAAAGAAAGAAAGAGAGAAAGACAGAGAGAGAGAGAGAGAGAGAGAGAGAAAAAGAAAGAAAGAAAGAAAAAGAAAGAAAGAAAGGAAGAAAGAAAGAAAAGGAAGTATCCTTGAGAGGGGCTGTAAGTGTGGTTGGTCATACACTTGTTTAGCATATTCCAAAGTCCTGGATGCAATTCTCTGCATCAAGTAAAACCAGACGTGATGGCTTACGCTTGCCATCCCAGCACTCAGAAGGTGGAGGCAGGAGGATTAGAGGATCAAGGTCATCCTTGGCTACATAGTGAGTAAAAGCCAGCCTGTGCTACAAGAGACCTTGTCTCGAAAGAAAGAAAGAAAGAAAGAAAGAAAGAAAGAAAGAAAGAAAGAAAGGAAGAAGGAGATGAGGGAGAGAGGGAAGAAAGAAGGGGAAGAAAGAAAATGTCCTTAGGAAATCCAATATTGTATATGACTGCCCCCCGCCTCCCATACACACACACAAATACAGTTCTCCGGGCACCTGAAAGCTATGGGTTAGGTCCCGGGTGAGTTCTCAGGACTCAGGCCAGGGTGACAGGCTATAGCAGTGAAGGAAGGGGATACGTTAAGGGACACTTAGGAACAATCAGCCTGCACATTGATGATGGGTCTAAGACAGGGAGAACTGGGAGGCTGTACAGTGATGGGTGAGGTGCAAGTGCCCACCTGGAGCACAGGACAGTTACTCAGGCCTGCTGAGATGACACACTGGAACACGGAGGACAGGGCACTAGGATGGGATTCCCACACAGTGGCTGGCGGCCGCCAGCTCCCGCTTCCCACTCTGTCTGCATCCCTGCCCACGTCTCTTACAAAATCCTTTACAAGCCAATGAACTATCAACTACAACTGCGCATGCCCAAAAAAAATCCTGCGCATATTACGTCACATCCTGTTCAGAGAATTTTTTTTTCCAGTTCCTTCTAATCTGACTTTTTTTTCCTTCCAAATGTGCCTTAAGGAGTTTTCAGGTGTGCATGCGTGTGCGTGTGTAATTTCTCTTGTTTTCAAAATATATAGTTGCTGGGCATGGTGGATCGTGCATTTAATCTTAGTACTCAGGAGTAAGGCAAGGGCTGGCCGATCTCTATTGGTTCCAGGCCAGCCTGGTCTACATAGTGATACCAAGTCTCAAAAATACAATACAAAACAAACAAACAAACAAAATCACATGGAAAAGTACAGTCGGGCTGGAGAGATGGCTCAGCGGTTAAGAGCACTGACTGCTCTTCCAGAGGTCCTGAGTTCAATTCCCAGCCACCACATGGTGGCTCACAACCATCTGTAATGGGATCTGATGCCCTCTTCTGGTGTGTCTGAAGACAGCTACAGAGTACTTACATATAATAAATAAATCTATTTTTTATTTTTTTAATTATTTATTTATTTATTTATTTATTTTTGGTTCTTTTTTTTTTTTTTTTTTTTTTTTTTTTTTTGGAGCTGGGGACCAACCCAGGGCCTTGCGCTTCCTAGGCAAGCGCTCTACCACTGAGCTAAATCCCCAACCCCAAATCTATTTTTTTAAAGTAAAGTTGATGAACGTAATGGTGCATTCCTATAATCTCAGTATCGGAGAGACTGAGGCAAGAAGACTGTCGTGGATTGGAGGCTAGCCTGCACTACAAATGAGATTGCCTCTAAATAAGTGAAACAAAAGATAGAGTTGATTCTTCTTTTCCTTTTTCTTTTTTTTAAAATAGGGCTGGAGAGATGGCTCAGAGGTTAAGAGCACTGACTTCCAGAGATCCTGAATTCAGTTCTTAGCAACCAACCACATGGTGGCTCCCAACCATCTATAAAGAGATCTGGTGCCCTCTTCTGGCCTGCGGGCGTACATACATGTAAGCAGAACACAATACATAACAAATTAACACAGCTTTAAAATTTTAAAAAAAGAAAAAACAAGAAAATTTAAAAAAAATTTTTTGAGACAGGACCTCAGCATACAGCCTAGCTGGCCTGGAACTCAGTGAACTCTGAGACTGCTGATACGGCTTTCATCTTTGTAAATGTGTATTTGGAGGCTGGTGCATGGCTCACTGGATAAAGGTCCTTACTGTCAGGCCTGACACCCAGACTCAATCTCCAGGACCCATTTGGTGGAGAAGGAAAACTGACTCCCAAGGATGGTCCTCTGCCCTTTATACCTGCAACAAGTTAGCATAAAGCTAGTCAGTGAACACACACACACACACACACACACACACACACACACAAGGGGGGAGAGAGAGAGGGAGAGAGGGAGAAAGGGAGAGAGGGAGAGAGGGAGAGAGGGAGAGAGGGAGCAAGAGCGAGCGAGCTGGGGCTTCTTTAGTGGGTCCAGGAGGAGGAGGAGTTGGTTGTTAGGAACAGACTGTAGGTGGTTTTCAGTTCTGATCGACAGGTGTGGGTTACACAAGCCTTCGTTGACTGTCCACGTCCTTTCCCACGATGTATCTGTTTGCAATCACCTGTGTGTTCAGTTATGCTATGCAGTGGCATAAGATAGTAGAGTTTTCCTTTAAAAGTTGATTTTGACTCAGTCTGCCTTCCTGTAAAGCAGTCTGAGCTGGACTGATCCTCAAACCCTTACTGTCAGAATACATTTCAGGATGCTTGGCCACCAAGGAGGAGTTACTAAGGGCTGGTAGGCAGCTGAAGGTTTGAGAGACTGCACTGTTGTTGGAGAGGGATTTGTGTGCAGCTCAGATGGGGGGGCCCTGAGTTGCTGAGTGCATTGATGGGAAAGGGTGTGTGTGTATAGACCGAGCTGTGTAGAGTCCCTGGTTGCTAGGCAATCCCCAAGACTGCTGGTGTCATATATACACTAGCCACATCCAAGACCATACACAGCTGGAGCCTTCAGGAGTCTCCTGACTCCTCCTTTCCGTGAAAGAATGCCGCGGAAAGGGGCGACTGTGGGTACACACAGCTGTTCTCATAAAGATGGCAATGGCTGCTACGATCTGAGGACAGTATTCCACAACATTCCAAGCAGGTGTGGCCAGACCCCTCTTTTTCCCTCAGTGAGGACTGGACAATTGGGGAGAAACATCTTCCATGTGACTCTGGTGTGCCATGCGTAACTACTTAGTCAGTGAAAACCGGAGGAAGGGATGTGTTAAGTCAGTAGAAATGCTGGGTTCAATCCCCGGCATTGTACAAACTGCGACTGCACACACATCTATAATCCCAGCACTCAAGAAGGGGAAGCAGGAGGATCAGAGTTCAAGGCCATCCTCTGCTATGTGGTGAGTGTGAAGCTAGCCTGGGCTACAGGAAAGCCTCTCTCAAATTAAAAATAAAAAATTTTAAAAAAGCACACTGGCAGGCATGGTGGTTTACACTTGTAATCTCAGCATTTGGGAATCTGAGACAGGAGAACTACTGCAAGTTTGAAGAAACCAAATCAATCAAGAAAGAAAACGCTGTGTGGCTTCTGTGTTCCAGGTTAGAAAGTTGAGGCATCAGCTAACTGGTTCCTTCCTGGGGCTCCCAGACTCCTTTGCAGAACACAGCACAAGGGCTGCCTGGCTCATCCAGGGCCTGGGCAAGCCATAGAGGAAGGCAGGACTAAGGGAGGGGAGCCAGTTCCCTGCTACAATGACTTTTGCTACACAGCTTCCGGGAACCCCTGGCCCAGGACTCACCCTCTGTTCCTGGGTGCACTTGACTATCTGGCCAGATATAGGCAGATTTAAACCCATTCTCAGGCTCAGACAATA
Source organism: Rattus rattus (assembly GCF_011064425.1). NCBI lineage: Eukaryota > Metazoa > Chordata > Mammalia > Rodentia > Muridae > Rattus > Rattus rattus. The sequence continues at coordinate 91,992,117 of NC_046162.1, forward strand.
AGATTCCTTATGTATGATGTCACCTGGCCCCAGACTCAGTCCATCTTTTTTTTTTTTTTCTTTTTTTTTCGAGCTGGGGACCGAACCCAGGGCCTTGTTTGCTAGGTAAGCGCTCTACCACTGAGCTAAATCCCAACCCTCAGTCCATCTTTAGAGCATTCCAAAGCTACAAGGGACTGAATTTTGGTTATATATTTTTAACTCTTTGAGGGAACACTGCTTTGCAGAATATATAGTATATTTTCTTTATCAATGGTTTTAAACATTGAAAATGTTCTATATCCTGAAGTATTTCAAATATTTAGCCAATACTTCATTTTTAAAATTTTAAATTAGATATATATATATATATTTAACATGAATATTTTGTGTGCTTGTGTGTGTGTGTGTGTGTGTGTGTGTGTGTATGTGTGTATACCACACATGATACTTTGTACCTGTGGAGGTCAGAAAAGGGCACCAAGTTCCCTGGAACCAGAGTTATAGATGGTTATAAATCTATATTCTAGGGATCAAACCTGGGTCTCCTGCAAGAGCAACAAGCTCTAACTGCTGAATCATTTCCTTAGCCCCATATTTTATTTTTAAAATTAAATTATTTTTAGGTGATACATGAAAACATAAAAATTTGGGCTGAAGGCAGCTAAGAAAAGTGTTACCCTTATGGAGGACCCAAGTTCAGTCTCCAGTAAGTACTACCACCCTCATTAGGCAGCTGACCAACACTTATAACTCCAGCTCCAGGGGACCCAGTGTCCTCCTCTGGCCTCTACAGGCACTCAAATCACATCCACACTATAGATAGATAGATAGATAGATAGATAGATAGATAGATAGATAGACAGACAGACTAACCTGAAGTGTTGATACACACACATATGTATGTATGTATGTGTGATACGTGTATATAGTATGTAGTATATTATGTGATTACATTTTTTTGAAGGAATTTGTCTGAAGGCTAACTCTCAGAGTACAAAGAGTGCAGGTAATAAGACGGTTCTGGGAGTCCAGGGGACAGGAACTGGAGTCAGCTGACACACTCTATCTATGGGACATCACTAGCTGAGGACATTCGCAGTAACCCTGTCTGTTACTCAGAAACAGCCAGTTAAAATGTCTCAGAAGGAAACTACGGGTCTTCTGGCCTTTGTCTCATGGTCTCTATAAATTGTAAGGCTGCCACAGACACATGGAAAACATGATAGGTTCTTTTTCTCTGTTTGGCTAAAGCAGTAAATAAATCCAGCATCCTTTTCCAATTTCCGTCTCCTGATTTCTTTTGGAACACAGGGCAGCTGAGGTGGTAGATACAGAGGAGACCTGAGGAATTCAAGATTCTGGTCCTCGAGGGAAAGAGAGGCTGGTCTTACCGAGTCGCTTGCTACCCCTTGGCAAGGTGTCCGGTTAGAAAGTCTCCTCACAGCCACTCCAGAGTGGCGGGTCCAGCCAGGCATAGTTTTTGGAAGACAAGAGGATTGTTCTCTGGAGAAAAGCGGATCTGCATTTTACTCTCTTTTTAACTGAGGATAGGGAGGATTTGGGGCACCTTGGGTCAGTCTCCCACACCCAAAACCCTTGGCCCTACAGCAGGTAGCCTGTTGAGGACAGACCCCATCCTGGCACAGGGTGAGACTTTGCAGTGTACAATGCTCACCACCCCACAAATAGATCCAGGACTCACACTTGAGCTGCAAGGCCTGTTTCCACCTCTGTGTCCCGGGATCTCTCACAGAGGCTCTCCCTGGGACAAGGGCTGGAGCCAGTTGACACTCCTGACCTCCTCGGTCCTGCTTGGTCCTCTCCCTCTCCTCCAGACCCGCACAAGTTGCTCTTGCTTGCCCCCTGGTGGCCATGTCTGCAATGGCCATCTGAGAAAAAGTCCCTGTCCTGCTTACACATCCTGAACTTGAGCCAGCGGGGTCAGCCAGTGTATCTTCCACAGAGATGCCAAGAAAGAGTGCGGGCTAGTGAGGTGACTCCGGGGTAGGAGTGGGATGGGGTTAAAGGCACTTGCCACCAAGCTGGACAACCTGAGTTGAATGCCTGGGAGCCACGTGGTTGAAGTCAAGCTCTAAGTCCTGTTAAGGGTATAAATGATACATGACAAGTCTCTGGGTCAGGCTCCAAGGTGTCAGAGTTTAGTTATGAAGTTTCGAAATGTCTACCATTCTTTTTGGGCTTTTTCTCTCCACCCATCCATTCAGAGCACGGAAGGACCCTGCTTTGCATTGCTGACCTGAACCCCAACTGTCAGTCATAAAAGGCTTGTGTGAGGGGGTGGGGGCGGCATATCTTAGAGCTTGAAGACAAGACCGGCATCAAGTGAAGGACAAGAGCTCCTAGATGGGAAGAGACAGGCGCCAGTGCCGATGGTTATGGTTGATATCCCTGAGGCAGTACAAACTGGAGATCTGGAGCTTAATGGCCTGTAACCTGGAAGATACCAGGCTTATGGAAGAGGTGGAAGGAAGAAGAATTGTACTAGTGAGCCGGCCCAGGAGAGATGGTAACAGGGAAAGCCTGTCTCGGGTGTCCTGTTGCAGAAATGCTCCCTCAGAGGCAATCTCTGTTTTTCAGCCGTTTACCTGCAGTTTGCACTATCTTAGTTACTTTTCTATTGCTGGGATGAAGTTGCCATGACCAAGGCAAACAAGAAAGAGCTCGTTGGGGCTTGCCGTTGGCTTATACTTTTTCTCAACTCTAATTTTAATAATGGTTCTTAATGCTTTTAGAATGCTAGCCCACCACCCACCGGAGATAGAGGAAAAGAAAGGTTATTAGGATACTGGGGAAGTGGACCTGTTTAGAAATGGTTCTTTGGAGTAAATCCCATCTGCGTTGTCAGGAAATCGGCAGTTCAGTTCGCAGGTCAGCAACAGCAGCTCAATCCACTCGCAAACACTTCACGGATACACCAGCAGTCCTGTTCAGTAGCGTAGGGATAGCAGCAGCGGTGGCAAGACCTGTCAGTAATAGCCAGGCCTCAGCTGGATGAGCATGAGTCAGCCTAAGGGATTAGGACCCTCAGGGATGCCAGAAGAAGTTCTTGGCTGTGCCTCTCTCAATATCCTAAAGATCAGTGAAGACCAAGAACTGCTGCACAGCTAGCTCTGCGGGCAAGCCCCTCCCACCGTCCACTGAGTCCTATTTATACTCCCTCCAAGCATCACATGTCCTCTCAGGTCTCGCATCACCACGTGCCTCAGCACAAGAGTTTGTCTTAGCAAAACTCCAGGTGAGTCTGTATCAGCCGACATCACTGCCAATAGGCCCAAGTCCTCGAAAGCAGCAAGAAGCCACCAGCATATCACCAGAAGGTTTTTTTGGTATGCTTCTCTCTCTCTGGAGTCATGACCAATGGAGCTCAACAGTGTGTGTAAGGCAAACCAACACATGTGTGTTATCGAAGAATCCTTCGTCACGAGTCCTTTCACATGCCTCCTTTAGCAAAACACCCTGTAACCTGTAACACCCTTTCACCCGTGTCTGCTTCGGCGAAACGTTCCTTCACGCGTCTGCCTTAGCAAACATCCTTTCACCTGCACCTCCACTTCAGCAAAACATTCCTTCGTGCTTTTGCCCCAGCAAAACGCCGTCCACCACCACTGACTTTCCAAAGAACCCTTCCGCTTCCGCTTCGGCTTACAGTTTCAGACGGTGAGTCGGTGACCGCTGGAGAGACGGCGCAAGCAGGCAAGCACTGCGTTGGAGCAGTAGCTGAGACCTTACGTCTTGAGATACAGACATGACGAGGAGAAAGCTAATCAGGTGTAGCATGGGCTTTTGAAACCTGAAAGCCCGACCCCCTAAGTGACACAGTTACTCCAACAAGGTTGCTCTCCTAAATCTTCCCAAACACAAACACTTTAGCCTTCGGACGGAGCGCTTAAACCTCTGAGCTTGTGGGGGCCATTCTCATTTAAACCACCACAGGCATTTCCTCTTTAGTCGACTGGCGGAGGCACAGCATTCTTCTCCTAGGGCCAGGCAGGTACCATGTTGTGCCACCATAGGCATAGCAAAAACACTGTTTGTTTTCTTTTCTTTTTTTTTTTTTTTTTTTTAGGAGCTGGGGACCGAACCCAGGGCCTTGGGCTTGCTAGGCAAGCGCTCTACCACTGAGCTAAATCCCCAACCCCCTGTTTGTTTTCTTTAATTTAATTTTTTTACTGATTCACTTCACATCCCGCTCACTGGCCCCCTCCTGGTAACCCTTTCCCACAATCCTCCCAGCCCCTCTCCCTGCCTTCACACAGTTTTGAAGTACTTCTGAGACAAGAAACTCAGCCCAGTCTTGAAAGGTCTTGAAGACTATTGACATGTGGTCCAGTCACATAGCTAATTGGGCCATTAAATTTTGCTAAGAATAAGAAGCCAATCTGAAGCCCGACATATCTATAATCCAGCCCTTGGGAGGTAGAGACAGTGAATCAGAAGCTCAAGGTCATCTTTAACCCTAGAGTGATCAGCCAAGGACAGCCTGGGCTACATGAAACCCTTTCTAAAACAAATCTCCAAAACAACAAATACTAAAAGCAAATTATACAAATCTGAATTCACTTACTCTTTGTCAACTGGATATACCTGAGAAAAGGAAACCTGGACTGAAAGTTTTCCTGCATTGGTGTGGCCTGGAGGGCACGTCTGTGGGGACATCCTCTTGATTGCTAGTCGATGTAGGGGTGCCCAGCTTACTGTGGGTGGTTCCTCCTACTGTATAAAGAGCCAGCTGAGCAAGCCAGAGGGAGCACACCAGTAAATACATTCCTCCTCGCTTTCTGCCTCAAGCCCTGCCTTGAGTTCCCACCAGGGTTCCCTGGAAGAGGGACTGTAACCTGGGAGCTCAAATAAACCCTTTCTTCCCCATTCGCTTTTGCATATGTGTTTATCACAGCAACAGAAAGCAATGGGAACAGAAGGGAATCCGCTGGAATAGCTCTCCCAGGCAGAAGGATCCCTAAAGGGCACAGGGAGTGGTTGACAGTTACAACTTGGATATAGGCTGGGATGAAAGCAAGGATGTGGTTGCTATCCATCCAATTAGTTTGAAGACCAGGGGTCAAGGTGAAGCTCTCAGTGCTCTTCAGCACCGTGCCTGGTAGCACCCGCCATGATGATGGTGGACTCTACCCTTCTGAACTCTGAGTCCCAAATGAACTCTTCCTTTTATAAGTCTTACTGCAGCAATAGAAAAACAACTGAGACAGATGGGATCAGAGTTCTAGGTGGGGGCGTGGCTGGTGGCAGAGAAGCCAGTGGTTGGGTAGGTTCTTCTATAAAGGAGGAGTCATGGAGAGCATCATCAGGGACGGAGCCGATGGGAGTGGGCAGTGTAGGAGGATCTGGCTAGCTACTGTGAAGGTTGGCATTGACTGTCAACGTGACTAGCAACACCCAGGAAACAAACCTCTGAGCATCTCTGTGGGTTTCTGGACTCGATTAACTGATGTGGGAAGACCCAACCTTGGGTTGGAGAGATGGCTCAATGGTTAAGAGCACTGACTGCTCATCCAGAGGTCCTGAGTTCAATTCCCACCAACCACAACGTGGCTCACAACCATCTGTAGTCGGATCTGATGCCCTCTTCTGGTGTGTCTGAAGATAGCAAGTATACTCATATAAATACAATAAATAAATCTTTTTTATTTTTTAAAAAAGACCCAGCCTAATGGGGTTGGGGATTTAGCTCAGTGGTAGAGCGCTTGCCTCAGCAAGCGCAAGGCCCTGTTGGTCCTCAGCTCCGAAAAAAAAAAAAAAAAAAAAAAAAGACCCAGCCTAAATGTAGGCAGCATCTTTGTGCAGAATGGATACAAAGGTGATGGTGACCCTAGCATAGCCTAGCCTAGCCTAGCACAGCACAGCACAGCACAGCACAGCACAGCACAGCATAGCCTAGCCTAGCATGGCACAGCAGCCCTCTCCTCCCCCTCCCACCCTGCTTCCTGACAGTGGATGCAGTGTGACTCACTGCTACTGCACCAGGACTGCCCACCTACTCTCCCAACCCTCTGAGACAGGCACTGTAAGACAGGCACAGAGGGCAAATTAATGGGCGTTCTTTTATTATAGTTAATGGAAGTACCTGGTCTTATCTGTAGGATCTATTTGGACAGATAAGCAAACATCTCATTACCTTATCAAGTGATAAAATTTACAGCACCAGTTATATTTCTTGAAGTTGTCTGTTCAGGGTAAGTAGGGCATTAGGTTGCCAGGACGTAGGTTCTAAAGGTTTTGGGTTTTTGTTTGTTTGTTTTTTTTTTCTTTCTTTTTTTTTTTTTTTTTTTTTTTTTTAGTTTTGCTGGGGACCCAACCCAGGCCTTTTTTCTTGCTAAGCAGCGCTCTCCCCCTGAGCTAAATCCCCAACCCCTCTTTTTTGTTGTTGTTGTTGTTGTTGTTGTTGTTGTTGTTGTTTTTGAGACGAGGTTTCTCTGTGTAGCCCAGGCTGTCCTGGAACTTATTATGTAAACCAGGCTGGCCTTGAACTTAGAGATCTGCCTACCTCTGCTTCCTGAGTGTCAGGATTAAAGGCAGTTTACAAATCATTAGGGTCAGGCTCCAAGTGAGTTAGGTCCTGATTGTCAAAATATGAGAATTATATTTTATCTTTGTCCTTTTCGTCCTTTTGACTGTGGTAAACTGTGGGGCATCTTGATAAGATCCAGTTAGGTTGGGGTCCCTACAGAGCATGCGTGGCTGATCGTTGCTACTTTGTAGGTTCTTCTTTTTCCTATTCTTTATCCCCCACTCTGGCTTAACTTTCTATCATTAGCTAGGAGAGAAAAAGGATGGGAAGAAAGAGAAATGGAGATCACTGAATATAATTTCTTTCTTCTTGCCCACAACTAACAAAGTGCATTCATCCCCCCTGAATGACCAACGACCTCCAACACCACCTCTCAGGAAAGTATCCTTTGGGGAGAGGATAGGGGGTTTGTGGAGGGGAAACTTGAATTTGAAATGTAAATAAATAAAATAACATATATATATAAAAACATATATATAACATAGGATATATATATATATATCCTTTGAAAAGTTCTCAGAATTCCAAATGTCACACAATCACAGAAACCATCTACAGCTGGTAAAACCACAACTCTGCTAGGGCATGAGGCAAATCATAGTCAGTTGCTGCTTCAAGTGGCCCCATATATCCCTACAACTAAGATTAAAACAAAAGCACATTTTTATAATATATCTGTGGGTTTGTTGTTGTTGTTGTTGTTGTTGTTGTTGTTGTTGTTGTTCTTCTTCTTCTTCTTCTTCTTCTTCTTCTTCTTCTTCTTCTTCTTCTTCTTCTTCTTCTTCTTCTTCTTCTTCTTCTTCTTCTTCTTCTTCAAGACAGGGTTTCTCTGTATAGCCCTGGCTGTCCTGGAACTCACTCTGTAGAACAGGCCAGCCTTGAACTCACAGAGTTCCACCTGCCTCTGCCTCACAAGGCTAGGATGAAAGGCATGTGCTACCACTGCCTGGCTTATTTCCACATTTTTTAATGACCCCAAAATCCAGAATTTGGGGGCTGGAGAGCTGGCTCAGCGGTTAAGCGCACCGCCTGCCTTTCCAGAGGTCCTGCGTTCAATTCCCAGCAACCACATGGTGACTCACAACCATCGTAATGGGATCCAATGCCCTCTTCTGGTGTGTCTGAAGACAGCTATAGAACTCATATAAAATAAATAAATAAATGAATCTTTTAAAGAAAAGGAAAAAAAATTCCAAAATTTTCAGTACAGGCATGAGATTGTGTTGGGTGATTTTGGTAAGCACTCAGGGAGTCGAGTCCATGCTGGGTTGAGCATCATGAAGAAGTAAAAACAATTTCATGACTGATCATCTTAACCATTCTTATCTAGAGAATAGAAGGATCAAAGCTGGACTGGCACTGTCCTTGGTCAAAGGGCATTAGTCATTTGTGCTAGCTCAGAGGGAAGATGCTTGATGACTTTCAGTTGCATGGTGTTTATTTTGATATATTGTGGTCACAGAGTCACTTCGACTCTGTCACAGTAATAAAAAAAAATAACAGTAAAGATACTGGAAGCCAAGCCCATACAATAATCAGCCATTCGGGTTAGCTCAGCATGCAGGACTTTCATTGCGAAAACTAGGGAAGCTGGGGCAGCTGCTAACCTTCCTTATCAGCCACTGACAAGCTATCAGAATCTTTTTATTTTTCTATCTTTCTCCCTTGGTACAGTGATTCTTCACAGAGTACTTGTCAAGCTCTTCCTAGCCATTAGACGATATATGAGTTAACACAAGTGTTATCTACCATGTACGTGTATCTGTACAGCACAATGCCAATACTCACAAATCAGTTCAGTGTACAGTGACTTCAAGGCCAGCCTTGGCTACATGAGATTCTATCTTTTAAAAAAAATGCTCTCTTTCTCCCCCTCTCAGGCAGGAGAGCTGGCCCTGCCCCTCACTGGCTGCAGCACTCAAGAGGGCAGGTCTGCATCTTGCCTGGGCAGCACAGTAGCAAAGGAGTCAATGAACCAGCCTGGAGGGCATGAGAGTGGGAGAGCTGGCCCTGCTCCTTGCCAACTGTGGCACTGGGTGAGCTCTCTGGGGCAGTGTTGGAGAGCTCACCCTGGTGGTGTGGATGTGGGAGAGCTTGCAGGCTGACCAAGTTACCCAAACCCACATTCAAGGCTTTGAGTTGGCACCCCAACATTTCCCTCATCTATGAACTGCTAGAGCACGTGAAGGGGCTGCAGATCCAAAGCTGCAGGATCTCCATGACCCAGGGCAACAACAGGATATCAGAGTGGAGTCTCAGTGAAGATCCAGTATGCATAGTGCAGTAGAAGCCAGAGGCCTCAAACTACACCTATGATTCATTACGATGAACATTTGCAAGTGAAGGTGTGTGGACAAAAGGGTATACTGTGGGACACACTGTGACACACTACAGATTCCACAGTGAGGTAGGTTGGTTTTGTTTTTGTTTGGGGAGGGTATTTTGTTGTTGTTTTCTTTTATGGGGAGGTGGCAAGGGTGGAGGGTAGATATGAAGGGAAGGGGAGAAGAATCAATAAAAAAGATTCTTATATGCACACATATTAAAAACACAAAAGTCATCTCTTCCTATTCACACACACACACACACACACACACACACACACACAGAGAGAGAGAGAGAGAAAGAGAGAGAGAGAGAGAGAACCAAGCAGCACCATTTTCTGTATATGCATAATGATGTTTTGGTCAATGATAGACCATGTATATACAGTGGTAATCCTATAAGCTGTTTGTTTTGCTTGGAGTGTCTCACTATATAGCTCAGGCTAGGCTTGAACTCCTAACCTACCTGCCTTAAACTCCTGAACACTGGGATTCCAAGCAGGCACCACCATCCATAGGTAGTAGTACCATAAAATTATATTACCTGCTGACATTCGCTGTTCCAGTTTGTGCAAGGACACTCTATGTTTGCACAGTGGCAGGATTGCTCAACAAGACATTTCTCAGAACATACTTCCATTATGAAGTGACACATGACTCGGTGCCATAAATCCCACATACATGTGAATCTGTCTAAGCATACAGACGACACACCAAAAGTAAGCCTATAACTAAGGCCGTCAGAGACAGCTAGTCAGCCGTGAGAGGACCAGTGAATGGGCCTGTGTGAGTGACATGGGAACAAAACACCAGGGTCTGTGAGCCTCCTCATGTTTTACAGGCTGAGACTTCCAGGGATGCTGGAATAGCTCAATGGTAGAGTTCTTGCCTAATGCGTATGGGCTTCAGATTCAACCCCAACCCCAGATTTATTCATTTTTTTTTAAAGATCTATTTATTATATATAAGTACACTGTAGCTGTCTTCGGACACACCAGAAGAGAACATCAGATCTCATTACAGATGGTTGTGAGCCACCATGTGGTTGCTGGGATTTGAACTCAGGACCTCTGGTAGAGCAGTCAGTGCTCTTAACCACTGAGCCATCACTCCAGCCCAGATTTATTCATTTTATGTATATGAATACACTGTAGCTGTCTTCGAACACGCCAGAAGAAGGCATCAGATCTCATAACAGATGGTTGTGAGCCACCATGCAGTTGCTGGGAATTGAACTCAGGACCTCTGGAAGAACAATCGTTGCTCTTCACCACTGAGCCGTCTCTCCAGCCCCAAGACCCTGTCTTAAAAACAAAACAAGAGGGGTTGGGGATTTAGCTCAGTGGTAGAGCGCTTGCCTAGAAAGCTCAAGGCCCTGGGTTCAGTCCTCAGCTCTGGAAAAAAAAAAAAAAAAAACAAAAAAAAAAAGAAAGAAAAAAAAAAAAAAACCAAGAAAGTAACTAATTATTCTTGTGAAAGATTATGTGGTTTAAATTTGTGATTTTGAATTAGGTGAATGCATGTGTGTCTTTGGGGGGGTGAGGAGGATGTGTATTCGTGGGAAGGTTCTCTTGGAGATCAAAGGCGATCTCTCTCCCCTTAGTGCTGGAGTTAACAGGCAGTTGTGAGCCAGCAGATGCTGGTTGCTGGGAACCAAACTTGGGTCCTCTGGCAGAGCAAAAAATGTTGTTAATCACTGAGCCATCTCTCCAGCTTCCTAAAGGCATCTTAAAAATACTAGTGTCTTTGGAATCCATAACGTGGTGTTTCAGGGGGGAAAAAAAATCTTCATTTGCACCATCTTCACCGTCATCATCGTTATCACCATCACCATCACCACCATCATCATCAATCGTCATCTGGAACAGGAAGTCAAGGCGCTGAGATGGTAAACACGCTCTTGAGGCATTTTGATAGCTTATGTTACCCGAGGCGAACAGGAGGGGGCGTGATCCAGAGCCGCGCTGGGGTGTGGAAGCCGCTGGAGCCTTCTGGCCTGGCGACTCTGAGCAGGGAGCTGTCCTCCTGCATTCCTAAGAGAATGAGATCTTACACATTGTGTAAAGCGAGGCCATATTCTGCCCGAAGGCGACTGTTCTGGCCTTTTGCCATCATTGGTGCCACCTACCGTCCGCAATGGGCCTTGGCCTTTCCCCTTTCCTCCTAGCTAGGAGTGGGAACTGACTCTCCCGCGGACACTGCTGAGGAGAGGCTCCAGGCATGGCGGAGAGTGCAGCTGAAGGATCAGGTCTCCATTAGGCCGCTTGGGGCCCCGGTTTACGCCCTGTTCTGTGCTGACAATAAACCTGGACTGGTGTGGGGAGAGGTTAATGAAAGATGGGGTTGGGGGGGGGATTGGGGGGCTGAAGGAGTGAAAGTAGGGAGGAGGAAGTGGAGGAAGAAGAGGCAGGGACACTCTCTAAAGGAGTCAAAAGAGAGAGCTGCGGGGCCTGGTCCAGAATGTGTAGACCTGAGAGACTGTCTTCCCTCTCTGATCCCTGGCAGGGAATAAGAAAAGTGGCCTGGCTGTTCTGTAGCCCCTTCCATCAGCAAGATTCTAGAATTCTCCTCCTTCCTTTAGGGCACAGCATAAAGTGTTAAGGGTATCAAGACCAGGGACAGACCCACAGAGGGAAGACACACTCTGTCCCAGGCACCTCCATGTCCACACATTACATAAGACACATACACTGACCTTCGTTCCTTCTTTTCTTTCTTTCCTTTACTTTCATTGGTATTTTATTCTCATGTAGACTAGGATGCCCTTGAACTCACAACAATCTACTTGCCTCAGTGTCTCTAGTATTGGAACTACCGGTGTGTGAACCACCACACCTAGTTGGGGCATCCTTTTTCTTTAACCATACTGTCTTAATTTCTTGTGATGACCGGGATTGAACCGAGTGCCCAAAGTACCATAGGCAAGCACTCTACCATTGACTTATATCTCTTGCCCTGTTTTGACAGCTCCTTGAAGGAAGTAGGTCTCTATGTGTGTGGGGTGGGTGCTGGGTATATAAGATGGTGGACAAGGGGGGTCCAGTTTGCTTGTCTGCCAGCCACGCACAGTGTGTCTGTCTTGCCTCCGGAGCTGCTCAGACTGTTTCCAAGAGCACTCAGCTACAGCACACGCTGCACCTCTAGCAGAGAGGTGAGTCAGATCCCTCCCTGCTCTGCTCCTCAGGCTCTCGCCGTCCCATTGGGGACATGCCAGGGACGGATGTAACCACTGAAAGTACAGTTTGTGTCAGAGACCAGAGAGCAGCCTGTATGTCCTAAACAGTCTGGTCAAGATGGGCTAGGACTTCGGACAAGGCTCGCAGCCAACAGTGCACTCTTTGGGGAGGGGAGAGTTTTCATGGTAGAAAGTGGGCTGGTGATCGATTCTAGAAGCCGGGGCCATGTTCGACCCCATGGTAATAAGCAAGGGAGTCTGAGGGGGACTGGGTCTGGAGGGGATATAGCTATGCAAATGGAAGCTTGAGAAAAAGGGAGCTGGAGGGAGGAGGGACCTACTGTGTGCTGGATGCTCTTCCTGCATCTTCCCACACAGTCAGCACACCTTCTCCAGCACTTTTCTCACGTTCCTAGTACAAACGAGGCTTCTGAGAGCCAGGCCAGGAGCGAGCCACGCACAGAGCCAGGGTCAGAAGTGGGGCCTTCAGTCCCAGATTTTCTAGCTCAGCCTTGAGTACCTGGAATCTGCTCCTGGGCTGAGAAGACTGAAGGCTTTTCGCAGAAGGACTCAGTGGTTGGAAGACGGCCACTCCTCTGGGCAGCTTTCCAGCCTCTGACCTCACGGAGTGCAGCACTTGCCTGCCTTATCTCTTCCTCCACCCAGGGCAATCTGATCAAGGCCTGCTGTATTAGGAGAAAGTCCCTGTGCACTCTGTATAAACCCTCAAGGTTAGAACGTGCAACAGGAGGGAAAGCCTCCTCACTGCCACCTCAGGGAAAGCAGACAGGATTCTGCTTACGTTGCTAACGACTTGATGATCTCATAGGGAAATAATTGAATTCCCAGAAAGCAGCAAGGCTCCCCCCCACCCCATCCCCTTTGAGGCAGGGTCTCAGTGCAGAGCTCAAGCTGGCTTCAAACTCACAAACTTCCCACCTCAGTTTTCTGAGCTCTGGGATCATAGATGTGCACCAACTTGCCAGCCCAGCATTTGTTTCTTGATTGTGACATTCAAGAGCCCCCTGAGAAAGCATCCACTCAGTGCTGACCTGAGAAACAGTGTCCAGGCCCAAAAGATCCTTTCCACTGCGTGGCTAGTTCTTCCAACAGCCTGGTCGGCCATTTTTAGACCTTTTTTTTTTTCTTTTCTTCCTTTGTGCCATGTTGAGGAGACCTCGGGTGTGGCAGGTCTGAGCACCGCCTCTAACCCTCAGATCCTGCCATTAGACACAGTCGGCCTCTTCACTGCTTTACAGTCAGAGCTGAAACCTGGGAAGGTTGTCTTGTCCGGACCACACATGCTAAGCTATTTGGTGCTGGAACTCTGTTTTCCTCTGGGTGAGTGTGGATGTGTGATGAACGGATGAAGTCAGCCCCAGACCCAAACACCAAAAAGCAGCATTAATCCTATGGGTCCTCCCGGCTCCACAGGCTCTCGCTATAGAAAGCTAGGTGAAGTGAGGTTAAAGTGAGGCTCGGAGAAGAGGCCTCAGGAGAGCAGGGCATGCGAATCTAAGGAGACAATCAGCAGAGTGGGAAGTCACCCTACAGAAGAGGAGGGAACGCTGGAGTGTTCATGTACACCTGTAATCCCAACACTCAGAAGGCTGAGGCAGGAGGATGGAGAACTGAGGCTAGCCTGGGCTATGCAGTAAGAAGCTGTCAAAGAAAGGAAGAGGGAGAGGACGTATTTGTTTGTCTGAGGAGAGGTTAATATCAACGCTATATGAAGAATCCCTACAATCCAACATGAGCTACAGAAATCTCTATGTGTGTAACTTCTCGAAGGAAGAGACACAAATGTCCAACAGGTTTGAACGTTGCTCAGCATCACTACTGATGGGAGAAATCGAAAGAAAACCACAATGAAATTCTTTCTCCACGGCCACTAGGCTGGCTGCTTTAAGAAAAGAAAAAGTCAGATGACGGGGTTAGGGTTTGCTGCTTTGCCAGAGGACCCAGTTCAGTTCCCAGGACCCAGGTCAGGTGGTTCCTAACTGCCCGATGCTGTACTGAGAACGTGGAGATTCTGCCGAAAGGCGTGAAGTGTCAGGGCCACTGAGAAGCACAGCGCTGCACATCCCCCAAAGTAAACAAGCAGCCAGGTGCTGGCCTACACCTTTAATCCCAGTACCGGGAAGGCAGAGGCAGGAGGATCTTTGTGAGTTTGAGGTCAGCCTGATCTCCATGGGCCAGCCATGGATATACAGTGAGACCCTGTGTCAGATAAATAGCTGAGTGCTTTTGGCACATTCTTTTATTCACAGCACAAATGGGCAGAGGCAGGTAGATCTCTCTAAGTTCAAGGCCAGCCTGATCTACAGAGTGAGTTTTAGGCTAACCAAGGCTACATAAGGAGACCCTGTCACAAAACAAAAACAACTCAATGTAAAAATGGGAGCTGGGCGTGGTAGTGCACACTTGTAATTTTAGCATTTAGGAGACGGAGGCAGGAGGATTGCTGTAAGTTTGAAGACAGCTTGAACTACAGAGTGAGTTCTAGGCCACCCAGGGCTATCTAGCAAGTCTAAAAGATAAAATAAAAAATTCCTAAAATATCCAGCAGCAGCACTGGGCATTCTTATTAATTACATGTATTGGTTATTTTTCTCATGGCTGTGACCAAATACCTAACAAGCATAACTTAAAGGAAGAAAGTTCAGTCTACTGTGATGGAGTTAGGCGTGGCTGGCAGCAGTCTGAGTCTACCCGCTCACATCGCAGTAGAAGAGAAAGCCCAGGGCCCTCAGACATATATCTGCATCTCCTAGCTAGGCACCAGATCCGAAGGCTGTGCGATCTCACCAAACAGTCCTCCCAGCTAGAGAAGAACCATCCAAATGCACAAGCCTGTAAGCGGCATTTCACGTCCAAAGCATGACGTTCTGCTCCTGGCCCCTACAGGCTCATCGCCACCCCATTCTGCAAAACTCATCCAGTCCGACTTCAAAATGGCCCCACAGTCTCGTTCCCACACCGTTCCAAAACGTAAAGTTGAAATTCCCTTCTGAGACTCAAAACAGCCTCCTAACTGTGAGTCCCTGCAAAATCGAGCGATAAATGATGTACTTTTAAACAGAAGGTTTTCAAGTGAGTTACACCTGGGAGCCTTCAATGTATCTTTCCCGTGAGACAAATCTCCAGTTTTCTCAAGACAGGCTGAGAGGCTTCTCTTTAACATTTCAGCCCCTCCCATTCCCTGTCTGTAGGAGACACAGCCTAAAGAGAGCATCGGAGGAACTGGGCTTGTTAGCTACATGGAACTGTTTACTTCGAAGGAAGGAAAATGACTGGTGCCTGGTCACCTGGAGGGCTGGAGTGAACACTGTCTAACATCTGGTGTCTATTTACTGTTCTATGGCGGTGCCTTCCTGAACCCCCAATATCCTGAAGTTTAGTTTCAGTGAACAGATCCCAACCTCAGAGCCAGGTCCATGTGCTTTTCATCCAGCAGAAGAACCTATCACAAATCCTTCCTCCCTTGGCCCTTACCCAGAGCTCTACTTATCAGTTATTACAGCTCCCTCTTGTCAGGCTTGTTGGCACACGCCTTTAATCCCAGCACTTGGGAGGTAGAGGTAGGAGGATCTCTGTGAGTTCAAGGTCAACCTGGTCTGCAGAGCAAAGTTCCAGGGCTACACGGAGAAACCTCATTCTTGTTGTAAAGGTTCCAGGTGCTATCGTACCTTCTTAGGAAGTCTCTGTATAACTATGCCTAAAGATTTATTGTGACCATTGTCACATGGAGACCATTTCCCCAAAGTTTTACGCTACTTAAATGTGCAAGAGAAATAAACCTGAGATCCAACTCTGGAAGTTTTTATGAGCTGACATCCTTTACCAAGTGCAGATCATTTTCCTGCAAGGCTGTGGGGTCCCTGACACCTGTCTACAACATTAATCAGGTTAATCGGGTTTCTGCTCCTTTTCTAGATTGCTCCCTTTTTATGTCTTTCTGCTTCCTTTTATTTTGTTTTCTTTTTGGAGACAGGGTCTTACTAGGTAGCCCTGGCTGGCCTGGAACTCACAGATATCTGCCTACCTCTGCCTCCCAAGTTCAGGGATTAAAGTCAGGCTCTACTATACTCGGCTTCTTTCTGTTTCCTCCCCCACCTCATTCTCTCTCCCCTGTAAATCTGGCTAAACACAGAGAGAAATAACCACTCCACAGCCTTAACATTATAACTTCTAAACAGATGAGTCCATTCCTGTTGGATTTACCCTTACTCTGACTTTTCAGAATACAAACAGAATGTAGATAGATTCTTTGCAAGAATGTAACAGGAATGGACTCTAGTCTGGGTCCTTGTTAGGGTTCTAGATAGAGTTCTCGTTACCCTTCTAAAACCTTGTGAGCTGATTCTTCACTGTCTGCATTTCTGTTCATATTCTGGTCTTTCAAAGTTCTATCAGAGTTGCCCATTTCAGTCCTCCTTACAGAATCTTGGATCTTCTCCACACTCTCCCACATTCCTCCCAAGGCTGAGAAACCACAAAATCAGGTTTCTCACACAACAACTCCACTGTTAGTACCAATTTCCTGAATCAGTTCTTTTTCTCAATACTGCTACCAATTACCTGGCAAGGGGCGATTTAAGAGAGGAAGAATTTGGGGTTGGGAATTTAGCTCAGTGGTAGAGTGCTTGCCTAGCAAGCACAAGGCCCTGGGTTAAGTCCCCAGCTCCGAAAAAAAAAAAAAAAAAAAAAAAAAGAGAGAGGAAGAATTTATTTGGGGTCATAGTTTGAGGGGATGCAGTCCACCATGATGGCGAAGACACGGTGGCAGGTGACAACTCCATGGTTACAGGAGCACGGGTACCTTAGCCCTATTCTGGTGATTGATAAGAACACAAATAGTTCAGGCAGAAGAAGGCCCTGCTTGAGCAACTCTCAAATCCAGTTCAGGCAACTCTATCTCAAAAAATAATTAGGGGTTGGGATTTGCTCAGTGGTAGAGCGCTTGCCCTAGCAAGTACAAGGCCCTGGGTTGGTCCCCAGCTCCAAAAAAAAAAAAAAAAAAAAAAAAAGAGAAAAGAAAAAAAAATTAAAAGGGCTTGGGTATAGCTGTTTTACTGTGCTTATCTGGCATGTACAAGGCCTTGGGTTCCATCTCTAGCAATGTAAATCCTCTGGCCTCACCCTATACCCTTACATCTATCTGCCAGCTGTGCCCCATGTCTAAAAGGTTCTCCAACCTCCCCAAAAAGCACCACCAGCAGGGAAAGAAGTGTTCAAACACATGCATCTGTAGAGGACATTTTGTATTTAAATAGGGTCAGTTCACAGACTAAAATATTGAAAGCACACTCTTAGAGATGCCTGCATGCTCGTAGTGGTAGCCATATTGTTCAAAACAGCCCAGAGCAGGAAACAGCCGGAGCATGCCTTGGCAGACAAACGGACAAGCAGAGTGTGGTGCAGAACTATAACAGGGCACTCTTTGACCTTCTGAAGGAAAAGCATCTGGGGCTTGGTACAGCATGGAGGAGCCTGGAGACAGCATGCTGAGGCTAAGAAGGCGGTCAGTCAGCCAAAGACTGGATGATTGCATTCCTAGGGCGTATCAAGAGCGGCCAGCCTCACAGAGACCAAGTGTGGGACGGCAGTTCCCAGGAACTGAGGAGGAAGAAACGAGAGCTGGTTAATAAGTGTAGAGTGTCGTGTCTGCAAGATGGAAACGCTCTGAAGTCAGTTACGCAACAGCCTGAGTGCTCAGCACCTCTGCCCCGTACGCAAAACATGGCCCAAGATAACTTACAAGATATTATGCTTATTCTATCACAATTTCAAAAACAGCTGGGCAGAGCAGACCTCGTGGAGCAGAACTCTAACTCCAGATATTCAGGAGGCAGAAGCAGGACGACCGCAAGACAATCCTGGGCAACTTCAGGAGACAAAACAAAACAAACAAACAAACAAAGCCAATGGTCGAGGACTTTGTGTAAGGCCTCAGGTTGGATACCCTGAAACCCCAACCACCCCAAGAAAGGGCCGTGCACTGGAGGCTTAGAAAAGGAGGAGCAACTGAAGAGAGGGTTCAATCAGTAAACACTTAACCAAACAAGCATGAAGAGCTGAGTTCAGAGCCCCAGCACCCACAGGAAAAGCTAAGTGCGGTGGCTCAGATGTTGTACTCCAAAGGCTGGGAGGCCAGTTTAGCTAAATCAATGGTTTCCAGGAGTAACCGAGCAGACACCTAACATTTACTTCTGGCCCGTACACAAACACATGAAAAGAAGACAGTTCCTGGCAATGCGGGGAGGTAGTTCTTGAAGTGGTTGCATGTAATGAGCTTCGAGTCCCTTTGAGGCATGAACCAAGGCTCACTGTGTTGCTTCCATAAATTACTTCCTCCCTCTCCATGAGATCGTAATGAAGGCAAAGAACCATTCACTTCTTTTTCCTGTCGTATGACCAACAACTCCCACATACCCTTCCCAAGCTCCAGAATATGCTAGATAAAGAGGGCCTAGTTCTCCATCTTGAACCTTAAGATTTATCTCGTGGGAATGCTATCTTGCAGCTGTCATACCCACTAGTTCAGCCAACAGCTATCTGCTGGGACCAGCTCTAGGTGAAGCAAGCTTGGTCCAGTAGAGAATTCTCAGCGTACAAGAGAATTTGCAGTGTGGTGTGATGCATACCTTAAGAGAGCTAATCTAGTGGGTTGGGGGATTTAGCTCAGTGGTAGAGCGCTTGCCTTGGCAAGCACAAGGCCCTGGGTTCAGTCCCCCAGCTCTGAAAAAAAAAGAAAAAAAAAAAAAGAGAGCTGCTCTAGGGCACCAAGCAGGGGGACCTCACCCAGTCTGCGCTGACAACTCACAAAGCAAGTTCAGTCTTTACCTGAGTCTTGGATGATCAACAAGACTGAACCAGTAAAGTAGGGAGGAGGAGACACAGACAATGTCTCTAAGCCACCCAACAGCATGGGAACTTCCTGGAGACTAGAACATTCAGAGCCCAACGAGGCATCTGAAAACAGGATCTGGTTTATTGAGTGAGAGGCAGGAATGATGAGGACTGAACCAAGGAGGAAAGCAAGCAATGAGCCCACAGGACTTTTTAATCACCTCTAAGCACCTTGTCAGGTGTGGGGGT
The DNA here is from genome assembly GCF_011064425.1 of Rattus rattus. Lineage (NCBI taxonomy): Eukaryota > Metazoa > Chordata > Mammalia > Rodentia > Muridae > Rattus > Rattus rattus. The sequence continues at coordinate 92,011,246 of NC_046162.1, forward strand.
AGTGGTGGAGATGACTGTCTATAAACTAAGTTACGTGGACCCGGTCGGGGGGTCAGGTGAAGATGAGAGGATGCTCACGGATTCTCCAAGCTGGAAACAGGACACCATGCGTCTGCTCAATCTCCTACCATCTCAGGGGAAGCTGGTCCCTGGGAAGATGCTTTTGATGAGGAAGTGGTTTTCTTAATGCCAGCCCATGTGCCTTCCCAGCCTCCCTGATCTGCAGTCTGTTCTTGGCCCTTGAGAGCACCCTTACCTTCTTCTTCTTCTTCAAAGATGTGATGACTTCATCTGCTCTTTTCTCCTCTGGGATAGACGGTTCCATATCTTACAAGTCACTCCAGGTAGTGGTATATCTAGCCTTCCCTACCATTCTTGGGGCTGCACTAGGGTGTCTGAATGCCTTCCTCCTCATCTGTCCAGGTATGAACTTGCCAAGAGTCACCTTTGCCCGTCCCACAAGCCCAGCTTATCAGCCATTTGCTTCTGAGGACACGCTGGGTCATGCAATCCGTGCATGTCTTCTAACCCCCAAGACTTTTAGCTGTCTCTGATGGCCCTCTCCAGGGTGGTCCACAGACAAAGCACAAGGCAGGAGCTTCCTGGTTCTGACTTTCCTCTGAGATAGGACACAAGGCTATCTCAGGCAAGGCCTCAGCAAAGACTGGTAGAGGGCTGGTCTCCGGACTTTTACTGCTCAAAGTCTGTCAGAAGTCATACAGAATATTTACAGAAGGAAGGTATGGGGGCAAGGTTGGGAAGATGAACAAGGCCTTGCAGAGTAGGACACTGGCTTGGTTGCTGGGCAGGGAGTAAGTTCTTGCGATGTGTGTGGCAGCTGGAGGCTTCCCACTAGCCTTGGAACACTGACTTTGAAATAATTAATCATGGGGTTGGTTGCCTGTATGCTACTGATTCAATCATTTGTCCAGCACTGAATTTCAGCATCAGGGATGGGACTGGAGAGATGGCTCAGTCACAGAGAGCGATGGTGGCTCTTGCAGAGGACTGGGGTTCAGTTCACAACCATCCATAACTCCAGGTCCAGGGAAACTGATGCCCTCATCTGACCTCCACAAGCACCGTGAAAACCCTCACACCTGTGAAATAAATAAATCTAACATAAATTTGTTTTTAAAAGAACAGCAGCAGCAAAGCTGGGGAGATGGCTTTGTTGATAAACTGCTTGCCACACAACCATGAGGACCTGAGTTCAATCCTGGCACCATGTAAATCATCATCATCACCACCACCACCACCACCATCATCACCATTGCCATCATCATCACCACCACCATCATCACCATTGCCACCATCATCATTATCACCACCACCAACAACATTTGAGTTCAACAGGAACCCCAGTGCCAGTGTTGCAGAAAGAAACAGAAGGATCTTGGGAACTTACTGGCCAGCCAGACTAGCCTAATTGTGAGCTCCAGACTGTCTCTAAAAACAAGGTGGACTGCTGCTAAGGAATGACATCTTATGTTGATCACATGTTCACTCACATCTACCTTTACATGTACATATGCACCTGCACCCACATGCATGTACACACACACACACACACACACACGCACACACACACACACACGCATGCATGCAAAGCGAAAGAACATGAGGGGAGTAGGAGAAGAAAGGGGGAGAAGGCAGAGGATCAACCAAGGCCCCCAGAGTCCATGGCACAGAAGAGGACTTTTGGCAGAAGCCAAAAAACAGTAGCCAGCTAGTTTGGAAATGCTAAGTTTTGTCCCAGCTTTATCAGAGTAGTCCAGAGCAATGGAGATTGAACCAAGGACAGTATTGGAAATGAACCTGACTCCGGGGATTCACATGCTATGACACTAGACCAGCGCCCCGCGCCTGTGCTTTATGCTTTAGGGGTGTAGAGGAGAATTAGAATGCGGTTTACAAGCAGTAAATGTCATTCTTGGGGGAAGAGAACCCAGCCTGGTGCTGCAGTGGCTCCTCCAGAGCCCTGGGCCATGGGAGAGGCTTCCTTCTAGAGAAACTAGAATCGGGGTATTGTCCTGCACATCTGAAACTCTTTGTCTCCCATCTTCCTGCCTCTTGCTCACTTCGGTAGCTCCGTGGGAGTAAACAGGGCTGAGGGCTGCCTGTTGTTTGCATAACTTCCCATCCTGTCTGGCTCTGCAACCTGGACCCATGCACACGGCTGCAATCACTCTGCAAGGCACGTAGGGTCTCTCACACAGACCCTGACTGGATCTGGGAGTGCATGGGTGGCCCAACACCCTGAAACTGTGAATAGCAGCTGCCAATCCTACCCGGTGAGGTGCAGCTTCCAACACGAGGCTTTTCTGTCCTCAGCTCTACACGTCTTTTCAGACTGAGTTCTCTGGCACCCATGGGTCACACTGTGATAATATCAGAGACACCCATCAAACAGCTGCTGCATTCAGTACAGGGCCAGGAAGGACAAGGGCACCTGAGAGACTGTTTCCAACTCTACTCCACACCACAATCTGCACCCTGATCCCCCAGCAGCACTCACCCATCAGCCTACCCAACCCCCCCTAGGTCCCACTTTGCCCTTCCCTCTATGTCCTATGTATGCCTCGTCTCCCCCGCCCTATGAGTCCGCTCTGCAGCCAGGACACACACAGGCTCTCCCCCAGGCTCCAGGCATCCATGCCCGGGTGTCTCCAGGGCTCTCTCCCCAAGCGTCTACCCTGGGTGGCATCCACATCAGGGCACTCACAGAACATGTTTGAAGTCTACCTGGCTCTGTGTCTTTAGGTCTCAGTTTCCCCACTTATGAAGTGGGACAGTAACACCTTGTGTTTTGTGCAACTGATGAAACAGTGTGCCGTCCAGAATGTCGCAATCCACGTACAGCATTTTAACCTCTGTATCCTTAGCACCAAGTGCTGCCCGTGATTGGTGCCAGAGGTTTTGTTGGGTAGATGGCTGGCATGTGGAACGGCTGAGTATGTAAATAGCATATGAAGCAATATTTGCTGTTTTTCCATGGCAGTCAAGAGGCAGGAACCAGGAAGATTCTGAGAAAAAAAATAATAATCTTTATTGTCTACTAACCACACATCAATTCTCAACAGGAAAAGCTTACGGTAGAATGAGGAAGCGGCCAGTGGCTAGGTCCAGTCAGTGGATCAGTCTTAGAGTATGGAGAACTTGTGACTTTGACAGATTCCCTGATACCTAGTAGAAGGGGGCGTGTTTGCTGGTTGGCTGGCCGGATGCCCCCAGGCCTCCCAGTCCTCATCTTGGGCTTTGAAACTGCAGAGGACAGGATGCCTGGGTAGGCAGGGTAAGGGTAACACCCAGCTCCAAGGGTCATGTGTCAACTGCTCAGCTGAGAACTTGGCTTTGAAGAATTAAAGGCGAGAGGTGGGCTGGCCGGGAAGAGGGCTCAGCCCCTGCTCTGCAGAGCCCGGGCTTTCCAAGCCCAGTTCCCCCAGCAGTCTCTGTGCCCTGAAATAGTGAAATCTGGGCTGCTCTCCTCCTGTAACCTGAAGCTTTTATTTCTCGTCTTTACCCTGCCTGGCCTCAGCTAAGTCTTCCTGGTTGTTACTCCTCCTGCCCGTCCCTCCTCCTTACTCCCACCTCCTGATTCCAAAAACACTCTGATTGCCAGGGTGGGTCAATGGTTAACACTCCTCTGGCTCTATATAAGCTGCCCCAGGCCACCTGCTGTGCACTGTACCTGCAGTCTTTTCCGTGCCTCCTGGACAAGGCTGCTCTGGCAGCCTCAGCCCGGACAGGTTGGTCCACACCATGGCCACCTGCTGGCCGGCACTATGGGCTTATCGCTTCTACCTGATTGTGCTCTGTCTGCCCATTTTCCTGTTGCCTCTGCCACTCATTGTCCAAACTAAGGTAAGGACCCGTGGGTCTTACTCCTCTGCATAAGTAACTCGAGGGGTCAAAGAGGGGCATCCTTAGGTTTTCCCCCAGAAAGTGAGGCCACCACCTCCCGGTTTTTCTGAGAGCCAAGGGTGGCTTCTGCAGGGTGCTCAGCTGTCAAAGTCCCTGTGCAAACTGCTCTAGTACCTTGGAGACTACCGGTTTGTGATCAGAAAGCCATCTGCATAAAGGAAACACAGGAGCCGACAGATGAGCTTATCTGCCTACTGTGTACCCACTCAGCCCTGAACTCAGTGCCAGCCAGGGACAGGAAGGGCCAAGTGGGTATCTAGCTTTTGAGAGGACAAGTAGGAGGGAGCTGGCCTCAGGCAGTTGTGCCCTCCCAGGTAAAACTAAAATAAATGACTCACCTGCAGTCTCATGGGTGGCCGCTGAGGAGGACCCCTTTCTGTGCACACAGCCAGAGCACAAGGTGCCTGCCTCCTTCCCATCTCAAGAGGTTATAACCCTTATTCGTTTGAACTCCCTCCCCCCTTGCCTGTGACATGCTTCATCTTATGAGATGGGTCCCACTGTCCCATTTTGCAGATGGGGAAAAGGAAGGTAAGTCAGTTATTCAAAGTCCCAGAACAGAACTTGGTTCTGTAGAGCTTTTGGGTTTCTCTGTAAGAAAATTAAATCTGGGTGTGGTGACACATGCCTTTGAAATCAGAACTCTGAGGTGGCAGAGGCAGACAGTTCTTGAGTTCAAGGCCAGCCTAATCTAAAGAGTTCAAGGACAGCCAGGGCTACATAGACCCCGTCTGGAGTGGGACAGACATTAAATATCAAATTTTAAATTAGCCTGGTGGTCTGGGGATGTAGCTCAAGATTAAGGCTTTTGTCTGCCTTGTGCAAGGCCTGGGGTTTGATCCCCAGTATCATCAAAACTAACAAAGACACAGACAAAAAAAAAAAAAATCCCTAAATTTTAGCTGGGCAGTGGTGGTGCACGACTTCAATCCCAAAATTTAGGAGGCAGAGGCAGGTGAATCCCTGTGAATTCAAGGTCAGCCTGGCCTACAGAATGGATTCCAGGATAGCTAAGGATACACAGAGAAACCTTGTCTCAGAAAAAAAAAAATCCCTAAGTTTTAATAAAGGTATCCTAGGGCTTTGGGAAAGGAAGCTCCAAGGCGGCCTTATACCTTAACCTCAAAGCCCAGCTCCCTTTGCCAATGGCATGAATTGGAGGGGGCCGAGCTAGAGGTGTGGCCCTGTCTCCAAAACCGACATTGAATCTTGCCCTTAGAGTGTCTAGCACCCCTGGGACTGCCCAATGAGCCACTACTTGTTGCTACAGATCAGGAAATCAAAGGAGGCCTTTGGTTTGCGTTATCTTTGAGGGAGGAGGCCCAGGATATGGCTCCTAACACTTGACCAGTGATAAGGCTGGACTGATTTTTTGAGATGACCTTCTCAGACAAGTGGCGTCTCTAAGCAGGGGACTGCTCAGATTTCAGACAGGCTGGATCATGTGTGACACCACCACCATCCTGGGAGAGGCACACAATAGCTCAGAAAGATTCATTGTTTTGCCCCGGGGATCACGTGGCAGAAGGGAGCTGGGTTGTTGCGAGAATGCTGTACCTATTGGTAGATGTATGGTGTGTGTGGTAAGAGTGCGAAACTCTGGGGTTTGCTCTGCTGTACCTGGCCCTGCCACCTGCTTCTGCTTGCCCTCTGTTGACTCAACTGTCCTGAGAGGCCAGGCCCTCCTCAGAACTTTGGGTTCCCATCCCTCACAGAATTCTATTCCTGTATGGTCAATTTCTCCTCCCCTGCTCGACTGCGCCCGTTGACATATAAACCAGATTTTATGCTTCTCATGTCGAACCGTTGCTCTCTGTGCCTGGCTTCCTTTTCTATGCTCATTCCTAGTAGTGAACCTCAGAGTATGCCTGCATGCACACATATACATGTGCTGACTCTGCTACCCAGATCCCCACCAGCTTCCAGGGTCCTAACTCAAGGCCCATCCTCTCCTTCCTCATCCCTGCAGCAGGATTTGTCCCAGACGGTCACTCCCTCTTTGCCCTCATCTGACTTTGGTGATACCTTCTCGTCAGACTCTAAGTTTCCCAGCATCCCTCTTGTCCTGCCCCTACCTCAAACCCCTCCTAATTCCTGGCCAGGTAATTGTATGTTGTCTCATAATTTGAAAAGCATCCCTCTAGCCGGGTGTGGTATCACCCACCTTTAATCTGAGCATTTGGGAGGCTGAAATAACACGATTAACTCAAAGCCAACCTGGGCTAAGTGGTCAGAGCTTGCCTCAAAAACAAAACAAGAACCTCCCCACCCCCAAGAATCCCTATGCTCACAAGACCTTAGTCTAGGATACTACTACAAACCTCTACAACTGTGTTAGCCAACTGACTCCGGTATTTGGTCCACACAAACATTTCTCTATAAGCAGCCTATAGACTTCTCCCATCCAAATCAAAGCTCAGCCTGGCATCTCAGAAGATATTCCTCCCATAGTCTTACTCGTTTCAATGCCTTTTGATGCTAGTCATGACTCAAGGTCATTCTGGATGGTCCACTTTCCCCCAACTACTAACACACCAGCAGTCGCCCCAATACACTCCAAAAAGTTTCTGGATTGTGATCCTGTAGTGCCAGAGAAGTGTTAGCGAAACCCCCAAAACAGACAGGAGCTGATCTGATGCAACTCACAGCAGGGTCTTTATTTGAGCCAGCTCAGGCCCCCAAGCACACTGGCTGGCAACACACAGGATGGTTTTTGTTGGGGTGAGGAACCCCAAATATCTATCTGGGCAAGGCTTTACAGAAAGCAGCAAGCAGGGGAGTTGGGGGGGCGGTTGGGTGTGCAAGCATCTGATTGGAAAGCTGCTATGTATGGCTTTAGCATAATTGGCTGGTGCTGGGAATCAAATCATAAACTTAATCTCCATCTGAATTGGTGGTCCAGGTCTGTAACCTTGCAGATCTGTTGTCCTTAGGCAGGAGGTGGGCTTCTGGAGGAAAAAAAAAAAAAAAAAAAAAAAAAAGGGCTGGGGGGATTTAGTTGGCTAACCTAGGGGTGCAGATCTGTTCCGGAACCAAAAAAAAAAAAAAAAAACCAAAAAAATAATAATAAATAACCTGGAGATGCTGGTCTTGTTGGGGGGTGAACCTAGAGGCTGGAATTAGGTTCGGGTTTTGTTGGTGGGAGTAACTTAGAACTAATGCTACGTACTAGCCTGTTAATTTTACCTGAGTTCAAACTTAGGTCAGGTTCTTTAAAATGGAGTCTGGGGGTTGGGATTTAGCTCAGTGGTAGGCGCTTGCCTAGCAAGCAAAAAAAAAAAACAAAAAAAAAAAATGATACAAGGATATTGCTTTGTCTTTAAAAACAATAAAGGGGGAAAAAAGAAAAGGGGCAAAAAAAAAAAAAAAAAAAAAAAAAATGGAGTCTGAACTTAAAAGGTTTGGCCTCTAAATATTTCTAAATATTTGTAAACTCACTTTAAGTTGAGGCTTTTATAAATGGAAAACACGGGCTGGAGAGATGGCTCAGTGGTTAAGAGCACCTGACTACTCTTCCAGAGGTCCCGAGTTCAAATCCCAGGAACCACATGGTGGCTCACAACCATCTGTAATGGGATCTGATGCCCTCTTCTGGTGTGTCTGAGGACAGCTACAGTGTACTTATATATAATAAATAAATAAATCTTTAAAAAAATAAATGGAAAACACACTGTGCGTCCACTAATGCCTGCCCACTAACCACAGCCTAATGACACAGTTTGTTGATCTTCCTTCCTCTGCTCCGGAGCTGTGGCTCCTTACCTCCGCCAGTATCACCAGAGATGATCTTACCACAAGTCACCAGCCTGGGGGAAGATCCTAAAATCAGCCAGTCACAGTTGGGACTGTCAGAAGCTGGGGACATTTGTGTTCTGAATGGCATCAGTCCCACCTAGGCAGCCTCTCTACCCTGTCTTTTCTCCCCTGTCCCCTGCCTTCCTGACATCCACCCTGCTATCAGGGGCATTCCCAGGACCTCCTTCCAACCCCACATGGCCTTCCTAGTTGACTTAGCAATCAGTATGAACTCACGATGCCCTGGCCCGAGGCTCCGGACCGCAGATCAGTTACCCAGACTCTCCCTGCATCCCATCTCTGCTGCCGGTGACTTCCCTCTGCTTCTGTTTGGTGTCTCCTCTCAGGTACATCCGCCTCCTTCTTTGCAACTTCACCTCGACCTATTTCAGAAGCCCCCTCTGTCACACTAGTCACTCTGGCACTTTATTTACAGGGCGGTCCCCGTTTGAAAGAGTGCGTCTGGGGCTGGGGATGTCACCCGTGGGTAGAGAGTGTTTGTCTAACATTCATGAAGCCTTGGGTTTAGTCCCCAGCACTGCGGAAACTGAGCATGGTGGCACAGTCCTGTAATCACAGTAGTTGGGATGTGGAGGACCAGACGTTCAGGGTCCTCCTTAGTTATACAGCGAGTTTGGAGCCAGCTTGGCCTATGCGAGGCCCTGTAAGCGTGTGTTTGTTTACTTCCTTCCTAGTCTGGGGGCGGGGGTAGCAGTTTGACTTCCTCTCTACAGACTCCTTCTCTGGCCCCTAACATGGGAAGGAGAGCCCAAGCCAAGGCTCAAACCTCTGTAACGAAACAGCTGACATTTACTAGATAAGTTTTATGTGCTTGACATTGGGCCAAGCACCATGAAGACTTAAGTCACTTGTTTCCTACAGAGGCCTCTTATCAACCATGATGTTTCTGCTGCTGTCTCCATTTCATAGACCAGCAAACTGAGGCCCAGAGGGGTAACGTAACTTGCTTTCAATGCCCTCTGGAAAAAGAAGTTGAGACAGCAATCTGGTATTACAGTCTCTGTCTGAAGCTGTCTGGAGAGGACAGGAGGCCTCCATTACAGCCCCCCCTCAAACCTCCTCCTCCATCACCACCCAGTCAAGCCCCCCACTTTCCTCTCACTAATGCTTGTGATCTCCTGGCTCTTTCCCAGAGTCGTAGGACAAAATACAGATGTTCTGTGCTCAATGTAGTTAGGATCCAGAGGAGGAGACAGGTGCCTGTGCCACACAGATATAGCAAGAGGGCTGGAGCACTCGGAGCATGCAATGGCTCCCTCAAGATAGAGTGAATGGCCCGGGGGAAACCACAGCTGTGAGAGGTGACAGAGGACAGGCAGTTGGGAAGGCCTGCAATAACCATTGTATGAAATGCTGTCCCTTTGGTAGTGTCAGCTGATACAGTACAGTGTGGCACTTGCACAGCCTTGCAGGCACCAAGGCAGAAACTCATTACCCCCATGGGTGAACCTCGCACTCGGTGCTGTATGGCAGGTACCATGTATTGTTCTGGAGAGAGGATGTGGGGGACTTGTCATTCCTGTGGGGGTAACAAAAGAGTACAAAAGAGTGTGTACTGCCCAAGCTTTGAAGCAGTACAGCAACTGGACAGTTGACATATATGGACTGGGCCGAGGGGTGCGAGGGGTGGGGGTGGGAATTATTTGAGCCTAAGAGGCCTAGAAGTTCAAGGGCATCTTGAGTAATAAAGTGAGACCTTGACCAGGAGAGAGAGAGAGAGAGAGAGAGAGAGAGAGAGAGAGAGAGAGAGAGAGAAGGTTCTCGGAGAAAGGCATAGCTGTGTTGAAGATTTTGCCAACTGATTGGTTAAAACTTTGTAATTGTGAAGAGTTGGGGTGTTGCAGATCAAGAATTACTGAATTATCTTTAGGTCACTTAATGGTCACCAACTCTGTATCTGAACTAACATCTCCATGGTGGCTGGGAAATGTTGATGGAATGCATTGCTAAACTTAGCAATCCTAGTACCTCTACTAAGCCTGGCACTGAGAAAGCTATCAGTTAGCGTCTACGTGAGCCCCAAAGATGAGATCTTCCAGCTTGGCTGCAACCTCTCACTGCCAGTCCCTAACAGAGCATTCGGGGAATGCTGCCCTTAGGACAGGGCTCAAGTCAGGCCTCCCAGGGAGTGGACAGTTACCCTAAGACCAGAGTGACAGTGAGAGCCAGCTAGACCCAGCTCTGGGTGAAGAACTGTCCAGGCAGAACCTGCAGCAGGTGCAAAGTGCCAATGCAGGGATGAGCTTGGCGAGCTGACAGGGCAAACAGCAGTGCTGCGGTTGGGGCCCTCGAGATTACAGTTCTGTGTCAGTCAAGTTCAGAAAGAAGGGGAGAGGGCAGCCGATGGCAGCCTTGCGAAGCTGGGGGAGAAGTGGGGACTTCATGCTTCAGGCAAGAAGGGATAACCGACACATTCCGATCCCTATAATTATGTCAGTCAAAAAAATGCAATAGCTCTTGGAACCTATGAAGATCATCTGCAAAAATCAGTAATGGTGCCATGTTGTCCGGAGAACAGCTGAGATGAACGTGTTTACATTAAGAACAGAGGAGAGCAGAATTCCTTAACAGTTCCATGCATCCTCCAGACAAGCTATTCCTGCCCCAAAGCGGAAGGCATCTATACAAGGGATTTATTTAGACTCTGTCTTCTGAGGCTTCCGTCTCTCCGAGAAGACAGAGAATAAAGCATGACTTTTGGAGCCCGGTAGATGACAGGTAGAGGGTTCTCACCCACTTCAGGCCATTGTCACACATCTGCAGACCTTCTGATCACCAAAGGCCACTGTGAGGAGGAGAGACAACCCCAGCACCAGGGTGTCCCATGCCAGGGCTCGACAAACGCCACACACTCGTCCCATCTGCCCCGGCTTCTGGAGAGCACAGAAGGCTCTGGGCCCTATGTGGATACCACACTTGCCCACAGCTCTTCAGATGAGCCGTCGGCCCCACCAGAGCCTTGGATGCATGGATGCTTCTATGAAACTCAGAGCTGTGTCTTGTCACATAGCCCCAAATGGTGAGTGGGAGTCCCCAGCAGAGAGGGGAAGCTGGGATGGACAGAGATAGGTTTCACCTAGAAGCAAGATTTGAAAGAGTCATCCCCCCTCCCCGCCCCCCAAAGCCAGGAGATCCCTTGCAATAGACACAGAAAGTACCCTCATGTAGATTTTACCTGCTGATTACTAACTCATGACCTGGCCCATCAGCACCCCATAGGAGCACCATGGGAAAGGAAGGTAGAGTCTTTGGTAAACCCTGATTACAATCTGCATGGAGACCCTGGGCTACTGGGAGGATCTAATTCCCAGCATGCTGTGGGAATGCCAGTTCATGTCACTCAGCCTGACTGAGTCCACTCTTCAGCAGACCTACCTCCAGGCACAAACTGTGAAGTCAGGAGTCATCCTCAAAGCTACTTGGTGGACTGAGCTGAGGGGTGGGGGTGGGAATTATTTGAGCCTAAGAGGCCTAGGAGTCCAAGGGCATCTTGGGTAATAAAGTGAGACCTTGACCAGGAGAGAGGGAGAGAGAGAAGGTTCTCCGAGAAAGGCATAGCTGTGTTGAAGATTTTGCCAACTGATTGGTTAAAACTTTGTAATTGTGAAGAGTTGGGATGTTGCAGATCAAGAATTACTGAATTATCTTTAGTCCACTTAATGGCCATTTGGTACCCAACCCTGTATCTGAACTAACATCTCTGTGGTGGCTGGGAAAGGTTGATGGAATGCATTGCTAAACTTAGCAATCCTAGTACCTTTAGGTACTAACCTTTACTAAGCCTGGCACTGAGAAAGCTATCAGTTAGCGTCTACGTGAGACCCAGAGATGAGATCTTCCAGCTTGGCTGCAACAAGTCCCTAACACTGCCAGTCCCTAACAGAGCATTCAGGGAATGTTTTGGTTTCTGACTTTCTTCCATTCTGAGATCAAAACTGTGCCTGTACCGGATGGTGGTGGCGGCAGTGCATGCCTTTTGTCCCAGTAGTTGGGAGGCAGAGACAGGAGGAACTCTGAGAGTTGGAGGCCAGCCTGGTCTACAGACAACCAGAGCTATACAGAGAAACACTAAAGGAAAAACAGTGTAAATGGTTTCTCCCAAACTGCCTCTGGGCGCTCACACTTGGACCAACTCTTTTTTGTGAAAGAGCTTTGTTTTGGAAGGAAGGAGAGAGAAGGAAGCCTGGGCTGACTCTCCCTTGGTCCTTGGAGATAGTACGGAGCCATTCCTATCAGGAACCACGCACTCCCCCAAATGAGAACAAAGGCATCAGCCGCCATCACTGTGTTTGGCAGAGCCCCAAAGGCAGGTGGAGGCTCAGGAGGCTTTAGAGTGGACAATGACTTCAAGTGTCCCTGACTGGGGGCTGTTGGCATGGGAAGGCTCTAGAAGAGGGCCACTCAGTACTGTCGCCCAGTGGGGATGATATTTGGTCTCTCTGGCTGGTCGTCATTTGGAAGTAGGAGATGGGAAAGCACACACTCCTGCTGAAAGTTAAAGAAGCTGGCGCTGGGGTGGGGCTCAGGCAATTAACATCTGTCTGTTATTCCTGGGAAAGATCACACACACAGACATACTCACACAGACACACACACCACATACATACATACATACATACATACATACACACAGACACACATACATACACATACATACATATACACAGATACACATACATAAACATAGTGCACACACACACACATAGACACACGCACACCACATACACACACACACACACACACACACACACACACACACACACACAGAGTCTCTCTTCATTTAAGTATGGTAGATTTCCTTCTTCAGGGTCCTGTGCTGTTTTACCTTGTATGTTTTAAAGGTTGGGTCTGAGGAAATGAAGCCTTCTTCAGACAGTGAAGGGGTTCCTGATTTCCAACCCAGGATAAGAAACCTCCATCAGAGGTCCCTGTACAAATGTACAAATGCTTTCCCATGCCCACCATGATATCACCTACATGGCCTTCCTTCTCTGCTTCATTTTCTTTCTTGGGCTGAGATGGAGCCCAGCACCTCTTGAGTGCTATGACAGACTCCATATTCCAAGTTCACCCAGGCTTCATGTAATTGTCTAATTAAAGCACCATCCTAGCTAGTCCCCCACCCCCCATCTCTCTCTCTCTCTCTCTCTCTCTCTCTCTCTCTCTCTCTCTCTCTCTCTGACACACTCTCTCTCTCTCTCTCTCTCTCTGTGTGTGTGTCTGTATGTGTGTGTGTCAGTCTCTCTGTCTCTGTCTCTCTCTCTGTGTCTCTGTCTCTGTCTCTCTCTGTGTTTGTGTGTGTCTGTCTCTGTATCTCTCTCTGTCTCTGTCTCTCTCTGTATCTCTGTCTCTCTAACTCTGTCTCTCTCTCTGACACACACTCTCTCTGTATCTCTCTCTCTCTGATACACACACTCTCTGTATCTAACTCTCTCTCTCTCTCTCTCTCTGACACACACACTCTCTCTCTCTGTATCTCTGTCTCTCTAACTCTGTCTCTCTCTCTCTGACACACACTCTCTCTGTATCTCTCTCTCTCTCTCTCTGACACACACACTCTCTGTATCTACCTCTCTCTCTCTCTCTCTCTCTCTCTCTCTCTCTCTCTCTCTCTCTCTCTCTCTCCCCTGACACACACCTCTCTCTCTCTGCTTCAATCCTTCAAAGGCTTTCCATTTTCATAGGCCTTTCTTCTAGGGAAGGTTCTAGATCTCTCTCAAGGCAGACAAGATTTTTTCAAGCATACATCTCTTCAGGCTCCTGACCTTTCTGCCTCATTTGCACCCCTCTGGATCTACTCTCTGCTGCTGTCCACCAACTGAACTCCTACACATCCCTCAGCTCCTGCTCAGCATGTCCTTCCAGGAAGTCTCCACAGTCCAGCAGCTGGGGCTCAGGAAGGGCATCTCCTCTAGGGACCTCCACTCTTCCGGCTTTCCTTTGCTGTGGTGCTTGACAAGTTGCCACCTAAATGTCCTAGTTTACACGAAACCCTGAGAATGTCCCTGCACTCTGGTGGCAGCATTCCCATTTTCTGGGGCTCAAGGGCAGTGGGGATGACCTGCTGTGAGCCTGTCATCCCCGCCCCAGGTTAACCTTCAATAACCAGGAGGAATGACCTAGGGCACCATTGAGATCGTGGGCATTTGCTACCACCACAGAGCTGTGTGCTGTGTCTCTGACGGGTAAAGGCCAGGACATCTACAGCCCTTGTCTGCCCTGCTTCTCTGGCCCCGTCATTTCTATGTACGTCTCCTATATCTGCCTGGTTCTCCTGAAGGCCAACACTTACTTCACTCTCTGATGAACCCCACCTACCATCACCAGGTACAGAACCCATTTCCACACATTCACACCTGTTAACCCACTTCCTCACTCTCCTATCCCCACCAGGAAAAGCGTTTCTTTTCTTCCCATGAAAGAGACACATCTGTGTATGGCTGGGGAAAAAGCCCTTTCACGTATTTTTAGGGTATAAACAAATCCATGAAAGGTTAAGGGGCTTATCCAAGGAGAGCAATAAGTGGTTTGTCCAAGGATGCACCCACTGTGCTGGGCCTGGGCGCTCAGGTTCTGAGCAGATGTATTATTTCCACAGTGAAATAAACAAGACGGCAGTCTCGGACCTGGAGGCTCCCGCAAGGCTCCTTGTCCACTGCTGGCTTTGCAGCCAGCCCACCTAGCCCACAGAGATTCTAGGACTCCTTGACAGCCGAGCCACTCACTCTTTCGTTTGTTCGTTCTTTCAGCAGAAGCAGTCTTGGACAGCCTATGGTCCAATGACGAAGCTTAATCACGTATTTCATAAAACTGAATGCTGCCAGGCCTGGTGGCACTCACATGTAATCCCAACCCTTGGGAGGCAGAGATTCCATCATGAGCTGTAGAGAAAGACTGGGGCTCTAAAAGATGGGGGAGGGGCTCCCCTGACCAAAGAATACCTAGCTAAGATCTAGGAATGAGCAGGCATCCACCGGGCAAAATGGGAGGGCAAAGTCCAAAAGGAGGGACTTCGGTGCAAAGGCCTCTGTGGCCAGAGTGAGGACAGAGGACTTAAGGGAATCGTGGGAGAGAATGTCTGGCCAAACTGGAGCAGAACTGGCAAGAGTAAAGTGTGCAGTACCCGGCACCCAGGTCCAGTATGGGACTCAGAAAACTTGGGCAGATCATGCCCCCCAGCTGAGCCACCAAACAACAAAGAATTAGTTACTAAGACAAGAATAAGTTGCTTTAGTGTTACAATTCGGACCCAGCGTTGGAGCCCTCCCCTCCAGGTCTGAGGAGGGAGAAGGCAGAAAGAGCTCTTTACAAAACTCTCTGCTTTTGCCTGAGCTCTGGGTCCACTAATAATCCTGGCACAGGCTCTGCCCTCCCTCCAAATGGAAACTGTGCCCCTGAGATCTGCGCCACCCAGTGGCTCAGGGGAGCTGCCAGAGGCCAGCATGTAAGCCACTGAGGCTGCACGTCAGGGCTGCCAGCCCATGTCCACAGTTCTCAGCTGTGAGTCAGTGAGTCCTAGTGAGGCCTGGGATCCCTGAAATCCCCATCCCTAGAGCTGCGGATGCCGACCTGGAATCGGACATTGTATGGTGCAGAAGAGAAAGACTCCCCAGTGGCCTGCCCTCTGGGGAGACTAACCACAGAACCTCACAGAACCCTGGCAACACCCTAGCTCCAAGCTGGACTCTCCCACCTTCAAAAAGTGGGTCAAGGCATTGCCAGGTCTCCTTTACTCCTTCTCAGAATATTACTTGAAAATGCACAAAACAAACAATGAAGACTGGCAAAGGAAAACAGTTATGAATCATAGTTTCTAGGAAAACCTCACTGCAGTTTAGAAATAATGTGTCTCCTTGCTGGTGTCACTTTCAAACACTATGCTGAGATGGATCCGGAGGTGACAAGCAGAATTGAGGTGGGCAGGTGTCCAGTATCTGATAGCCACAATCCAATGTTTGTAACACAGCCAGGCCCGGTGGCACATGCCTATTGTCCCAGCTACTTGAAAGGCTGAAGTGAGAGGGACATTTGAGTCCCAGAGTTGGAGGTCAGCATGGACAACTCAGTAAAACCCTGTCTCAAAAACAGAATATCTGTAACAAAGTCACCAACCAATAAGGACAATGGGGAGCTGGGAGGACAGCTCAGTGGGTAAAAAGATTGTTGTGTAACGGTGAGTTAGATTCCCAGTGTCTGAGTTTTAAAAACGAGCGCAGTCGGCACACACCTGTGATCCCAGCACCTGTGATTACCAGCACCTGTGATTCCCAGCACCTGTGATCCCAGCACCTGTGATTCCCAGCACCTGTGATCCCAGCTGTGTGGCACTGGAGCCAAGAGGATTCCTGGAGCTTTGGGGCTGGCCAGACTAGCTTAGTCAGCAAGATTCAGTGAGAGATCCTATCTCAAAAAAATTAAGGTGGAGAGCAACTGAGAAAGATATCCAATGTCAAATACTCTGTGTGTACACACATGCACACATACACACGCACACACACAAGAACATATGAATAAAAAAAGTGACAGCAGCACAGACGAGCCTGAGCTCCATAACCCTATTTTCAAATTTAAATACTTCTAAATTAAAACAGACAACTTTGCCTCACCTACCTCAAACATGCACAAAGCACATCATCTGTCTACATGGGCTCACTTATCCAACACAAAGCCTACATTTTCCGTTGTTGGATTTTTCGAGTTATTTTATATGTATGTGCTTATTTATTGTGTGTATGCACATGTGTGTCATCATACACGTGGAGGTCAGAGGACAACTTATGACAATTGGTTCTCTCTGGGCTCTAGGTTTTGCGCTCACATCGCAGCCTTGATGGCAAGTGCCTTTACCCACTGAACCATCTTTCTGGCCCTGCTTCTTTGGTTGGTTGGTTTTGGTTTTGCTTTGAGTAAAACCAGGCTGGCCTGAAACTCCCTGCGTTGCTGAGCATGTCCTTGAAATCCTGACCCTTCTGCCTACCTCCCAAGTGCGAGGCTCACACACGAGCAACACGATGCTACACAGAGCCTACTTTATAATCAAGTGTTGAGTGTTGCTTTTTAGTCACTGAATCCAAAGTGAGGGGCAAAGCATGGTGAGGTATGGGAAGCCGTGGAAGGTGTGGTAAAGTATGGTGAGGTATGGTAATGTATGGTTAGCAAGGTATGGTAAGGTATGGTAATGTGTGGTAGGGTATGGTTTCTGGTGAATGCGTCCCAGTGTAAGCATGAGGTACCAGACTCTCAGTGAGCCGTCTGTGTGTCAGGGCAGTCTGCACTGACTTCCTGACTGTGCTCACGACCCTCACTAGACACATCTAAAGGGACAGCATGGTTCTTCCATCGGAGTTCACACTCCAGCCGAGAACCCCTAATCCAGGAAGGGCAAGTGAGCAAGATGCACTAGGCTTCGGCAGACTGCTAGGGAGGTAGACTGTGGACCTGGGACTGAAGCCACCAGGGTCAAGGTGGCTAGATGGGACTTTGAGACACATTAGAGGAGTTAAGAGGAACTATCGAGTGGGTGAGGGCGGGAGCCGCATCCTGGGCATACAGGACCTGTAATCTCTCCAGTGACTATCAACATTATATCACCCTGACAGTGTGATAAGGGGACCTCAAAGCCGAAGCCTGGCTGTGGGTGGCACACGCCAGAAGACTGAGGCAGGAGAGTGGCAGGAGCCCCAGGGTTTGCCTCGGCCTCCTAGTCATAGACATGAGCCACCACACTGCGAACGCTGGAGAACAGTCCCGTTGGTCAAGCTCTTGCCCTACAGGCATGAGTGCACAGATCTGATCCCCAGCACTCACGTAAAAATCTGAGTATTGGAGTACATGCTAGCAACCTCCACGGTGGGGAAGTGGACACAGGAAGATCCCTGGGGTTCACTGGGCAGCCAGCCTCACCTGACAGGTAAGCTGTAGGGTAGAGAGAAGATCTGGCTGACAGCTCCTGAGGAACAACACTTGATGCTGACCTCTGGCCTGCACACACACACACACACACACACACACTCAGAAATAAATAAAGCAAAGCCCCTTAACGAATCTGGGCAGTAGGAAGTGGCAGGCCCTGGGGAGATGGTTGCTTGGCTTCCAGTTCTCTCCCTGTCCAGTCCCAGGGAGCCGGAGCCCCTCGCAAAGGGGAAGAATTAAGCAGAGGAGGGAGGTAAAGGCAGGGCTCAGGAGCCATGCGGCCTGGTTTGCCCACTTACTATTTGTGTGACTTTGACATGCTGACCTAATCAATGCGCATCTTTCTCTTCTTATCTGTGAGTGGGGGACAGCAGTTGGGACCTCAAGGAACAATTGAATATGACTGGAAAGCATTCAAAACCCACAGGCCATGGAGCCTGGCAGGGAGACAGCTTGGGATACCTGGCACAGCTGTCTTCTAGAATCACCTGTGCTGACCTCTGACCTCCTATCTCTGGCCATGCAGTTCTAGGGTTTGGGGCACAAGGGTTCAGAGGGGATGGCCTGCCCTTAGTCCTAGGGGTGGGTAAGCAGTCGTCTGTCCTGCCAGGGCAAGTACAGAGGAGCAAAATAAAAACTGGCATCAGCAGAAACCAGCTGACTGAGGAAGCAGGAAGATCTCTGGTCAAGGGTCATAGGGGCCCTACCCCTGAACTAATGAGTTCAGGCCCATGACTGGAAGGGGTAGAGGTTCAGTGTTCTATCAATTCTTGACATCACTAAATTAAATGAGAGCTTGCCTGGAGACAACCAAGAGACTCTGTGAAGCTCTACGAGTGCCTTCTTATTGATTTCCAAGGGCATGCTCTCTGGAGCACAGGGCCTTACGCAATCCTGTCACTCAACCAAGTGCCTGTCCTAACTCAGCCACTCCCTAATTCTCCAAAGACCTTGAACAAGCCTCTTGTTCTCTGGGCACTTCCATAAAGTGAGACCACCACACCCACCTTAATGGTACTTAAGTTTTCAACCCAGAAGTCCTAAAAGTTGTTCAATAACAGCTTCCTCTTCCCTGGGACTTCTCCTCCTCACGCTCTTCATCAGAGTACTAAGGCTGCTGGGTATAAAGAGAAAGCAAACATTAAATGGATCAGGGTCCCAGCCCTCAGCCTACAAAAACCCTGCCTGCTGTTCCTTTCTCAGCAAACAGTCTGGGCAGGTGTCCCTACCCAGAGGCCTCCCTCTAGGTAATCATTCCCTGGCTCTGGGAGAGGCCCTGCCAAGAAGGCTGGACCCCTGAGGTCTTAGGCCCATGTCTGGCCTCTGGCTATTCTAGGCTTAAGGTCAGGATCTGTGGGCCTGAAGAAAGAGAATTTCTGGTACCCAAAAGCTGTGCCTCAGAGTAGCCCCAAATCTCTTATGTATTCAAGGCTGGAAGAAGCTCTCACATAGTCTGTAAAAGTGAACTGTGCCTTGGTGCCTTGGTTTGTGAGTTGAGTGGCCCAAGAAGAACTCCTGGGGGTTCCTTCCCTCAGACAAGATTAGCTTCAAAACTGAGGGCCCAAAACATAGATCCTGGGCTCCAAGGATCCAGATGCCACCAAGCTGACTCTGTCCAGGGATAGGACTCAGTGGTAGAAGCCTTACCCAGCATGCATAAAGCCCTGAGTTTCACCCCCACTCTAGAACCACTAAATCTGGAGAGGGTGGGACTCCTGAGCAGGGAAGGCCTTCCTGTGGCAACCCTTCTCTCAGCTGCCTCTCCTGGGGCCCCAGAGTCTTCCTGAGCTAAATGGGGCTTGTTACAGTGTCTTGGCCCCACTGGGCAGTGGTGGCGTATGTCTTTAATCTCAGCACTCAGAAGGCAAAGACGGTAGATCTCTGTGAGTTCAAGGCCAGCCTGGTCTCCAGAGTTCCAGGGCAGCTAGGGTTGTTACACAAAGAAACCCTGTCTCAGAGAAAACAAAACCAAAATTAAAAAAAAAAAAAGTCTTGGCTTCAAGGTCAAAGACAAGAGGAGAATATCTTATTTCGTTTGGGACAGGGTCTCACTGGTGACACATACCATTAATCCATTAATACCTGGCATTTAGGAAGCAGAGGCAGCAGGGAACAATGTGGTCTACATAGTAAGCTACAGGTTAGCCAGGGCTCTGTTTCAAAACAAACAACAAAAAGAAATAAATCAAAACTTAAGATAATGTTTCAGGCATAACCCACGTTGTCCTCAAACATGCTATGTGGTCAAGGATGACTTTGAACTCCTGATTAGCCTGCGTCTACCTCCCAAATGCTGGGTTTACAGGCTGCATGGCTTGGGATTGTCTATGAGGCACTGCCCATGCTAGGATCACTCTACCAAGTGAGCTGGATCCCAGCTCTTTGTTCCTTTCCATCCTGTGATGGGACCTTGGACTTGGATCAAGTGTCCACAAGCTCTCCTCGTGTGGTACAAATGGCCTGGTATCTCTTGAGGCAGAAGGGATTGTAGCTGTGCTGTCCAACTGTTCTGCTTCTCTCCTCCTGCCCACAGGAAGCCTACTGTGCTTACTCCATCATCCTCATGGCGCTGCTGTGGTGTACCGAGGCCCTGCCCTTGGCTGTCACTGCCCTCTTCCCCATCATCCTCTTCCCCTTGATGGGCATCATGGATGCCTCTGAGGTGAGCACTCCCATCCACAAGAGGAAAGACCACAGGGAAAAGGAAATCTTCCTTAGAGCCTTGGAACCAAAGAAGCCTCATCACAAGGTCATGAAAGGAGGCAGAGGGCGTGAGAGAGGATCAGCCAGGAGGCAGAGAGTATTCTAGAAATGTGTAGCTGTTGTGAGAGTTCATTCACAGTAGGAAGGAGGAGCCCTGCCAGAGAGGTGCAAGGCCTGCAACAAGAGGAGGCCTACGACAGCCAATGAAGGAACTCACCCAACACCTGGTCCTGGTAGCACCATCCTTAAGGCTGGCACCAAGAGGCTGAGATAGGAGGATATTAAGTTCAAGGCCAACCTGGGCTACGTAGGTAGGTCCTGTCAAAAATAAACAAAAAGATCAAATGTCCTATCCATCCATCCATCCATCCATTCTTCCATTCTCTCTCTGTCTCTCTGTGACTCTCTCTCTCTCTCTCTCTCTCTCTCTCTCTCTCTCTCTCTCTCTCTCTCTCTCTCTCTCTCCACAGAGCCAAGGTTTGTTCTAAGACACCCTCTGGATTCTCAGGATGCTTCATTCTCTTACATAAGATGTGTAGTGTTTTTAAAGTAAGACGACACATCTTGCTTGTGATATCTAATGTGAATAGTTTCTATACTGTATCAGAAAATAGGGCTGAGGGCTGGAGAGATGGCTCAGTGGGAGAGCACCAAAAGCTTTTCCAGAGGTCCTGAGTTCAAATCCCAGCAACCACATGGTGGCTCACAACCATCTGTAATGAGATCTGATGCCCTCTTCTGGTGTGTCTGAAGACAGCTATAGTGTACTTATAAATAAATAAATCTTATAAATAAACAAATAAATCTTTTTAAAAAAAGATTGAGAGAAAGAAAATAGGGCTGGGAAAGAAAATAGGGATTGAACTCAGGAGATAGAGGTGTTTACTGTCAAGCTTAACATCCTGAGTTCAATCCCTGGGATCCACATAGTAGATCTTCGGACCTCCACAAGCCATGGTACATGTGTACACACACACACACACAACACACACACACAACACATGCACACACTCACACATGTAAATAAGTGTAAGACTTTACATAATGATGTACAGGAAAGTCTGTACCCTTCAGAATAGATGCAATTTCTACACAAGGTTACCTCATCCATGAATGCAGGGGGCGCACACAAAAATCTATCAGAGGGCTGGCTGCGTATTCTTTTAAAAAGATGTATGCGTTTGATGTGTGTGTTTTGTCTGCATGTGTACATGTATGTGCATCACATTTGTGCCTGCTTCCCTCAGAGATCACAAGAGGGCATTGGGTCCCCTTGTGTTAGAGATAGTTGTGAACCATCATGGGGACACTGAGAACCGAACCCGGGCCCTCTGGAAGAGCAGTAAGTGCTCTTAACTGATGAACCACCTCCCCGGCCCCCAGCTATACTCCTAACGCAATGGCTCCTTAATTTGAATCACACGAGAACTACCTGCACTGAGGAGCAAACCGGATAAGGTAGACCGACCTGCGCCCGAACTCACCCAGATCTAAAGGATTTTCCTCTCCATCTCATCTCTCTTTCTCTTCCTCCTCCCTTCCTTCTTCCTTCTCTTATTCCTCTTCCTTCTCCTTCATTTTAACACAGCTTCTTACTGTGTAGCCCAGGCTGGCCTAGAATTCACAGCTTTCCTGCTCCTGGGACTTCAACAGAGCTACCAAGCCCAGCTGAACATTTGACTTGTAACCCGTCTCAGGGATGGTGATGACACTGGCCCATGGACAACACATACTTTCTAGAAAGAGCAGAGAATTGGTTATCTCCCAGTTCTCCACTTGAACCACAGCTGGATTCAGGCTAGAGTCTCCCTGCCTTTGAGAGGAGAAAAGGAGTTTGGGAGGAATAGGGAACCTGGCTCCTGTCAGCGGACAGTGGCCCAAAGGCCATTTTCGTTTGGATCTGAGGTCCCAAGGGAATACCAATTTGTAAGGATGTCATGATGGTTCCCATAAGCTCAGTGGTATCAGGAAGAGACCCCAGAGTCTCTGATATATCCCTGCTCTCCTCAGGTCTGCATAGAGTACTTCAAGGACACCAACATATTGTTCGTCGGGGGGCTGATGGTGGCCGTTGCTGTAGAACACTGGAACCTGCACAAACGCATTGCCCTCCAAGTGCTTCTTATCATCGGAGTGCGGCCTGCCCTGTGAGTCCACACTAGCCAGGGTGGGAGAAACAAACAGGCATCCCATGTCTGGAAGAAAGCTGGAGTGGCAGTGTGTCTGTTTGTCTGTCTGTTTGGCTCTAGGCTGCTTCTGGGCTTCATGTTGGTCACAGCCTTCCTCTCCATGTGGATTAGCAACACAGCCACCACAGCCATGATGGTACCCATCGGGCATGCAGTCCTGGAACAGCTGCAGGGCTCCAAAAAGGACGTGGAGGGAGGCAATAATAACCCCACCTTTGAGCTCCAGGAAGAATGTCCCCAGAAGGAGGTGACCAAGCTTGGTAAGAGATACAAAACAGACCCTGTCCTCAGACCCTCCTTGCTTGGGAAAGATCTAACACAACTACAAAAGTAGTCATCTTGGACCCCATGGGGAGAGAGAGAGAGGAATGGCCAACCTGTCTAGGTCTTCCTGAGGCTTTCCCAGATTTAAAATACCAGTGGAGGCAACGAACAGGTCTGAAGACCCGGGTTCCATCCCTGGATCCACATGATAGAAAGAGGGAGCTGACTCCTGCAAGTTGTTAGTTGTCTTCTCACTTCCATATGTGCACTGGAGTGTGTGTGTGTGTGTGTGTGTGTGTGTGTGTGTGTGTGTACACATGTGTGTAACAATTACTATTAATAATAACAACAATAATTTTGTTTCCAAAATATTAAATGCCAAGAACCATGGGCTAAAGATGTAGCTCAAGGGTAGGGCAGTTGCCTAGCAGTGCAGCCCCAGTAACACAGCAACAGTAACAATAATAAATACCACTAACAAAGCTAAGAAGCTAAAGTCTGGGAAGTGGGAAGTCTTCTGGACTTTACTCCTCCTGCTCGGTCTAGGTAACCCTCCTTGCATCTCTGGGCCTCAGTTTCCCAAGACTTGTTGAACCAGATTAGGTCTGAGAAGCCCAAAGCTCCAGAGAATGCCACAATCTGGAGACAGCCTCTGCCCAGCTCAAGTTTGCTGACAGGAGACCCTGGAGGCCTCAGAACACGTCCAAGACTCCTGCAGTTACTCTTGTCCCTGTTCCCACATGCTTGTCCTTGTTCACAGATAATGGACAACCTGTATCGGCTCCTTCAGAGCCAAGAACACAGAAGACCCAAGAGCATCACCGCTTCAGCCAGGGCCTGAGTCTCTGCATCTGCTACTCAGCCAGCATCGGGGGCATTGCCACCCTGACGGGTACCACGCCCAACCTGGTGCTCCAAGGCCAGGTCAACTCGTGAGTGCCGGGGTTGGGGGCAGCATGACAAAGGGGATTTGCACTCTCACTGAGTGGCCAATGGGACCAGGCAGTTTCAGGGACACTGTTACACAACAGCCCATGTCACCTTCATCAGGCTCTTCCCCCAAAATGGCAATGTGGTGAACTTTGCTTCGTGGTTTGGTTTTGCCTTCCCCACCATGATCATCTTGCTGCTGCTGGCTTGGCTATGGCTACAAGTCCTCTTCCTGGGTGTCAAGTAAGTGGTGTCTTAGGTAAGAGAAGCCCAGTTTCCTGCCTGTACCCCCAGGAGCCTCTGTTTCATCCAAACATGGTGGGAGACCATGCGAGAAAAGCCTTCTCCCTCTTTAGGTGCTTGTCCTCCCACACGAGAGAATAACTGGGTGCAGAATGCTGCCCCTGTTAGCAGATGGGCAAGATGAGTTTGACGGAATGGTGAATTTTGGAATGGAAAATCCTGCTTCCTCCGTGTGTGTGTGTGTGTGTGTGTGTGTGTGTGTGTGTGTGTGTGTGTGTGTGTATGAGTGTGGGTGTGTATGTATGTGTGTGTGAGAGAGAGAGTTGTGTGTGTGTGTTGAGTGTGTATGACAGTATGTGTGTGTGAGTCTGAAAGGGTGTGTGTGTGTGCATGAGTGTATGTATGTGTGTGTGTGTAAGAGAGAGTATGTGTGTGTGTGTGTGTATGTTGAGTGTGAGTATGAGAGTATGTGTGTGTGTGAGTCTGGTGTGTGTGTGTGTGTGTGTGTGTGTGTGTGTGTGTGGTGTGTGTGTGTGTGTGTGTGTGTGTGTGTGGCCAGAGGTTGACATTAGCTGTTTTCCTCAATCATTTTCCCCTTATTTTATTATCTTTATTTATTCACTTTACATCCCAATCACTGCCCTCTTTCCCAGTTCCCTCCTCACAAGTCCCTTCCCCATCCCCTCTCCTCTTCTCCTCTGAGAGGGTGGAGGTCCCCCTGGATATCCCCCACCCTGGCACATCAAGTCTCTGCAAGGCTAGGCTCATCCTCTTCCACTGAGGCCAAACAAGGCAGCCGAGTCAGGGGAACATATTCTAAAGACAGGTGACAGGTTTGGAGACAGCCCCTGCTCCAGTTGAAGCACATCTGTGCATATATGTGGAGGCTTCCCCTTATTATTTAAGGCAAGGTAATGAATCTGGAAGTCATCCGGGTTACACTGGCTAGCCAGTGAACCCTAGGATCCTTTAGTCTCTGCATCCCTACAGCCATTTTTTTTTTTTTATGAGTGCTGGGACTGAACTCAGACCTTGATGCTCACATGGCAAGCACCTTACCAACCAAACCATCTCTCCAGTCCTGAAGACCCCAGCCAGGCACCTTCCCATAGTGCTCCACTGTCCTTGGATGAGCAGTTGGGGATTCCTCAAGGAGCACAGTTTGTTAGAGAAGCATTTGAGGTGATTCTTCTGTTTGCCTATCCATGTCCTAGACACTGGGACTCCCAGTCCTTAGGCCAATCCTCATCCTTGCCATTCTCCTCCATCTGATGGGTGATGATATGGTGGGAGCCGAGAGAAAGGTGAGCACAGGGAGTGGCCATTCCAGAACGTTCCTGGACATGATATCAATCTTACAGGACTGATAGTCAGCCCAGTATAAAAGTGCAGGAAGGCATCCAGGCAGGACAGGCAGGCACAAAGCACAGAGGCCAGAAAGGCCTAGGTGTGTCTGGGAAGACTGCTTCTCAGGAGCTATAGTACAAAGAGGAAGTTGGGAAACAACCACGGGGAACTTCGTGTGTCGTATAGAGTTGGACCCTTGACCTTGAGGCCAGGGTGAGGAGGTAGATTTCAACCCTGAGTTAATCCTCATTATACTTTGGAGATCAATGTTGAGATCGATGTAGCCGGATGAGGTAATACATACCTGTCACCTCTGTACTGGGGAACTGAGGCAGGAGGACCATGAGTTCGAGACCAACCTGGGTTACACAGCAAGACTGTGTCTTACAAACATAAAATGGAGTAAAGTAGTCACATGTCCTGCTAAGGTTCATCTGAACTGGAGTCTGTAATCTGTTAGTGATGTCTACTGGACACATGGTGGTCTGAGTGTTACTGGGGTCATAGTTATTCATCCATGCTTTCTAGGCAGAGGAGAGCCACCGCAAGTTGTTAAACCGTACTTTGAACAAATCACTCAGGAAGGTACAAGAAGGCTGGGTTAGGGTTTGAAGCTGCTACGAGGCAAGGGGGCAGCTGATGAAGTCAGCACACTGTTGGATACTGTGAGGAGTCACAGATGTGTGAAACACGCTCTTTGCCCTGAGAAACTCACAGACCAGCAAGAGATAAGACTTACTCAAGTGTGAAGTAAAATGCCAGTCCGAGTTAAAGAAACAGCACAAGGAGGCAGCCAAAGCCTTCTAAACGGCTAAGGACTATGAAGGTACTGCCAAGGACGGTAGGGATCCCCAGGGCGGAGCAGGAACTCCTGGAACACTGACGGAAAGGAGACAGCTTCAGGACCTGAAGTCACTTGGGGTCTGGACCACTCATCCTTCTCATCCTGGACAGGAAGGGCTCGGCACAAGAGACTCTCCAGAGGAAGGGACACAGTGAGGAAGACAGGAAAATGTAGCTTTCTTGTTGAAGAAAAGCCACAAGCCCAACCCAAGCATGGTGGTACACACCTATAACCACAGCACTCAGGAGGCTGAGGCAGGAGGATCAAAAAATGGAGAACAGCTTAGGCTAAAAACAAAACAAAACAAAGGCTTAGAAATGTAAATCAGTTAGAGGGGAGCTTACCTAGCATGCATGAAACCCTGGGTTCCTCCCCGGTCGGTCCCACATAGTCTGAGCATATTATTGAACGCCTGGCGTTCAAGGTCAGACTGGGTTATACGAGTCCCTGTCTGAGTTGGGGGGCCAGGCCATGATGCCCTTCTGGGTCTTGGACTCTTTTCTAGAGCCAGGACATTAGGGCTTGCCCATTCCTGATGCAGACCCTTTATACACTGTCCCTGTCTCTGCCTGCAGCTTCCGGAAGAACTTTGGCTTTGGGGAAGGGGAAGAGGAACAAAAGCAAGCTGCTTTCCAGGTCATCAAGACCCAGTACAGGCTGCTGGGGCCCATGAGTTTTGCAGAGAAGACTGTCACTGTTCTGTTTGTCCTGCTGGTGGTGCTCTGGTTCACGAGAGAGCCGGGCTTCTTCCCAGGCTGGGGCGACACACTTTTCGCCAATGAAAAAGGGCAAAGGTGAGACCTGCCGGAGCGGGAGGGGAGAATGGCTGAGCCTCTGCACTGGAGAGCAGGAAGAGGAAGGAAGAAAGAGGGAAGGGGTTTGAGGAAGGGACAGGGTGTCTCTTTCAGGGGCAGGCTGATGGGAGGGACTCTTCTCTGTCCCCTACTCAGCCTTCCCTCCCACCCTCCCACAGCATGGTGTCAGATGGGACAGTGGCCGTCTTCATCAGCCTGGTTATGTTCATCATACCCTCCAAGATCCCAGGACTAATGCAGGACCCAAGTAAGCACCTGGCCTGGGGCTGGGAAGGGTCTCCGGCAGCCCCTGTCAGCAGGTATATAGCCTTCTACCACATTTGACAGAGCTCCTAGAGGAATTGGGGTGACCTGCCGAAGACACAGGGACTCAGGGACAGAGTCGGAATCCTACAGAGAGGGGAGACTGAGGGGGCTCCCTTCTACCTGCCTTAAGATCTGATAGGAACCCACTTAGGAAGGAGGGGAGGGGAGGCCTATTCACTTCTGGTGACCATGTTTGTCTGCTTGGGGAGTAGAAAAACCAGGGAAGCTGAAGGCTCCTCCTGCCATCCTCACCTGGAAGACAGTGAACGATAAGATGCCCTGGAATATCGTGATCTTGCTGGGTGGGGGCTTTGCCCTGGCCAAAGGCAGTGAGGTGAGAGTCTGTCTGAGGGAGACCCTGGGATAGTCCCACACTACGC
This sequence comes from Rattus rattus, assembly GCF_011064425.1. Taxonomy (NCBI): domain Eukaryota; kingdom Metazoa; phylum Chordata; class Mammalia; order Rodentia; family Muridae; genus Rattus; species Rattus rattus. The sequence goes on from NC_046162.1 coordinate 92,038,919, forward strand.
TTAGGCACCTTCCCCCACCTCCACCCCCGAGATGGGTTCTTGAAGCTCAGAGGAGAGTAGGCTTCTCTCGGCGATCAGTCCCACCCAACACCAGCCGCGAACTTCTGAAACCAGTGCAATAAACGAGCCTAAGCACCAAGGATAGCATCATCTTAATGCAGTGCCAGGGTAAGCCTCCAGGGGGCGCCAGATAACAGCCTTCCGGGGACCGAAGTGTCTTTCTCGACTCTCCGTCCAAAAAGAACTGAAATTCCGGATACTGCAGCCCTGGACCTCCGGGTCCTAGCAGAGCTGAGCCAAGGGTTGATATAGGAGATTCCTGGGTCTGTGATTAGCGCGTCGACAGTCTGTGCCAGGCACTTTGCTTGGTGTGGAGGAGACAGGAACACAGTGCCTGGGCACAGTATTAACAGCCTGGCATGACACTGGGCAGGGCCAGACGGGCAGCTCTTCCTACCCTGGGACTTGTGCATTTTCCCAATAGCCTCTTCCCAGCCTGTTCAAGGCCCTGCTCCCCCTCCCTGTCAGGAGCACGGTCCCTTATGCCCTAATGATCAGCAGGGAGAGGACTCAGGTGAACCAGGGTCTCCAAGGAGTCAAGTGAGGTGATTACACCCACAAATAGCCAGGTCACCCACTAGAACCTCCCCCCTCCTCATTCCACTGGTCTCAAGGAGCAGCAGGGAGCTCCCTTGGTTCTAGCTGGGTACCAACTTCCTTCAGAGCTGTTTGACTTAAAGGCCACAAAGGTATGGGCAGGGACAGGGTTTCCCAGAGTTCCAGCTGAGAACCTGAGGAACCCAGACAGTTCTGTCTTAGATATCTTGCTTCCTTCTGACTTCAGCAATCAGGTCTGTCTGAATGGCTGGGAGACAAACTGACCCCACTGCAGCACATACCGCCATCAGCCACTGCGGTCATCCTCTGCCTTTTGATTGCCATCTTCACTGAGTGCACCAGTAACGTGGCCACCACTACGCTATTTCTACCCATCCTGGCCTCCATGGTGAGCTGACACTGCAGCTTCCTCCAGGCAGCTCTCCTGTTTGCTCTCTGTCCCCACACCCATCAGAGTGGCTGGTCTAACCCTCTCCATGGAGAGAATCTCCTAAGTGTCCCCCTTCTTCTCCAGATGTTGAACTCTTAGGTCCTAAGGCCTTCTGGCCCCTGAGTCACCTGTCTCAGGTGACATCACTCTCTGAGTATCCCAGTGGGGCTGACTGGAGGCCTCACCCACCTCCCCACCCAATCCCCTGTTCTGGTCATTCCAGAAGTGATGGGGGTAAAATTGCTCCCTGGAGCGTCCCCAGCCCCTTCCTCCTCAGGCGTGTTCCCACAGCCTTTGATGACACCTCCTGAGCCCCTTTGAGATCAGTTTTATGAGCCCCTCCCATCACTGCACCCCAAAGGGCAGGGCAACACATTCATCTTTTCTGAGAGGTCAAGGGGCCCTCTCCAGGTCACCCAGAGCGCTCTGCCCAGGGACTAGGTTCATGACAGAGAGAAGGCACGGTGAGGCAAGCCCCCAAAAGGGAGAGGCAGGAGAGCTGGGGTCTAGCCTTCCCACTGAGCCTGAACTGGGATGAATTATGTGCACCGCCATCCTCCAGGCACAAGCCATCTGTCTTCACCCGCTCTACGTCATGCTCCCCTGCACCCTGGCTGCCTCCCTGGCTTTCATGCTACCTGTGGCCACTCCACCCAACGCCATTGTATTCTCCTTTGGAGGCCTCAAGGTGTCTGATATGGTGAGTGGCAGGGAAGTGGGAATGTCTCTGCCCTCTACCTGCCTGAGAGTCACTGAAGTTCCCAGAGAAGAGCTGGCACGGACGCGTAGGGTGGGGTAGGGGGGGAGCTCTGACATTTTTATGTTCTACAGCACCAGACCACAAATAAGGGAGGGGGGTGCAGCATGCCCATTTAATGTAATGATCTAAGAGAAAACAAAGCCCAGAACCCCCACAGTATATAAGGAACCCCCACTTTCCCTGTTAGGCTCAGTCAAATAAGAGACAAAGGTTAGACTGCAGGTTAGACTGAAGACAGGACTTCCCAAGGAGGGCTTTGCTGATGAGAGGGGTTCTGAGCACCCGTGATAATTGAGGGGTGTGTCTCTGATTCACATTGGCTTGCCTCATCCTAGGCCCGTGCTGGATTCCTGCTCAATATCATCGGAGTGCTGGCTATCACATTATCCATCAACAGCTGGAGTATCCCCATCTTCAAGCTGGACACATTCCCCTCCTGGGCCCACTCCAACACAAGCCAGTGCCTTCTCAATCCGTCTAATTCCACTGTACCAGGAGGCCTCTAGACTACCTACAACCCAGCTCTGCTCAGGAAAACCCGCCGGTGCCACTCCTTAGAGCCAGGAGAGGGCGCCCCAAACGCCAAGTCCCGGGCCAGAGATGGAGAATAGGCCGGCGCACGCGCAATCGTGTACTCGTGTGTCTGCCTAGATCCTATGTGCTCTCTCTCCAGTGAAGAGGAAGATGCTCACGCCTCCGTGTGGAGTGCGTGGACGCTTGTGTGTGGTGTGGCATGAGGACTTCTCAGTAGTTGTATGCATGGTAACAGCGCCTGCACTCTGGCTCCCAGCTAGGCCTCCAGATCTCTTTGCACTGTATTTATTAAAACTCTGGGCAGGAGGCCCCTGGGAGCAGGAACTCCAAGGTGCATTAAAGGCTGTTCATTTTCAGTAGAATCCGGGTGTTTCCCGGTGTTCAGGGCCTGGAAGCAGAGGTCGAGCACCCCTGCCAGACCGTTTGGAGTGGGCGCAGCCACCCAGCAAAGTTGCAGTGACTTCACCAGCGGCTAATTGGGAGCTGCCAGTCCCTGCGTGCCTTTGGGAAAACCGGCCTCCCCGTTCCCAGAGCACTCCCTGGACATTTACATAAAACCCTCTGCCCCTGCCAATTCCTCACCGACCCTTCCTCCAGCTGGAAAAACCGGTCCCACCAGATCAGAGGAGACAGGCTGACCCATGCCGGGTGCTCAGAAAGATGGACCCTCATCCAAAATGGCAGCCCGCAGGAAGCTAGATGAAGGTTAGATACTTAAGAACAGGCTCAAACCTGCCATGGCCTTCAGGGTCCAGAGTCGGACAATATATAGCGATCTACCTCCTTACCTGTCCCACCCCACGCTCACATAGACCCCAGATACTTGTATATCTGGCAAAGGGGGTGTGGTGACACCACATCACTGTCCATTTGAGCATCAATACCTCTTCTTGGCTCGAAGTCCTAATTCTCTCAGTGTGGATGGTGCCATGTAAACCTGGGATTCATTTGAAGAGTTTCCTAGAGTCTTACCCAGCTCTGTCCTTCGGCAGAGGGGGAAAAGGGAAATATATCAGCTTTGTGTTCAAATGAAAAGGGGTACTGTCTACGAAGACGGAAAATACTTCATTCTTGTCTCCCAGCTGGGATTCAGCATCCTTGCGGAGCTGCATATCCCAGGGGAGAGCAGATGGGAAGAGCATGACTGTCTCTGAGGGACACGGATCCTGACAGGACATGCCAGGCATCCAGGGGGAGTGAGGTGTGTCAGTAGAGTGGCTCTGCCCCCACACTGCCCCCTGCCGCCCTGCTGGCATTCCTTACACATGAAGTACTGCATAAACCACAAGAAAACACCACCCCCCAAGGCCTCGAGGGATAGTCCCCCATAATGCAGTGGGCTCCCAGGAGAGCAATAGGAAAGATCTTCTCTGCTACATGGGTAACTGAAATCCAGCATTGGGGAAGGCTTCAGAGGACACAAGCAACTTGCCTGTTCATTTATTTGTTTGTGGTTTGGAGACCCGGTTTCCAAATGTAGCTGAGGTTAGCCTGGAACTCACTACATAGACTAAGCTGACTTTGAGCTCAAGTTAATCCCCCTGCCTCAACCTCTTGAGTGCCACCAAATCCAGCTAGTACCAAATCAACTCTACCTTGTTATCCCTGCTCAGAGGGGCAGATGCAGACTGAGGGCACACTGCCTGTCCTGGGGCTGGCAGTCTTACTGATGCTGTCCTTTTTTTAGGGTAGAGGGACAGCAACCAGACTAGGGCCATAGTTGGACCATACAGGTGCTGTCTCCCCCAAGATGGGTTGAGGAGGGCCGGGCTGCAGGCAGCTCTTGTCAACCTAATCACCATCATTAGCATGGTAATAAAGCACAGGGACCTTTGAGGGAGGGGCATGTCAGCCTGGGTCAGGGCTATAACAACAGCCTGACCACTTCAGCCCTCAGCAGGTAGGTCAGGCCTGATAGCCAATAGCCGAGGATGCTGGACTGCCCTGCTAGGCTTGCACACCCAGCACTGCTGCCTTCAGGGGCAAGGTAGCAAGAGGTTTAGGGTGTCTCATGGTAGCTGGAACTCAAGACATGAACTCCCCAGTGCTGTGGGAAACCAAGAGGCTGGAACACTTCACCATGGTCTACCAGATGGAGCTGTGTCCCTAATTTCTTCTTGTGACCTGGTATACAGGGAATGTCATATAAAACAATGAGTGTACCAGGAGCACACGAGTTCCTTTTTTTCCCCTAGAGGCCAGCAAGTTCTCAAATCCCTTTTCCAAGTTGGCTTGTGGGCCAAGTTTTGTGACCGTGAGGCAGTGTCTTGACCTCTCTGGCCTAAACTGACTTTAGTCTCAGCAAATAGGCCCACATTTCTGAGCCAAGGGTATGTTTCCCCATTTCTGTTCTCTGAAACCCTGGGTGGGGGAAAATCGTGTTTTCTACCCCATCCCCACCCCACCCTATCCCCACCAACTAGCAACAGTCTACGTGGGCAGCCATGGCAGCCAGACCACAGAGGCAGCAGCTCCCAAACCTCAGCGACACCTGCAAGACAGAAAAGAACTTAATAAGTAGAACAAGTCCAGGTCACCCCATTGTCATGTCCATCTCCTGAAGCACCCCAGGGCTCAAGGTCAGCCCCATTCAATTAGACCTCCTGGCGGGGGGGGGTGTCTTTGTCTCCTAGTCTCTGAGGAAGGGAAGGGCTGGCAGAGGATGGAAAGAGCCAGGTCCTCCAGCAGGGCAGCTGCCGAAGGGGTAGCCTGCAGCCTCAGCTGGCTGCAAACAGGAGGCTTAGGAGGAGCCAGCCTCCACCTGAAACACAGGTGTGCTACAAAGGAACGGTGGGGGAAGGGGGTAAGACTGTGGCCCCTTGAGGGTGGGGGACCCCTGTTCTCAGAGCCCTGGACTACACTCACCCACATGCCTGTTGTCACAGTCCCTTCACACCCACAGTCACAGAAAGCCACGGTCACAGACATCTGAACATCGTGCTCAGACCCATGAGCCCTTACAAGTGTGCAGAGGCTCACACACCGCTCTGGCCAGCCACACCCAGCCACACATAGTAGTTCCATACCCCGCCGTAGCTTTGGGTAAGCCCGAGGAGGGAGAAGGTACCTGTTCATTCTGCAGCAGAAAACCCACTGTCCTTAGAGTCAAGTCTCACCTCCTCTGATCCCAGTGGGGAGGGAACAGGACTGGAGTACAGCACCCAGGGCAGGCCTGAAGACTCTGCCCTGATCCTCCCCCTCAGACCCTCCCCACCAAGCTTGGAAACTCCCTGCACTTCCCAAGGGTCAGCCAACCAGAACAGGGCGGACCTCCCTGGCCAGATCTCCTGAGGCTCTGGTCCAGTTGTTCTATCAGCTAGCCAAGGAGCCACCGCCCCCCAGCACGTCCACCCTGTGACCAGATCCCTCCAGATCCCTGCAGCCAGCCTGTGGTGAGGCCTGCCTTAACATTTCGTGCTGGGGTAGTCTGTAGAGGGCAGTGTGCTGAAGCCTGAAACCAGGACCTCAAGTGCTTTACCAGAGCCCTGCCCCTGGACCCCTCTGCAGACCTTTCTCAGAGTCTTCCAACAATGGAGTGAGACAGTGTCTGCAGTGGCAGGCTCAGTCTTAGGAACTAACTCACTTTGAAAAGCAGAGCCCAGCCTACAGGAGCAGAGTTGGGCAGATATGTCAGGCATGGTGAACTGTGCCTATTATCCCGGGCAGAGGAATTGCTGCAAATTCAAGGCCTACACAGAGTTACCCAGCCAATCAGGGCCATGAACTAACACCTGTCTAAAATGAAAGAGAGAGAGAGTGGGGGACTGTGTTAGTCAGGGTTTCTATTCCTGCACAAAACACCATGACCAAGAAGCAGGTTGGGGAGGAAAGGGTTTATTCAGCTTACACTTCCATATCACTGTTCATCACCAAAGGAAGTCAGGACAGGAACTCACACAGGGTAGGAACTTGGAGACAGGAACTGATGCAGAGGCCACGGAGGGGTGCTTTTTACTAGATTGCTCCCCATTGACTTGCCCAGCTTGCTTTCTTATAGAACCCAGGACTTCCAGCCCAGGGATGGTACCACCCACAATGAGCACCTCCCCGTTGATCACTAATTGAGAAAATGCCTTGAAGCTGGATCTCATGGAGGCATTTCCTTAAGGGAGGCTCCTTTCTCTGTGATGACTCCAGCTTGTGTCAAGTTGTCACACAAAACCAGACAGTACAAGGACCAAGGATGGAAAGAAGGTTCAGTCATTAAAGGAAGGGCTCATCACACAAACATAAGGACCTGAGTTCACGCCTCAGAACCACACAGAAGCCCAAATGCAGCATCTTGCAGCCTGAACCTGGGAACAGGGAGTCTTTCCAGCTAGTCACTACAGTTAAGGCAGCTTTAGATTCAGTAAGAAACTCTGAAAACGAGGAGAGGAGACAATAAAGAAGACATCATACGCCGATCTCTGGCCTCCATTTACACACTCAACACACCCACACAAACACAAGCACACACCCTCCCTGGTCCCAGCCCCTCCCACACACATGTATAACTTGGCCGAAGATGGCCTGTTCTGATGTAAGGCAATGGTGCCCATGCCTGTTCCATGACACAGGGGCTCTAAGCATGGAAACTGCACCTCCAGCTTCGGTCTCCACAGTCTTTCTCTAGACTGGAACCTGGCAGACCCTGCTGCAGGGATTTTCACACCTGCCCAACACTGGGCAGCGCTTTGGCGAGCAGGCCACAGCTCTAACCCAGGCCTGTTCAAACAGCAGCTGTGGCCACCAGGACCAACGCCAGCACAGTTCTGTCTGCAGGAGGGTAGGAGTGCTTTCTGAGTCAACACTGTAGATGCTAGAATCGAGGTGAGTGTTAGAATGCGGCTTCTAGACCTCGGAGAGGACACTGAGGGCCTGGTTTGATGAGAGGAGTTAACAGTCCAGTCTCTTATCAGGAGGAAGATCTCACTCAGCCTCTTGATCCAAGCTCTGCTTGGATTCCCAACTCCTGCTTCATCTCCAGGCTACAATAATGAAGGGTCCATCCGAAGGGCAGAGGGAGCAGAGGTGGAGACTGCAATCAAGAGGAAGGGGCTTGGCACATCCAACAGAAAAACATTGGAAGGAGTGGAAATCCCAGCTTTGGGAAGCTGAGACAGGAGGTTGTAGGTTTGAAGGCAGTCTGGAGTATATAGTGAGTCCCAGGGCAAATCCAGACTGCATAAGGATAATAATAATAACTGAAAGAAGCAGAATCAGGTCCAGAGAGATGGCTCAGCCAGTTAAGGCTCTTGTTACCAAGTCTGAAAACCTGGGTCTGATCTGGGACCCACATAGTGGAAGGAGAGAACTGACTCCCATAAGTTGTCCTCTGACCTTAATATAGACAATAAGGCACACACAGGCATGCACACATACAAATGTACATATACATATATAATACAAAATGTGTATATCATATATACATATACATATTTGTATGAGTACTTTTAAAGTCTTGAAAGAAAGAATCTCACTATGGGGACAGCCACAGTCTCCTGGGATTCCACTAGGGCCTTCCCAGAATCCCTGACTGTTGAATCAACTTCCATTCTCTCAATTTTTAATGAAGTTAAAAGTCTTTCATTTGTATTTTGGCCATTGGTAGTTTGTTTGTAAATTCATGTTTATTGTCTATTTTTTTTCTGAGAGATGGCCTTTAATTTATTTGTAGGAGTTCTTTATATATTATGGATACTAATCCTTGACCTTACATGTTGCAACAGTTCCTTCTAGCTGTAACTTTTGCCTTTTAACTTTGTTTATATTATATTTTGTTCTAAGTAAATTTTGAATTTGTACTGACAGTAAAATCTGTCAATATATCCCTGAATGCCTTCCTGATTTGACACTGTGCTTCAAGGTGTCTTCCCTACATCATATTTTCATAAAATATTTTCTGTATCTTTATATTGATTTGCGTGGTTTATCCACTTTTTCATCTAGGGTTTAAGAGGTATGCAATTAGTTTGTTCATTTTCTTTGAATCTTACTCTGTAGCCCAGGCCAACTCACTATGTATTTCACTCTGGTCTTGAACTCATGGCAATCCTCCTGCCTCAGACTCCCACACCTGTCTTCTGTCACTGTTTTGTTTTGTTCTGTGTTCTTGAGACAGGAGTTTATGCGCTCATGAGCTCTTGGCCTTCCTGCCTCTACATCCTGTCACTGTGAACATGGAGTGTGAAGTAGGATTTCACTTTCCTAACTATTTCACCTCTGTTGTCTCAAATTCATTTGTAGTAATTTTTGTGTTTTCCCTGCTTCTTTGTGAACTTATTATCAATGCTCAACCCTCAAAAAATCATCAATTTAATCTTGGACTCTTTTCCATTAATGAATTCACTTATTTATTTTGATGCCAAAACTACATTTAGTTTTTTATTGGAGATAGTTTTTTAATCATTTTTATTTATTTTATCTATGCATTTATTACTGAGAGGGCCACACACGTGGCATGACACACACGTGGTGCTCAGAAGGCAACTCTAAGGAATCAGTTTTATCTAACTTTTTGCGGGTCCTGAGGATCAAACTCAGAGAGCAAGCACATTTATCCCATAAGCCATCTCCGCAGGCCAGTGGTGTTTTATTTACTTTTGAGTCAAAGCCTTGCTGTGTAGCCCAGGATAGCCTCAAACTGAAGCTCCTCCTGAGTGCTTGAATTCTCCACCTGCACCACCATGCCCGGCTCCCAGACTCACCTGGTCTCACCTGTGAGGCCTCTTTGGGAGTCCTGAAGATTGTCAAGGCAAGTTTTAAAAGCTCTAAGCCATTTGGATATATTTACTCTTCCCCTAGACTTTAGACTCAACTTGTCAAGTTCTAAGAACCAAGGATGTTAGGTTTTGAATTTGATGGACATTCTGTTTGGAGATTATCTGGACAAAAACCCACTTTCGCGCAACATTGCGTTTTTAGTTTTCTCGTTCCGTAATAGGACATATCCTTGTATTTCCCTAGGCCTTATTTTTATGTTGGCTGGTAAAAACCTACTGTTTTCCTGATGTGGATTCTTAGTAAACTTACTGGTGGGCTGCAATGTCATTACTGTGGAGGTGTGGGCCTTCTCAATTCCTTTTTGTTGTTGTTGTTGTTGTTGTTGTTGTTGTTTTTGTTTGTTTGTTTTTTTCGGAGCTGGGGACCGAACCCAGGGCCTTGCGCTTGCTAGGCAAGCGCTCTACCACTGAGCTAAATCCCTAACCCCCTGTTCTCAATTCCTAATACGAGGCATGGCTATGACACCAGGGCTGGTCTTGAATCCAATCCTCCAGTTCCCAGACTGGGGTTACAGGTGTGCAGTTCTACACATGGCTGGCGTTTCCTAGTTCGTTTTCACCTGCATAGAAATTATATTTTGACTCTTACTGACCTAACTGCTATTTGGCTGCCCAATGAAATTCACTCATCACCTCTAGCAGTCTTTCCTCTGATTCTCTTTGATTTTTTTTCTCTTTCTTTCTTTTGTTTTGTTTCTTTTTGTGTTTTGTTTTTATTTGACTTTGTTTTTCAAGGCAGGGTTTCTCTGACTCTAGGAATCCTGACTATCCTGGAACTTGCTCAATAGAGCAGGCTGGCCTCAAAGTCTCAGAGATCTGCCTGCCTCTGCCTCCTGAGTGCTGGGATTAAAGGCCACCACCACCCAACTCTCTCCCATCTCTTAAATATCTGCATCATTTGCAAAATGTGTATCCTTCCTTCTTTTGTTTATACCTGATAAATGATTTCTCTGTCACCAGTGAAATAGCCAATTCAAGACAGATTAGATTAGATTAAATGCAAGTTTACTGAGAAGCTGCTTTTGGGAGAGTTCACTGGTCCCAAGAACTGAGGCCAGGGAAGTCACCATGGGAAGGGGGGGTGGGAAAGAGAAAGAGAGAAATGGTGGGAGAAGGAGAAGAACAGAGGGAGAAAGAGCAGAGAGATCAAAATGTCTGGATTATATAGGGAGGAGCCTCTGGGGAAAAGGGCACCCAACCCCTTCAAGGTTGAAGGCAGGGAATGCCACTTAGGGACTGAAGGATGCTGGACCTGACTGTCCTGGAACTTGCTCAATAGAGCAGGCTGCTTTGATATGTGAAATATGCATCTTAGTTTCTTGTCCAAAACCCAACAACACCTTCTCCCTATATCCCTTCTTTCCTTTTTTTTTTTTGCCCCTGAGACTGGCTGTACTGGAACTCCCTGTAGACCAGGCCAGCCTCACAGAGATCTGCCTGCCTCTGCCTCCCGAGTGCTGAAATCAAAGTGCCACCTTCGCTTGGCATTTCTCCCCCTTATCTTTTTTTTTTTTTTTTTTTTTTTTTTCTTTTTTTTCGAGCTGGGGACCCGAACCCAGGGCCTTGCGCTTCCTAGGTAAGCGCTCTACCACTGAGCTAAATCCCAGCCCCTCCCCCTTATCTTAACAAAACCCTTTTATTATATGTAGTTATTTATTTGGGGGAGGGAAGGAGCCTCAAGTCATGACATATGTGTACAGGTCAGAAGAGAACTCGCAGGAGCCAGTCAGCTGCCTGCTTCCACAGCGCAGGTCCCACGGATTACGTGCAAGCAGTTTGGTCTTGGCTGCAGGGGCCTTTATGGACTTTTTTGGGTTTCCTGGTTCTCTGTGCCTAAAATACCCATACAGAAATACTTTTTTTTCTTTTCTTTTTTTTTGGAGCTGGTGACCGAACCCAGGGCCTTGCGCTTGCTAGGCAAGCATTCTACCACTGAGCTAAATCCCCAAACCCCAGAAATACTTTTGAGTCTAGAAATGACAATCAGCCCTGGATACATCAAACAAAGCAACAATTCCCAAACACACAAGACAGTCTCAGCCATGCCACGTCTCTGTAAAACTCCGTTCAGTATTAGTTGTATGGTACTGGAGCTCCCCTTGAAATAATTCCCCTTAAAGGAAAGACCACTCACCACTCCTAGAGAAAGGTGAATTGACTCGGTTCCTCTGGCCTAACCCTAGAAGACCTCTTGCCAAGCTGTGTAAGCATGTCTGCATTATCCCCCACTCCTCCCAGGGCTTCCTATAGGGAAGGGAGATGAATATTTATTGACCATCAGTTCCCACCGAGGGCTGTGCTGGGAATCGTGAACATAAGCATTATTAGCCCTTCCAACAACTCTGTAGATGATTTCCTAAGATGAGGTCCTAGGCCAATGTAGAGGATCACACAGCTAATCATTTTGTACAAATAGGTCCATTGAGCCAGACCTGGTGGAGCATGTGCCTGTAACTCTACAGCTCAGGAAGCTGAGGCAGGAGGATTGTAGAGAGTTCTAGGCTACTGTGTGGGACTCTGTCTTAAGACCAAGACATCTCCAAATGATGTTCTCTGTCTGTCTGTCTGTCTGTCTCTGTCTCTCTCTGTATGTCTCTCTGTCTGTCTGTCTGTCTGTCTCTCTCTCTCTCTCTCTCTCTCTCTGTGTGTGTGTGTGTGTGTGTGTGTGTGTGTGTGTGTGTGTGTGCCTGTGTGATGGGGTACACTCACCTGTGCATTTGTGTGTGAGGGCCAGAGGTCAATGCTATCAGTCTTCCTCACTCAGTCTCCACCTTACTTTTTGAGGAAGGGCATCTCACTGAACCTAGAACTTGATGTTTTGGCTAAACCGACTGCCTGGGGACCCTCCATTTTCCCCAGGCTATGGGTGTGTCCTGCCAAGTCTGGTTTTTACTTGGGTTCTGGGGATCCAGGCTCGGTTCTTCTGCCTCCACCTCATCCACTGAGCCATCTCTCTGACCCAAAATGTCCTCAAGTGTTTCCAGCCCACTCCATGCTTGTTCTATAAGATCTGACCCACCCTCCAGCCATGACCCTACTGTGCCTTTAGAGGGAGATTCTGTGAATGGAGAAAGTAAGCCTGCCAAACCTTAGGCCAGAGGCTGTGTACCAGCCACTAGACAGTAGTTTTATCATACCAGTCCTTAGCTCCAGGAAGAGGTAAAGGTAGGTGGAGAGGAGGAAGAAGACAGGAGGAGGGAGAGGGAAGGAGGGAGGGAGAGGATGGGGACACGAAACACTAATGGGACAAAAAGTCTGTGGGGGAGCAAGGACAGGCTTCAGGCTTATTCAGGTAAGACTTATGGTGGCCATTTCCTAGACCCACCAGACACTGCACTCCAACTGTGAACCCTGAGGGGTTGGGACCCAGCAGCCACTCAGATATTTCCACTCTGTAGATCATGAAGAGTGACTGTGGGGGTGATGACAGAACGAAGCAGCCTCCACCTCCACCCACACCCATCCACGGGGCAGGATGACCCAGAGCAGAGACGCATGGCTATAAACTCAACGACACACAGCAAGGAGACACAGGCCTGAGTACAGGGACAAGAGCCACAGATGCACAGAGATTAGGGAAGATATAGATGCAAACAGACAATCTCTGGGAGGACCTGCAGCGAAGCAGGCATGCCCACAGACATGGGAGGGAAGTCACGTGGATTTGGGGATACACACTACCTCACACAAGGTCGGATAAAATGACATGCAGATGAGCCAACCCTGTGGACATTTCCCAGAAAGCAATGGGCCCTTGAGGGGTCTCAATCACTGCTGGTCCACACTCTGCCTGAGAGGACTCAGTGCCGCAACCATGTGCTGCTTCCCGGAACCCCCTTACCAGCTCCATGAACACACATGTGGCGGCTGGGCTCTCCTGACACACAGGTGCATGTCCCGACAGGTCTGGGCCCCACCCATGGGGGCTGACATCTCTGTTCTGGGGTGCAGGTGGGGGCCGCAGAGCCACCCCTTCCCCCGCAAGCCACAGGCCGTGCCCGCTGGCAGGGACTGGGGGCCCAGGCTGGCGCAGGAGGGGAGGGCTGGGGGGGCCGGGCGCGGCCAGGGCGGGCACAGGAGCCAGTACCTGTCAAACAAGAGCCAAGGAGCAAACTAGCTTCTTAGTCACCTTTCTCTTCTCCCCGTTTTTGGCAGCAACCCCTCAGGGCAAGGGGAAGCTGATATCATAATTATTGGCTCACCCAGCAGCTGCCTCCCCTCACCTGATGTCAGCGCAGACCCAGGACAATCAGGCTGACGGACTGACAGACCGTCGGAGCTCCTGGCCCCCCAGACCCAGGCCCCCACGCCGACCTGCTTCACTGAGCAGGTAAGAGGAGACCTGGCCCAAGTCAGCCGTGGAGGCCAGCAGGGGAGGGGGCTTGGCTTTTTAATGGACTCCAGGAGGCACTGGGTTCTCCTCAGCGTCTCACTGTCTCTCCAGGGAGCCTCAGGATCAGGGTGAGTGCCTGGAGGCTGAGGGGACCCCTCCTCCATGCTCCTCTCCCTTTCCTGGCCCAGGCCTTCCAACTTTGATCCTTCTTGCTGTAATGTAGGACTTTGTCATTCTGTGAGTGGTGGCTCTATGCGGTAGGTCTGTGAGGTGGCTTTGTGTGGTGGCACCCACCCTGGCTTGAGAGGCAATAATTACTCCAGATGGACAGCTAGAGTTCAAAGATAGACAGGCAGAACCCCAGTCAAGGACTGAGTGACTGTCTGGGTGGAACGTCGGGTACCCAGCTCTGGCAACTTGTCCCATCTCTCTGGAATACCTGGGCTGGGGTCTGTACAACCCAGATTCCATGGGAGCCTTGACTTGCTGACAGGAGAATAGTGCACCTTGTGCAGAAGCAGACAGGCGGCAACAGGTGCTGCAGCTAGGAGCCGGTGCTCAGGCGAGGCACACCTCTCTGAGCACCAGAGAAGTTTCTCTTCTTTAAGATCTCTGCAGTAGAGAGGAGTGGCCAGAAGACTGGGACAGGCAGAGGGTTCACAGACCCCCCCCACCCCAACCTAGAATTGGAAAATCTAGCAGCCAGAAGCCCCTTTAGCTACTGAGGCTACCTTCTGCTCCATACCCAACCAGGCAAAATCCTGGAATTTGCTGTGGAGCCCCCGCCCCGCGCCCCCCAGCCCGCCTTCAGTGTCCAAAGACCAAAGAAGCACGTTGGGTTAAGGCTAGAGTAATAAGTGGGCGTGTTCGCCTCTTCGCTCTGTACCTACAAACTCAGGCGACAAGTCTGGGTATGTGCAGCGGCAGGGTACAGCTGCTCAGCAAGAAAGGACCAAATGGAGAAGATGCTTCCCCTCGGGACACCGTACCTCTGTGCCGGGTAGCTCCCACACCAGACAGAGCTTGGTCCTCTCTGTGTTCTAAACTGTTCAGGAGGAAATTCAATGGTTTCCCTCATAGTTTTTTTGAAATCATAATTGCGGTAGCGTCCCCCATCTAGCTTCTCCACTTCCTTCTCTTTCTTCTACTGATGAAGCCCATTTCCCTTGCACTGAGTGACAAACATGGGGTAGAGGGGGCGGCAATGAACTTTAGCCCTATCCCCACTGGGCTTGGCAAGAGCTTTTTTCACAGAACGGGACAAGATGCTGGTAGTAGAATGGCATTCCAGCCGATGAAGCACGGTGGCACATTGGCTCTCTCTTGTGGCTCTGTGAGGGGCTAAGATAAGACGGAGCTGAGCTGGTTCCAGGGGAAGAACAGAGGGTCCAAGTGCGGCCCTCGGTTGAGAATCTTCAGGGGTGAAGATGCCATGGGGAGGGGCACTTGCCCTCCCAGCTCTCCACCCGGCCCCGCCCGGCCCAGGCAGCCTGTGCGGAGCTCAGCTCCCGGCTGCAAGGCCTGCTGAGGCACGCTGCACCCCCAGGCCTCTCGCTTCACTCCGGGCCAAGAACCTGTTCTCCCGGGAATGCTGGGGAGTTCTCAGAGGACTTTAGTTCCCAGGGGTTTAGGGAGCCCAGAAATCCTCTGGACCAGTGAGTGAGACATGGAAAAGCAAGAAAATGGAAAGACTGGGGGTGGGGGTGGGGTGAGGTCACGAGGGCGCAGGGGGGGGAGTGGGGGGGTGAGGTCACGAGGGCCCATTGCTCTCCTCACCTGTGTCTATCCACACACAGATCCCGCACTTCTCCCAAACTGACAGCTTTTATTGCTCTTCATGAGAAAGAAGCCTTGGGACAGTGAAAGACAAAAGAAAAAGCCCCTCACGGCACATGCCTTCTGCCACATGCCATCCTTTGGTCCCCATGGAAAGTCCCTTCTGCCTCTAAGAAAATGACAGGTCATCATCCCACTTGGGCCCAATAGCTCCCAGCCATGGAGTCTTTTCTACTAACCTTTCCTCTTCTAGCTTGTGTTAAGCCTGGTCTTCATGGACCAGCAGAACCCCCTACTACCTGGCCTGAATCTGCATACATAGAGCCTGTGTTCCTCAGTACATTAAAAACCCCAGACCTTCTCAGCCTGCTACTCTGTCATTCTCTCCAGCACCATATTCTGTCGAGATCGGGGCCACCTCTTTGTCTATGTTTTGAGACATGATCTCCCTATCTAGCCCACGCTACTGTGGAACTTACATCTCCTGCTGCCTCAGCCTTCTGAGTGCTGGAATTAAAGATGTGCAATACCCCACTCACCTTATGGGTCACTTCTGGTTCCCCATACCAAAGGGACAGAGAGGATAAAAGGCAGAGGCCATCATCCCTGTTGAAACCCACCAAGCTTCTACAATGGGAGATGGTGGCTTCAGGGAGAGAGTTCGGCATTTTAAATTTAGTTCTTGCATGCAGCCCATGTAACCCCAGAAGGCAGTTTCCCGGGGAGGGCAGGGCAGCAGTGATCTGGGATGAACTGTCGCATACTCAGCGCAGGGGACTTTCTGAGCTCTGAGAGGCTACATCCCAAAAGCACCCATCAAGTGACCCTCCAGTAAGTTGCATTCCTATCTCTTCCAGCTGGCCTTGGTCCCTGCCACCTTTTGCATCCCAGCCCCAAACCCATTTCCTTTTCCCAGCCCGCCTTGTGTATCCCAGGTTTGACCTGAGCGGGAGCTTCTGCTGTGTGGGTCTCCTGTGTCCTGAGACTACAGGTGCAGCCATGACACTTGGCCCTCCCTTATCTCCCAGTTCAGCCCTGTTTCCTTTCTACCTTTAATCCCTATCCTCAGTGTTACCAAAGTCTATACAATCCCCTCTCCCTCCTACTTCCTCTCCCTATTTCTTACTCAGCTCCCCGGGTCCTCACCCTCCCTCATAGCCCTGTGATCCCATCGGCACCTCCGTAGGATGGGTGGGCAACCCTGTGTACAATCAGGGAATCTAGAGCCTCTCTTAATGTTCCCTAATTTATTCTCCAAACTGAGAATCCCAGATCCATGTCCCAGGGACAAATGGATTATATGAGATCATCCCTAGAGAAGCTCTCATCCTCCCGATTACCAAATGAGCCTTAAGAAGCTAGATGTTGGCAAGCAGTAAAATGGAGTTTGGCTAGAATATCATTTGGTGGGAAATCCTGTGCTCTATAGGCCTGAGGTCCCTGATGCTAACCTCAGACCCCAAAATAAAAATGAAACCATCTGGGTGAGTTCAGATACAAGATGAGTGTCTGATGCTGCCCCTGCGTAGCCAGCAAAGGGGGGAGGGCTGGAGGAATGACTGACTGATGCCATCAGACATGGCTAGGCCAAGGCAGGAAGATGGACAGCACCTGAAGTAAGGCCAGCTGGGTTCCTTAGGATTGACTGCCACTGTCACGAGTATCCCCCAGTCTCTACCCCGCCTCCTGTAGCTCTTGCTTAGTCAGCGTAGATTAATGGGACTGGGGAAAGAATTAGCTGAATCGTGATCTCTCGGGGGGAACTAGAACCTGCTGTGAGTCACAGGGAAGGAACCTGAGCTCTCAGGGAGATTCTGGAAGCTTCCTGGGTGTGTGTGGGAGGGTAAGGGGTTATTCCTTGAGACCTCTCTGAGATGCTACCTAGAGACTGCTGGGAGGCACAGCCCTGATTCTCTACCCCAAACTTGCAGAATGATAATGTGGTTAGCCAGTTACCAGCATGCTCTCAAAAGCCCTCCAAAGGGCCTTCAGCACTCTCCCAGCCTGAAACCACTATTTGTGACAAACTGCAGCCAGCCTAGCACCAACACATAGTCGGTTTACTTGGCACTGTCACACAGTCAGTATGCACGCAGACACCCAGAACAGGGCGTGGCCCTGGAACCGGATTGCCTGCAGACAGATGGAAGTCTCACATACACTTGTAAATTCCACAGCCATGTCCCAGACTGCAGCAGCCTATCAGGTTCAGCGCCATAGGATGTGAACAAGGACGAACATACACACACACACACACACACACACACACTCCACTGTGATGTGAAGACCAGTTAGCACACTTGTCAACCCTCGTCTGCACACAGCCAGAAGAACTACATCGATGTTCAGTCAGTGGTAGGATGTACCCCCAACCCTGTATCGAAGGGGTCCTAGAGTCTACCCTGGGCACCAACAGATCAAGTGACTTAGAGAAGTGTCTCCTGTAATCCCAGCAGTGAGCAGAATGAGGCAGGAGGATTGCTGAGTTTGAAGCCAACGTGGGTAGTCCAAGCTATATAGTGAGTCTGAAATCAGCCTGGAATCCACGGTGAGACTCTGTCTAAAAAAGAAAAAAGGGGCTGGGGACTTAGCTCAGTGGTAGAGCGCTTGCCAAGGAAGCGCAAGGCCCTGGGTTCAATCCCCAGCTCCGGAAAAAAAACCCCCCCCAAAAAAAAAAAAAAAAAAAAGGGGTTGGGGATTTGGCTCAGTGGTAGAGCGCTTACCTAGGAAGCGCAAGGCCCTGGGTTCGGTCCCCAGCTCCGAAAAAAAGAAAAGGGAAAAAAAAAAAAAAAATTAAAAAAAAAAAGAAAAAAAACAAACAAATAAAAAGAACAGCCAGGTAGTGATGGCACAGGCCTTTAATCCCAGAACTCAGGAAGCAGAAGCAGGTGGATCTCTGTGATTTCAAGACCAACCTGGGCTAAAGAGTGAGTTCCAGGACAGACAAGGCTACACAGAGAGACCCTGTCTTGGAAAAAAAAAAAAAAAAAAAAAAGCACCAAAAACCAAAAAGAAAAAGAAAGAAGGGAAGGAGAAAAGGGAGAGAACCTGAACTTTGATGGGCCTTTCTATGCTTACACACAATACGCTTAGAGTGTGAGGGGTTGGGAGAGGAAATTTGGGGTTATGGAAAAGCCAGAAGGATGGAGAGAGGGAGTGTCAAGAAGAAAAGGTGGACCAAGTAGCCAGAGCAGCTCAGGAAGTCCCTCCGAATCTCACTTCTCCAAGGGCATGCTGGGATCGCAGAGCCAACTCAACATGACAGCACCTGGAGGAAGGAGGGGCATGTACAGCACACACGCCTAGGAAATCATCCCTAGCCTGGCATGGCAGTGCAGGCTTCTAACCCCAGCTACTCAGGAGGCTGAGGCAGGCAGATAAGATGTTCAAGGCAGGTCTGGGATACACAGTGAATTCAACGCCTGCTTAAGCAATTTAGTGACTGCAACCTTGTTTCAATATTTTTTTCTTTTAAAGAAAAGAGCTGGGGGGAGGGGTGTTGGGGATTTAGGTCAATAGAGCGCTTGCCTAGAAAGCTAGAAAGCGCAAGGCCCTGGGTTCAGGCCTCAGCGCCGGAAAAAAAAAAAATAGAAAAGTGCTGGGTTTAAAGCTCATTGGTAAAGCACTTGCCTTGGCACAGGCACGACCTGATGTTCAGTCCTAGCCCCACAAAAACAAACAAAGCCATGTGCCTCCTTGGCTGGCTTCAGTTCTCCTCTCTGTCACACAGACAGGTTTTGGATGGGAGCATCTTTCAATGTGCGTCCTCCTCCTTGGCTCGTGCTTTAGGACCAGTGACTGCCCTGCCTGCCGTTTGCTTGGACATAGGGCAGGAAGTGCGCCAGCATGCGTCCATCTTGTGCTGAATCAGGGTTATTAGCAGTGGTGGCAGAATTAATGCCCCTAATAATAGATTGGTGGTAATGAGCAGTGCTGGTAATAATATGTACAGAGAGAGGCCTCTGACCAAGGGACAGTGGCATCCTGGGCCACCTGAGGCCCCTACTAAGGTGAGCAGGTAAAGGGTGACTGAAATACCCATACTTTTACAGAGAACATAGAAGGTTCTCTGCAGTGCCGTGGCTCCCTAGGATCCAGGGGAGGAGGCAGAATGCTGGCTCCCTCCTTAGAATACTTTCTTCCTGCTTCTCACCTACTCCTAGGGACAGGACAGCAGGGCAGAATGAAGTTACTACTTCACAGAGGAGGAAGTAAGCTTCATCCTAGTCACTAGCCCATGCTGATGACAGAGCCAGGAGGTCCTCCCACAGTGCCTAAGAGGGAAAGAGGGGTCCTGTAGGAAGCTGGGAGAATCCAAGCTTGGTGAAGCCTTCAGAAGAGAATCCAGGTTAGGAGAGGAGATGACAGAAGTTCCCATCATCCCTGCTAGATTTACAGATCAAATCCTCAGCTGCCAGCTACTGACATAGCCAATTGGCCCGGCACCCGATTTTAGGGGTTGCGGGGAGGAGGCTCAGTTCCAAATGATGTCATTGTGGGGTGGGGTTTCTTGGCCTCTAATGGGCACTCAGAAGCCAGAGGCTTCTTCTGCCCTTCAGCCTGTCCTCCTTCACGTCTCTTCAGCACATGTGGCTTGCCTCAGGAAGAAAGATGAGGTGATAAACCCGCCTAGCCCTTCAATCCTTTCCCTCGCCTACTTCTCTCGTCTTTGGTTATGGCTAAGCAGACTGAGAGTTTGAGGGAAATTTCCTTTCTGGAAACCAGTGTCTAAGGTCCCAGATCCCTGTTCTCTATAAGGTGCATCCAGAGGTGTCCCACCCAGCTCTCCATTTAGATCTTAATATTTCTTTTTAGATGATGACAATTGTCACTATTGTTTCTCAAGACAGGGTCTCTCTCTGTGTACCCCTGGCTGTACTGGAACTCACTCTGTAGACCAGGTTGGCCTCAAACTCAGAGCTCCTCCTGAGTGCTGGGATTAAAGGCCTTCACCACTAACCACTGCCTGTCCTTTACCTTTTTTCTCTGTGTGTGTGTGTGTGTGTGTGTGTGTGTGTGTGTACGTGCATGTGTGATATGGGGGTCTCACAAATGCAGCCTAGGCTGACCTTAAATTTGTCATCCTCCTGCCTCTGCCTCCTGAGTACTAAGATTACACACTATTAGCTCAACTAGGAAAGAGTTCTATCTCCAAATTCTTTGTCAGGTCTATCCCCACCACTCAGGGCTTCAAAATTCCCCTCGAAAGGTGGAGCTAGGGGCTTTTCCCTTTCTGGCTATCCAAAGGTGTCATGTTCTTGAATATGAGAATGCCTGCTAACCTTGAAGGGGAAGCCACCTTGCTCCTAGAAACAAGATCTGGGGGTAGGCTCTTGGTCTTGGAGCATGGGTGGCAGCAGAGGCAGGTAGGCAGAAGGGAGGAAAAGGCAGATCATAGATGACTCCCAAGAAGAAAAGCAAGCATTACTGTGGATGAGGTCTCGGGTGGACACGAGAGGTCCCTAGAGAGAGATCTCTAAGGAGGGAGAGTACAGGAGGGCCAATTTCTTAAGCTAGGTGGCCATAGCAAGGGAGAAGAGAGGCCTAAAACAATTCTAGGAGTAGAGGGTAGCTTTGAGAACCAGCCTTTCTTTTCCTTTCAAATCTCTTTCTGACCATTTACAGGACAGGCATCCATAGGTATGTCAAAGACATCCATCCATCCACCTGTCTATCCATGGCCCATCTATCTGTTCATCTGTAAGTCGTTCATCTATCTCTTCATCCATCCTCTGTCTATCCATCTTCCATCCAACCACCCACCCATCTATCCATCCACCTGTCTAGAGAGGTCAGGGCTACTGGGAAGGGCCTGTGGTCCTGTGGCATTTATGGGGCATGTGACTTGCCTGCTTGGCCCGGGGAGGCAGTCCCACCCCTGCCCTGGGGCAGGGGGCCGGTCCTGACATGTGGGCGTATTTATACCTGGATGGAGGCTCCCCTGAAGCTGAAAGCTGGATGACTCCCCAAAGCCGGGATGGTGTCCTCAGCCCGGAGCCCACTGTAAGTGTTTAGACATGGCTTCATTTGGGGTCAGGACTGGGTGGAAGAAGATGGGGAAGGGCTGGGGTGTGGGGATGCTGCCTACAGGTGGCTAAAGACTATGGAAAGAAAAGAATGCTAGGCAGATGTTTGTGAGAAAAGAGGAGGCTGCCAGAATCAGACATTCTCAGAGAAGCTGGGCCTTCTCTGGAGAAGGAAAGGGCTTATTTCCCTTAGCTAGTGGGGAGTGGTCCTCGGTACATAAGGCAGGTGAACAAGAGTATAAGAATTAAGGACAAAATCTAAGGAAACTTCCAGGCCCCCCGGGGCAGAGAAGGTAGCACAAGTGATTTTTCAGGACGCACATTCTGAAGGATGCTTTCTGAGCAGCGTGCTTGAAGAGGCTTGGGGAATGACAGGTTTCTTTATAAAAGGCCCGACCGAGATGGGAATAACCTGGCTGCAGGTGTGAATGGTTGCTTTTCTTACTACAGTATGTGTGTGTATTTGTGTGTGTATGTGTGTGTGTATGTGTGTGTGTGCGCATGTGTGTGTGTATTTGTGTGTGTATATTTGTGTGTGTATTTGTATTGTGTGTATGTGTGTGTATTTGTGTGTGTATTTGTGTGTGTGTGTGTATTTGTGTGTGTATTTGTGTGTGTATGTGTTTGTGTGTGTATTTGTTTGTGTGTATTTGTATGTGTGTGTGTATGTGTGTGTGTGTATTTGTTTGTGTGTGTGTGTGTGTGTGTATGTGTGTGTGTATTTGTGTGTGTGTGTTTGTATGTGTGTATATGTGTATGTATGTGTGTATTTGTGTGTGTATTTGTATTGTGTGTATGTGTGTTTATGTGTGTGTATATTTGTGTGTGTGTATGTGTGTATGTGCGTGTGTGTATTTGTGTGTACATGTGTGTGTATTTGTGAGTGTGTCTTTGTATGTGTGTGTGTGTGTGTGTGTGTGTGTACACATGCATGCATGCCACGGCAAGAGTGTGGAGGCCAGGAAAAGATTGCTGTAGTTGGTCCTCTCCAGCCACCATGTGGGTGATAGGAATCAAACTCCGGTTGTCAGGGTTGATGTGGGGACCTTTTCCTGGTAAGCCATCTCACCTGCCTGTGGCTGCTTTTCATCCATCACTCGTTACAAACCCAGGCAGCATCCAGAGCCAGAGAGTCCAGAGGGCTGCCTTCAGAATCCAGATTAGTAGGAAGAAACCTGCTAGAAACCCCATCCTCTTGACACCCCTGACTCCCAGAATCCTGAGAGGTGTGAGCCTCAGGCATAGTCCCCAGGTCTTTCCCTACCACCCCCAACAAGGGTAATTAGGGACCTGCTCCAGGGAACCCCTCCCAGAGCCAGGCAGGTGGAGCCTCGGGTGGGGCTGCAGGCGAACACTGGGCACAGCCCCACCCCTCGTAAAACATGCCGCCGCAGCCAGCAACAGAAACCATTAAGGTGGAACTGAGCCGGCTCCGCCTGCTCATAAAGGGCGGGCAGGAGGGCGCCGACAGGTGGGGGGTGGTGCAGAACCCCTTCTATTCTAAGTGTCCTTGGTCAGGCAGAAGTGTGTGACTGGCCTCTATGACTCAACTGCCAGTAGGGGATCCATGGACAGACCCTCCCAGGGAAATCTCCACCTTGCTGAGGCGGGGCTGTGTGGTAGAGTGGTTAAGGAGAGATTAGCTTTGAAGCCTGGGTCTGAATGGGGAGCACAGTTTACTAGCTGGGGGACTTGGGCGAGTCAGGTTAATCTCTCTGAGCCTCAGTTTCCTGATCCATAAAAAGGGGTGACAGTGCACTGCCTCCTTCCTGGGACATAACCAGAACCCCTGGTACAGGCCTGGAAGACCACTCCATAGACTACACACACATCCATGGGGCCAACATCAGCATCTTAAGATTCGAATGATCCCTGGGTTTCGCTTTGCCTCTAGAAGAGCTGAAATGCAGATGAGGAGATGACTTGTCCAAGGTCACAAATCCAGTAAATTAGGTGTCCCCCAGGACCCACCCTTAAACAACCCCCCCTGACTGAGTTCCGAGGAGACAAGAGTCTCCGGAAGGCAGAAGTACCAATGGCTGGGGTAGTGTGGGACTGAGTGTTATAGGAAGGGTACAAGGTGAGGATGCCAGCATCCAGGGACAGGCAGCCACACAGCAATGGCTGTCACTGACTCATCCTCCCTCCAGCCCTCAGTGATCTGGAGGGGCTTCCTCCCAACCTCCCTCCTTAGGCCAGAGGGTCATTCCTCAATTCCTTCCATTCAGGGCCCATCCGGTCTATTTTTTTCTGTTCCCAAACTTTCCTTCCTGTCTCTAAGGATCATGCAAGGAAAGTTTACCCGGGATGCCCAGACCTTGAACATGTCTTGTTAAAGTTGTAGCCCTGGATAAGTGTGTCTGGAGCTTTTGAGGCACAAGAGAGGATTTTTCATTCTCTCTATGTGGCCCTAGGCATGCTTCTTCTTTCTTGACCTCCCCTACCCCCACCCCTGCGAGAAACTGAGTGAATGCTATTGCTTCTCCACCTGCAGTGTGCTGATAAATTTTCATCAAACATCAGCTATCAAAAGGGGGAAGGGGGAATTCTGGTTTGGTTTTATGTTGGTTTGGTTTTTGGATTTCTTTTTTTTTTTTTTTTTTTTTTTTTTTTTGAGCTGGGGACCAAACCCAGGGCCTTTGCGCCACTAGGCAAGCGCTCTACGACTGAGCTAAATCCCCAACCCCTGGTTTTTGGATTTCTGAGGCAGGGTCTCACTATTCAGCCCTAGCTGTCCTGGAACTCACTATGTAGACCAGGCTGGCCTTGAATCCACAAAGATCGACTTGCTTCTGCTTCCCCATTGCTGGGATCAAAGGTGTATGTCAACACACCAGGCAGCATTCTGGTTTATAACGTGTGAAATTTTGCATGGGCACCTATATAGCTATGGCCAATTTGTCTTTATTTTGCTGAATGTGGAATTGGAAGTGGTAGATTCAGTTTGCTCCCTAAAGCACTGGCTCCAGTGTGCTATGCTCACTGTCCTTTGGGACAGAGGGAAGAAGAGATGAAGGGAAGATAAAAACATTCTACTCGGACCTCCAAGTGCTGCAATGATGCAGGTCTATGATGATTATGGTCTTACAGTAGAAAGGAACTTGGACCAACATCTTCCTCCATAGTCTCCCATCCATGAAGGAGACATATGGTAGGCAGAAGTCAGTTCTAAGTGGTGGCTTATGTGCTCTGGACCAGCTCCAAGGCTTCTGGATTTGGGAGAGGAGGAGAAGGGAAAGGAAAAGAGAAGTTGTTTTGCTGATACTGGTGCACGTGCCATTCATTGTAAAACTAGAAGAGGTGGGCTCAAGGTTTGACAACAACAAAAGGCTCCTTCTAAGTTTATAGGCCACCAGCAGGACACTGGGGCCAGCATGGATGCTTCCTGGGGGCTCTGAAGCAGTAGAGATACCCTATCTGTTTCATTCCAGGACATCCAAGTTTCTGCAGTCACTGGCTCTACTGCAGGGGAATGAACAAAATGGCCTCAGAGGCCTGAGTCAAGAGGAAGTTCAGTCTGTCAGTGGAGGAAGCTGATGTCAGGGAGATGGATGGGGGTTGCAGGGAGGGGGGGCAGGAAAGGACAAGAAAGGGGAGTTCCCTCCCCCACACCAGAGCTCATGCCTTAAATTAACTCTGTCCCACTGCTAATTATTAATAATAGCTATCATTTATTGAGTATGTACTGTGTGGTAAGCTATTTACAAGCAATATTTCATCCAATCCTCCAAAGAGGTATGTATTATAAGCTCTATTTTACAGAGGAGGAAACTGAGGCCCAAGGAAGGAAGTTAAGCAATGTGTCCAACCAAATTCTCACCCCGATCAAGATTCAGACCCAAATCTGACTCCCAAGTCACCAGCTTTAAGAACTCTACCCATTGCTCCAGGGAAGGGCTGGGCCTAGAACACCTCTCTCTCTCCCCTCTCTGTGGTGAAAGGACCCTCCACAGACACTAATTAGGGGCCCTCTGTCCAGCCCTTGAAGCAGGTGACCCCTTTAGGATGAAGTTGATTGAGGCCTTATGTTTCCCAGACAGTGTTGCCTTGGGAAAGTCAGTTAATTTCCCTAAGGGACTCATAGAACAGGGCTTCAGCTCTGGGGACCAAGGATGCACCATGGTCACTGAGCTACAAGTCAGTCCTTATAGAACCCACCCAGAAGAAAGCCCAGGTGAGGACCACTCTGGGACATCTGCATCCCCAGTGCAAATCAGGGGGAGGGCTTATGAACCAGCTCAAGTCCTGGAATAAAGAATGCGGGTTTGCAGAGCCAGAGTCTGATAGTCCTGGCCAGGAACAGAAGGCCATTGACATACATCTCTCTGACTGGGGCTCATACAAATGGTACCATCTAGGGATGTGGGGTTGGGGAGTAAGGCAGAGGTGCTTCTGAGCAAGACAGAGCTTCAAGAGGGGAAGGCCTAGTTAGAGCTCAGGTTCAAATCCGTAAAGCAGGGCTGGCGTAAGAGTCTTCTGGGGGCATTATAAATGAAGACCAGGCAGGCAGGGAAAGCCAGAAAGGGCAGCTGCCATGTGGGGACAGCATCATCTGCACCTCTCCCCTTAGACTATGAGACCTGAAGCAGCAAGACTCACAGAAACTGCAGAGCCTAGGATTAGAGGCCCTTGGGTCCAGCTACATTTAGCCAACTGAAGCCAGAGGTATGAGGTGTGTTCCTGGCCATTTTCTGGGTATCAGCACCATATCGCTTAATCTTCAAGAGGTTCCAATGAGATAGGTGCACACACCCCACTTCTCAGATGAAGAAAGTGAAATATAGACTTACACAGTGTCAAAGATCACAGAGCCAGAACGTGACAAGGCTTGGAACTAAAGCCAGATCTGCCTCAAGCTCAACCATTACTGCCCTCCCTCCTGGGACTGCAGAGCCTAAGATGGAGAGGAAAAGCCCCCGGCCTCACACCTGGAGGGAGATGGGATTGTATTTGGATGGCGCCACGTTCACAGGACACCACCTCCTCCGGGAAAGGACGCTCTGAGCCAGAGTGAGGCATGGCAGGCAGGCCCGAGCTGTCCGGGGAACAGGGGCCAGGGCAGTCAGTCATGCAAAACCAGAGATGGGGTGTCCTCGCCCCTGCCTGATCCCTTGAAGTGTCCAGTTACAGCCAGCTCTACGCTTCCCGGTCACGCCACATTTAGCATTGCTGAGGGTGAGCCTGTGCAGGGATATAGAGAAGGGGTGGTAGGGACTCTTTGAGGGGTGGGAGAGAGCCTCCCCACCCTCAAACCCATATACTTCAGCCACCAGCCACCTCCCAGCCTAATCCTACATGGGACTCTGGACAGGTTCCCTTCCCTCTTTGACACCATTAGCCTCTCTGGAAACAGCTAATTCATCAAAGATGTGTCAACTGCTGACTAGGCCAAGCTCAGACAGATGAGGCCTGCCCTCTCTCCCAGATTTCCCAGAACTGCACTGCTGCCCTGCTGGGACTTAAGGGGTCTTGGATAGAAGGCATAAGTGTAAGGGATCAGGCTCTGGTTTTTCTTTCTGTTTGGCTCCCAGAACATTCCACTCAGCTCTGACTCCCATCCAATACAGTAGCGGGGAGATGAGTTAGCCAAAGCTTAGTTTCAGATTCGGACGGTTAAGGATTGGCTGTGAGACTGGGAAAGTCACAGAAACCCTCAGGGCCTCGGTTCCCTCGTTTGAAAGACTGGGTTAATAATGTACCACCCTTGGAGTAAAGCAACGAGCTTGGGCATGGTGGCTCTCACTTCTAATGCCAACCCTTGGGAGGCTGAGGTCAACAGTGTGTCAGTAAGGGGCAGACGACTGCCAATAGTTCAGGGTTAGCCTGGCCTACGTAGTGAGTTCCAGGCCAGCACATATTCTATGGTGAGAGCCTGTATTAAAAACAATAGGGGCTACAGATCTGACTCACTCAGTAAAGCAACTGACTATCACGTAGGAAGCCCTAGGTTTGAACTCAAAACCGAGCACAAAGGTGCCTGTTCATAATCCCAGGACCTGAGAGGTGTGGAAAGGAGGAACCTAAGGTCATCTACAGTGTATGGAAAACCATCTGAAGCGCTACCCAGTAGTCAGCACAGAGCGGTCCCTCCGTACACAGTGGCTGCTATCAGAGATGAACTCAGAGGAGTGAGTTCAAAGGCTGTTGCTAATCATGGACGAGCCCCAGGGACAATACTCTTAATAAGAGTAAGGTCCTGGCGTGGACCAAGCCCTGGTGTGCTTGCGCTGTACTCTGAGCTCTCTCTCTGCATGATTTCGTTTCACTCTCGGCTCCCTGTGCAAGGTTCCGTCACTCGTCTTGTTTGCAGATGCTGCTGTGGACGTGCAGAGGGTTCTGCTGACACAGCCTGGGGTGGACAGCCAGCCTCTCCTGGCACTGAGCCCCAAGGCCTTCCAGATGCTCTATGGTGCTGGGGTTCAGAAGGGGTCAGCGCTCAGATCTAGTCCAAGCCCCAGCTTTTCATAGGCAAGCTGAAGAACTCAGAAATAGGGCAGGGAGGGAAGCCAGGGAGCATCTTGGGGGTCAACGGGTTCGATTCCACACAGAACAGGGAGGGAGGGCGGTGGGGGGAGGAAAAGAGAAGAGTGCTAGCACGAAGTCACGGATAACATCTTGATAGAGGTAAAAACAACTCTTACCAGATATCCCACGGGCCCTACCAGCAAGGCCCCTTGGTCATCCCACAGGGCTACCCTCTGTATCATTGGAATTGCTGTCACATGAAGCCTAGGCATGATGCATCTCCTGGCTCCTCCTCCTCTCAGGGGCTACCCAGCAACTGATGAGGTCACCTAGCATAGAGATAGGAAACCTAGCAGCCAGGGCTCCCTGGGAAGCAAGGGACTCAATGACTCACTGACTGACCAGGTCACTCGCTGACCAGCAAAGCTTGAGACTCAACAGGACCTCTCCTCCCAGTGTCCTACCTGGCTAATTTCTCTCTCATGATCCTCCTGTCTCATCCTCTTCAGCATTTGCCTACCAGCATGTAACAATTTCCACCGTGGCTATCTATCGTCTGTCTGTCTGTCTGTTCATCTATCTATCTGTCATCTCTTCTCTCCCTATCTCTCTAATCAGATGGCTAGCGACAGACAGGGTCCCAGTCTAGGGAAAAGGTAGGAATGGAGGTGGTGGGCCTGGGGTTGGCCACACCTAGACGTTGGTCCTCATTCTCATCGTAGCTGGCTTTCTTCGAGGCCAGGACTGGGTGATGGTGTCGCTACTCCCTCCGCACTCTGACGTCACACTTCCAGGCTCCACCCGACTGGAGGGCGAACCCCAAGGGGACCTCATGCAGGCTCCGGGCCTCCCAGGCTCCCCTGCCCCACAGAACGTAAGTACCTGGAATCAAGGCCTGGAGTAGGACAAGCCTGGTACCTCTATGAACATTGAGTAGACAGTCACTGCCCCACACAAGGACCTCTGGGATCTATTTTGTCCCTTACACTGACAAATAAGATGATTCTAGACCCAGAAGGGCTCAGACACACATCTCTGTTCATTCCTTGGTTTGGTGTTTCCTGAGGCAAGATATGGAACCCCGTCAGCCTTGGGGACCCAGGTTAAGGAGAAGTATGCTTGTATCAGATTTGCATCCCAAGAGCAGCTTGTCCTCCCCATCACTTCGGGATTCCTGTGGGTTCAGTCATTCTCTATTCTCTCAGTACAGCATAGGGTCCTGGCAGGGGCCCTGGTCTAACCTCCATTTACAGACTCTCTCTATTCTGTCTGCCCAGAAGCATGCCAACTTCAGCTGCTCATCATTTGTGCCTGATGGCCCTCCAGAGAGGGCCCCCTCGCTGCCCCCCCACAGCCCAAGCGTCGCATCTCCAGGCCCAGAGCAGATCCAGAGCCACTGCACAGCTGGACCTGGCCCAGGCTCCTTCCGCCTCTCTCCCTCAGACAAGTATCCTGGCTTTGGCTTTGAGGAGGGCCCAGCAGGCAGCCCAGGGCGCTTCCTCAAGGGCAACCACATGCCTTTCCACCCTTACAAGAGGCACTTCCATGAAGACATCTTCTCTGAGGCCCAGACGGCCATGGCGCTTGATGGACACTCCTTTAAGACTCAGGGGGCACTGGAAGCCTTTGAGGAGATCCCTGTGGATGTGGGGGATGCTGAGGCCTTTCTGCCTAGCTTCCCAGCAGAGGCTTGGTGCAATGGACTCCCTTACCCCAGCCAGGAACACAACCAAGTTCTGGTGAGTACCAGAGGCCAAGGTCCTTCCACCTCCTCTCTCCTGGCTGCCTAGAAAGAATCCTCAAAGTCAGGTGTGGTGGCACATGCCTGCAATCTAGTACTCAGGAGGCCGAGGCAAGAGGACTGCTTGAGACAGAGGCCAGCCTCTGCCTATGTATGGAGACCCTGTCTCAAAATCAGAGCTCCATAGAAGGCAGCAAGCACAGAGCTCCTGGCTCCATGCTGGTCCTCTGGGGAGGGGTATGCTAGTCTGGCAGGCATGGAGGGGGCAGGTGGAGGAAACACATCAGGGAAGGGATCTGGCAGCTTCCCAGAGGCTGCTGAGTCAAGATTCCAGAGGGTGACTTCTCTGTTTATTTAAGTGTCAAGAATGCCAAGCCAGACCAACACACCCCTATGCAAATGTGAGGAGGAAAAAACACATTCCAGAGAGAGAAGGCTCTGGACAGAGTATCAGAACAAAAATCCCACCAAATATGGACTGGGGGACTTCACTGGTAGCTCCAGGCCCCTCCAGGCCCTGCTTTTATTTCTTATTTTCGTGCGTGAGACAGGAAATAGCTATGTGGCCTAAGGCCGTCCATGAACTAGAGATTCTTCTGCTTCACTGTCACTGCTGCTGGAATTACAGGTGGGCTCCTGGGCCTACTCTATGGCCAGAGCAGGCTTCTGCGGATTAAGTGCCTTGGGAACACCTCAGAAGGTTGACTAGCACTTCCGCAGCCAGATCTGCAAGCCTGGTGGCCTCGGGCAAGTCGCCTAATCTCTCTGAGCCTCCTCTTGTGGGAAAAGCCATGTTAAAAGTTCCTGTCTCAGGACTAAGGCTTGCCCCCTGCTCCCTAACTCTGATCCCAAGGCACCCCAATGTAATCACTCAGCCTGAACTCTGCCTCTTCCAGGGCCCACCAGCCTTCTTTACCTCCTGCTTCCAAATAGGCCCATTCCCGTCCTTAGCCACTCCTATCAGGAAGGGAGGGGGGAAGGAGACAAACGCCCATCAGGTGTGGCCAAGACAGGATCTTCTGCTGTTTCTGGAACTGTGATGCTTTGACTCAAGCTTTAGAATGTGGCAGGAGCCACAGCTTGGCACCCAGCAAGCCAGCAGCTGTCCCCCATTGTTCACTTGGTGTAGATCCTTGTCATTCAGCCAGGAGATTTCCTTCCAGGCTTCCATCAACATTCCAGAGTTCCCACTATCTCCATCTTGAGAATCGGGACCTGGCACTCTCTGGCTGAGGCCTCATGACTTACCAGGACATCCGCAACCTGTAACCAGAAATCCACCTGGCCTCATAGAGACAAGTTGTACCCAACTGCCTGGTCCACTCTATGGGTGTCCGATGCCACATAGTTTCCCCTCCTTGGGATCAGCTCTATCATCTGTGAAATGAAGGGGTTGGACTCCATGCCTGTGGCCCTTCCAGGCCCAAGATCCTGCGATTATGCCAATCTCTGAATCGGATGCCCTGGGGCACACCCAGAAAGTGGTCACAGCCAGCTTTCACCCCTCTGGGCCCAAATGCTGGCTTCCCGAAGGCCCGTGGGAATCCTAGTTACAGCAGTCTCATCCTGGCTTGTCTATCTGCCAGGTAGGTCCTAGCTGCACACCCTTGCCAGCTCTACTCAGGGCTCAGCTCTGGGTTAGGCCCTGAGGATTTCACATGGGCCTCTCAGAGATCTCTGGTCCCATTCAAGTCTACATGACCACTGACAAGTCTCCCCCATTTCTCTGCTGGTCTGGCCTGGCCTGTCACCTGCAGTGAGGTGGGATGTGGGAAATACCATACGTTCCTTCATAGCCCCTCCATTGACTTGCTGATTTCCCTCAGGAAAACCTCTATCCATCCCCAAGAGGGTCAGAGTAAGGATTATTTTAATGTGAGGTTCAAGACAAATGAAAGAAGGAAGGGGGAAAAAATCTTTCTTTTCCAGCAGGGGTCAGAGGTCAAGGTCAAGCCCCAAGCTCTGGACAACGGTCCTGGGATGTACTGCTACCAGCCTCCCTTGCAGCATGTGTACTGTTCTTCTCAGCCCGCCTTTCATCAGGTAAGTCTGAGGCAAGTGGCTCTACTTCCTGGAGCTCTCAGGAGGCTATGTGGGTGTTCCTGTGTGCAGGGTTTGTACATACATATGTGCATATATACGGACAGGCAGGTGAAGATACCAGAGTCCTAACCTAAGGTTGGGCTAGTGTCTAGTGGAAAGAGAAACCATTTCCCTTTTCTAGGGGTTCTCAGATTTTTCTGAACCCCTGGTGGAGATCAGGGAGTCTCAAACAGCCAAGACGGAGGCAGAGTCGTGGCGTGAACCAAAGAGGGAGGGGAGGAGAAGCATCCTAGACAGATGGGAGCGAAGAGGGGAGGGGTGTGTGGTATGACACACTGGCTGAGCAGGGAAGGGAACAAAGGCTCCCATCTAGGGCACACCTTGCTGTGTGACCTTGTCCTCACACTTCTTAGGCCGAGAGTGGCAGGCACAAGTGTGAGGCTGGGGTCCTCCCTGTAGTCTTTATCATCCTTGCCCTTCCCCACCCCATGCCCAGTTTAACCTCTCCAGAATGGATGGCACGGTAAATAATTGCCCCACATTGGCAAGGGATGGAGGATTTTTTGAAAAGAGACAGAAAAGAACCCCAGAGCAGCCAGGCAGCTCCCTTGGAGTCACCGGGCAAGACAGAGCAAGTGGCTGCCCAGCGCCCAGCTCCATCCACCTGCAGCCTGGCACTCAGACAGGCCCTGCCTGTGGAGCAGGTTCTACTCCCGCTCTGGCATCGGCCCTGATCCTGGCCAAGCCAGGAGGCAGGCTGGTGTGTGTGTGTGTGTGTGTGTGTGTGTGTGTGTGTGTGTGTGTGTGTGTGTGTGTTGTTGGGGGGGTCAGGTTGCTTGTTGTAGGTGCAAGTGACAGAGAGGGACAAAGAAACATATGACATGAGGGGACATTCTCCTAGTTGCAAAGGCCTAAGCTTTTCTGAGGTTTCTGGTCTGACTCAGGGTAGAGGGTGTCCCTAAGGCAGTTCGTCACATCAGGGACAAGTCACCACAGCATGAACGTGATCAGACCCTAAGTGCCCTTGCTATGCCCAGCCCTGCTTTGAAGCCCTCTGCAGTCTTCAATGTCCTTGAACAAGATGGCCGCACCCAGGGCTTTATGGAGCCCAGAGAGAGGGTGACTCAGGCACTAAGTGTCTTTCGGTGACCTGGAAAGAACACTTCAGCCTGGAGCAGCTGGGGGAGTCAGAGTCTCCAACCCCCAGCCCCCATAAAACACCATTCCCGGCACCACAGCCACTCCCTTCCCCGTGTAAAACTACCTCCTACCCCCACCTGCCCACCATCATGACCTGCTCTTTCAAAGAGCCACTGAAACTCGTAAAGGTAGCCATGCCTAGAACACACCCAGGCTGGACATCCCACTTCCGGCCCAGTGCTCCAAGAGAGGCCCAGGAGAGGAGGCCTGGAGTGCCTGCCTGGAAAGTATGGCACTGTGAGTCCCATCCTATCACCATGGCAACCAGGGTACCTCAAAGCCTGAGAGGTAAGAGCTGGAGGAAGACAACTTTGAGACCTTTTGAGACAAGTCTGAGTTCTGGAGTGTGGATCTCTACCCAAGCCCAAAATGTCTGACCCACTGCCATTGAGAACGGCATAGGGTCCACATGACCAATGAAAGGAGAGTCTGACCTCAGCTTCCTCTCT
Organism: Rattus rattus; assembly: GCF_011064425.1. Taxonomy (NCBI): domain Eukaryota; kingdom Metazoa; phylum Chordata; class Mammalia; order Rodentia; family Muridae; genus Rattus; species Rattus rattus. Next base: position 92,072,058 of record NC_046162.1, read on the forward strand.
GGGCATGTGTGAATGGGGAGATATCATGGTGATCACTCTGTCCCTTTTGGCCTTTACAGTACTCCCCGGGTGGAGGCAGCTACCCTGTGCCCTACCTGGGCTCCGCTCACTACCCCTATCAGAGGATTGCACCCCAGGCCAACGCAGACGGTCACCAGCCACTCTTCCCAAAGCCCATCTACTCCTACAGGTATATGTCCTAGCACAACTGGGACAGAACTAAAGCAAGAAGGGCCCTTGGGGAAACTGAGGTATCCTGACCCTCAAGATGTAGCGGTTATCACAGGGGGTGGGAATCATACCCAGTAACTTCCGAGTATGCCTGCGGGGGAAATGATGCTTGCAGGTGGGTAGGTAGTTGCTACATAACCTTTGACCTTTGTCTCATCCCGAGGAGTCTTAACTCTGGTTGGACTCAGTAGATGCTGCTGACTTGGGTGGGTGGGCCTGTGAGGTCCCATCCTGGGGCCCAGTACCTGATACTAGAGTTTAGGTGGGAGATTAAGAGAACTGTTCATTGACTTCCCCCTCTTCCAACATTACAAAAAAAAAACCTCGACAAACACCTCTGCTACTTCCTAACTGAGAAACTGTTTGGTTGTCTGGAAGGCGAATGGGAAGGCAAGGCGGGCTATTTGGAGTTTTATGTTAGAGAATGTGGGCAGAACAGTGCTTAGTGCACAGCAGGAAGCCTTGTTCCCTTCCTGCTGTCCTAACAGAAGCCTGAGGAACTGAGGTATGGGTGGGCAGGGTCATTTCCGGGCAATGATGTACATGAAGCATTCATCCTCACAGCTCTGAGGATGCTGGCTACTGTGTTGTTGTCATTTCAAAACCAAGGAAACAGGCTCAGAGAGGTTCAGACAAGCTCACACATCTAGGGGCTAAGTCAGACAGCAATCTGGTTTTCCAGAGTCCACAAAATGCTCATAGAGTTCATTCTCAGCCTCACAGAACCTGTCAGTGAAGGAAAGCTAAAGATGGAGACCTGGTCAGAGGGCCAGGCTCTCAGGATCTCTCTTTTGTAGCATCCTCATCTTCATGGCCCTTAAGAACAGCAAGACCGGAAGCCTTCCAGTCAGTGAAATCTACAATTTCATGACGGAGCACTTCCCTTATTTCAAGGTGAGTCTAGAACCCACCCCCTGACACCAGCCCAGCATGAAAGGAGTAGGGGCTTGGCCCTAAGATGCTTCCCCTGTGTCCATGGTGAAGTGCAAAGATCCCAAGAGGGGCTGTATTTTCAAGACTGCACATGGCTCAAAGAGAGAGAATCACCTCACATCTACCAGGCCCCTGGCTCCACCCTCAGTAACAAATGGAGTTGTGGGGAGGACTGTGAACAGAGAGCTCAAGCTGTTTGCCCCAGGTTACACAGCGACTGGGAGGAGCTGGAGAAAGGGTTGGGGTCAGTCCTGACAGGCTTCGGGAATCAGCTACCTATTCCCCAATTGAGAGAGGAAGCAAGCAATGGAAGCATCTGCGGCCTCAGTCAGGGTGCTGTGGGGCTGGAGGAATTCCAAGCAGGAGCTGGTCACTAAGGTGACTATCACCTTCCAGAGTGAGATTAACATCTGCCTCCTCTATAGGTGGCATGCCGAGCTTCACTTGTACCCAAAAGTGGGGCTCACAGTCTTGGGGTGTCCCAAGGATCCAGAGGGTTCTCCCCCAAACCCATGTGCAGTATTAATTAGTTCCTATTTCCATGGAAGAGACTTCAGGCAACTCCCAGCAATTTCTTCCCAGTAACCCTGAGACAAGAGGACTGAGAGTGACCCTGGGGAAACTGAGGCATGAGACTCCTCAGTATGTACCACCAATAGTGGCGTGAAGTAGAGGTCCCACCCAGTAGATTTTCAAATGTTCCTACAAGATTTCTACACAGGAGTGGAGGGTAAGACTAGATCATCCCTGACCCTTGATCTAACCCTGAGGAGTCATGTCTGTCTCTGGGTACCTTGGGTGAGCCTGCCAAGGTCAGACTTCCTAGGGACATGACAGGTACCCTTCTATCCCAGTGAGCCAATTTATCCGAGGGTGACTTATCCTTCCAAGATCACACAGCAGATGGATCAATTGCTGGGTCAGGAAAACACGTTTGGTTTGCACACAGCCCCTTTATCCTTGACACATGTTCCCCAAGACCCTCTTGCACAACACTTTTCTCCTGAGGTAGGTGCGGGAGAGACAAGAGCTTCTGTTGGGGAATACAGTCCCCAGGACTTACACCATGGTAGATACTGTCTCATCTGCTAACCAGGCAGGACAGGAGCTGAGGCCCAGGTGATTCAGAGCCAGCTCTGTATGCAGTGGGGTTCCTGTCCCCACTGTCTGCACCATAGTACTGCCTGGGGACGGTTGCTGCCTGCTGTGCAGACAGCTTTGCACCTGCTGTGTTCCCAGCAGACAGGGAGTGAGCAAACACATCTTTCAGCATGGTTTTGGCTGGAATGGAAAAGTCCCCTGACTTGAAGTTATAGGAGGGAGAAACACCATAGTCTGTATGGGCTGCTCCTGAACCCCAGAATCTCCAGGCAGAGATAGACACTCCCCTCTTCCTAAGGCGGCTGCAAAGTCCTCCAAGAACTGAACAGAGAAAGGGAGGTGAGGCCCCTCCCTCTCCTCTGGGCCTTCTTCCCTGCCCACTCCTGGCCTTACCTCCAGCCCCTCCCTGCATCTCATCTTCCTGGCTTAATTATTTTTCCTGGGAGCCGTGTAATCCCTGTTTTATGGGGCTGAAGAGTGAAGAGGTCTGACAGCTTTTTTTGGTTTGGTTGTTTTTCTTAACCAGTTGCATCACCCCTTCATGCTGGAGTTTACATTTGATTTCAGAGAGACTGTGTGAAGATCTGACCGGCCCCATGGGCATGGCAGGCCCCATGGGATGACCTGGGCAGGGCCCTTAGCTGAGGAACAGGACTGGAGTCCATGCCTGGTTTGGACTTTGTTTCCTTGTGTGATCCAAGGCCAGCTGTTTTCTTCTCTGGGCCTCAGTTTCCCCTCTGTAACATGTCAGTTTGGACCAGTTGGTACATAGATTCCTTCCAAGCCAACAGACTCTCTCCAAACCTCCCTAAAGAGTGAGTTCAAAGACTCTAAACCTCTCAGTCCTCATCCGGAGGTCATTTTTCAGGGCAAGGACAGAGTGGACTCTGAAGTGGACAATACTCATACCCAAGGCAGCTGCTGTGGGCGTCCCATAGTCCCATGAGTCAGGGACTGAGGAAGTGTCCGGCCACTGTGCATAATTGTTAGTGCTGACCATTCCTCTTCCAAACAGGAAGTGGCTGCGGTGGGGGCTGCCCTGGCATCCCGAAGTCACATATTTATGGTACCATAAAAGTTCCCAGTGCCCATTAAGTCTGCTCTTGGGGTGATGGAGCTTTGACTCTTAGTAGAGACAGCTGTGGGAGCTCAGGAAGGTCCAGTAGCTCAAAATCCTCGCTGGTAACCCCTGATGAACCTTGGGGGTCATCAGGACCAGCCCCATGACAGGTTAGCTGTCCCCAAGAAAGGCTCTGGCTGCTGTTGCCAGCAACTCTAGTGAGACTGGCATCAGGACCCAGGGTCCGGTTCTGCTAGGCGTGATTCAGCTTGGCTGCACCCTGGGGCAAGTGAGCTAGGGAGGAGGGCGTGGCCATCTCTCATTAGCCAGAAAGAGGGGCTGAAAGCGAGAGGAGCTGGGAGTAAGGGCCCCAGGAAGTCCCATCAGCTAGAGAGATAGCTCTACCCACAGTCACCCCATGTCAGGCTCAAGGTTGTCACAGAGCCTGCAACCAAGCCAGACGTGGAGGACAAGAGGCCCGTGCCCCTCCACCACCATCCCTGCCACCGCCTCTCACCCAACTGAGTCAGCTTAATGGTTTTTACAACCCTCCTTGGGCACAATTACTGCAGTGGTGGCATGACCAGGCCTCCTAATGGGTGTTTATTCTGTTGGCACGAGCACCCCCTGCCTGAGGGCTGGCCTCCCCACCAGGGCACACCTCCAGGGCACACTCATGCGAACTCACACCCACACACTCAATCATAGATACACACGTACTCTGAGACACTTTCTCACACATAGCCATCTGCACTCAGGAGTTCAGAGACCTGTGGTAGGAGATGCCACTCACACCAAGAGACGTCTATGGATTTCGGGTCTCTTCAGCCACATGCGACTACCCCTGTCCCTACCAACACCACATTTGCCATCAAACAGAGGCATCAGGTGTGTGCTGACTCCCACCTACTCACCAACCCTTTTCTGTCTAGCTTGCTCTAGAAGGATGAAGTGGACCCAGAGTGGGGCATTATGCTGTCCTCCCTTTAAAGCTGGCCCCAAGACTTTAAAATAGTGATCTTCCCCTTTCCACAAGGGAATGCACAGGCCAGGAGGCCCAGTCAACACATCCTGCTTCAATGGGGACTTAGACCAGAAGCCTCAATAGCGTTTACCAATAGCTGCCCCTTAAAGTGGGATCACAAGTTGGACATCATGATTCCTGCCTTCAATCTCAGCACTCGAGAGCCTCTGAGCATCTTACTGTGAGCTTGAGGTCAGCCTGGACGACAAGTGAGGTCCCATCTCCGAAAGGAGTGGTGGTTAACAAGTATTGGAGAGAGCTGGGGGGTGGTGCACACCTTTAATCCCTGTACTCGGGAGGCAGAGGCAGGGGGATCTCTGAATATGAGGTCAGTCTGGTACACAAAGATAGTTCCAGGACAGCCAGGACTACACAGAGAAACCCTGTCTCGGAAAACACACACACACACACACACACACACACACACACACACACACACACACACACACAGCATTGGGGCTGTGGTTAAGAGCACTTGGCTGCTCTTGCAGAGGACTTGAATTCTGTTCCCAGCCCCACACGGTGACTCACAAACGATCTATAACTCCAGGAGATTCAATGTCCTCTCTGACAGACTCCTGTAGGCATGCGGTGCAGACATACACAGAGGCACCCACATGTACACATAAAGCACATAATAAATATGCAAAGGATCACAGTCCTCTGAAGGGTCTAGACTAAGAGCTAGATAGGGTGACAGCAGCTTTGGGATTCTAGCTAAAAACCTAACTTACCATCAAGGATTCTGCCCACTCCTTCCCCACAGCTAAAGGGTTCTAAGCATGTTTTGGGAGCTGAGGACATCAAAGCAGAGTGTGTAGAAATTCTATGTCCAGGGTTGGTGAAGGAATGTTCTAGAGCCCCCCGCCCCCAGGCCTAGAACCATTTCTTGCTGCCTGAACCCAACCTGGATTCTTGCCCTGCTCTGGCAGACTGCGCCTGACGGCTGGAAGAATTCTGTTCGCCATAACCTGTCTCTCAACAAGTGCTTTGAGAAGGTAGAGAATAAATCCGGAAGTTCCTCCCGAAAGGGCTGTCTGTGGGCCCTCAATCCTTCCAAAATCGACAAGATGCAGGAAGAGCTGCAGAAGTGGAAGAGGAAAGACCCCATTGCTGTGCGCAAAAGCATGGCCAAACCAGGTGAGGCTGGCAGGCCTGCGTGAGAATGGCCGAGGGACCTGTGGTCCAGAATGGAGAGGAGTGGAGCCTGCGGGAGGGTCCCAGGCTGGGAGGCTGCAGAGGAGGGAGGCCTCATGAAGTTTTCTTTTGGGCCTTTGCAGAAGAGCTGGACAGCCTCATTGGAGACAAAAGGGAGAAACTGGGTTCTCCTCTGCTGGGATGTCCACCACCTGGGCTGGCAGGCCCAGGTCCCATCCGGCCCCTGGCACCTTCAGCTGGTCTTACCCAGCCTCTACACCCAATGCATCCAGCTCCAGGTCCCATGCCTGGCAAGAACCCCCTGCAGGACCTACTGGGTGGCCATGCACCCTCCTGCTACGGGCAGACCTACCCACACCTTTCTCCCAGCTTGGCCCCTTCTGGACACCAGCAGCCATTGTTTTCACAGTCAGATGGGCATCTTGATCTGCAGGCCCAGCCAGGCACCCCCCAGGACTCACCTCTACCTGCCCACACACCACCCAGCCACGGTGCCAAGCTGCTGGCTGAGCCTTCCTCAGCCAGGACCATGCACGATACTCTGCTACCAGACGGAGACCTTGGTACTGACCTGGATGCCATCAACCCCTCTCTCACTGACTTCGACTTCCAGGGTGAGCTGGGAGCAGGGAAAGGAAGGGTGGGTCAGGACTAGAGAAGTGCTCTTGGCGGTGTAGCCTAGCCTCTTCGTGTCTCCAGGCTGCCACCTGCTGGCTCCCGAGTTTCTGGTCACCTGAGGCAGATGACTAGGAGTAAGTGTTGAATATGCATTTACTCCCTGATGTCCAGACCATGAGGTAAATGACACTTTCCCTCGTCTTTCTCCTCCTGGTACTCTGAACATGTCCTGGATGGCTTCATCATCAAACCGCTCATCTCTGACAAAACTGGGGAAAGCTACAAGTTATCCATGATGTGGTTGATGGTGAGGGACTGGGAGGCTGAACATTCCAAAATCATTTGCATTTTATCAGAACGCAGCTTTCACTGCAGGAGACAGATCTTCTATGGGATGGAAGACCTCAGAGCTAAGCATATCCTAGAGAGATTTGAGGCTAGAAGCCCAGAAAGGTGATTCTATCCACTCCCCTCCATCTTGCTCACTCCATCCACAGGCAGACAAGCCCCACCCTCTTCCCCTCTAAGTCCCACCCCTTCCAGTTTGGACTGTGGCGTGCCAGTAGGCTCTGCCACTGACTATAGAAGAGGTTTGGAGGAGGCCATTGCTGATCTATACCTTAGACTATTAGAAAATAACTTCACATAGATCTTCACTCCAGACCTGCTGTGGATGCAGAGAACAGGCAGAGGAAGCTTATGGGTGTGGGATGCTATAAGTTCTATTAGAAGGCTGGAGATGTGGGTAGGGGGTAAAGCGTTTGCCTAGCATGTACCAGGCCTTAGTTTGGCTCAACACCCCAGTATCACAAAACCAAACAAAATCCTTAATTAATACCTACTCAAACTCCTACTGAGTATCAGGCATCTTGCAAACAACTTTACATGTGTTCTCCCCATCTGGACCTAGAGAGCGATACTACACACAGAGATCCACTCAAGGTTACTGGGCCAGAGAGAAGGAGTTGAACCCAGGTGGCCAAGAGCAGCCAGCGCTGTCAGGTCTCTCTCTCTACCCTGCGGTGATGATGTTCCAGGCTGATACTCCAGTCCCTGCCTGCCACGCGGCAGGTCACATGACCCAGAGGGACTCAGCGATAGCAGGGTTTGTTCCTCAGAGTCTAGTGTCCTTTCTGGTTCTATCCCTGTGCCTTGGGTCCTGTGAGAGGGGAGGCCTATGGAGCCAGGCCTGTGTACCTCATCAGTTTCAGTGGTGCACTGTGGGAAGACCGTAGGTAAGAAATCAACCTTCTTTGGGAACTGAGGCAGAAGCCTGAGTGAAAAGTTTCAGGGGACCTTTAAGGTTCCTGATGCAAGTAGGTTTTTGCATCAACCCTTCAGAGTGGCAATTCCTTAATCTTCTTTGGTACTCCTTTCTCCTCAGAAAGGCACAGAGGTTACATGCAACTATGGCGGTGATTCTCAACCTGTGGGTCGCGACCCCTTTGGAGACTCTAACGATAATTTCATAGGGGTCACCTGCATCTATGACTTTTACACTATGCTACCTCGGAGCTGGACTCTGAGGCCAGAAAAAAAAAAAATCAGTGATTACTGAGGTTCCAGAGTAGGTGCCAGGGTAGGCTTCCAGTCTGCATCACCAGAATCCTGTTCTCTGAGACTCCTGAGGAGCTTGGGTGGGAGTCAGACTGGGTTTAGCATTCTGTGGCCTGCCAATGATGAGGCTTCTTTCCTCTTCCCAACTAGGAAATCTGTGGGAGCAGCTGAAGGATGACAGCTTGGCCCTGGACCCCCTCGTACTGGTGACCTCGTCCCCGACGTCATCCTCCATGTTGCCCCCTCCACCAGCGGCCCATTGCTTCCCTCCAGGGCCTTGTCTGGCAGAAACAGGCAATGAGGCAGGTGAACTGGCACCTCCAGGCAGCGGTGGCTCCGGTGCTCTGGGAGACATGCACCTCAGCACCCTCTACTCGGCCTTTGTGGAACTGGAACCCACGCCCTCCTCAGCAGCTGCCAGCCCTGCCGTGTACCTCAGTCCCGGCTCGAAGCCAATGGCTCTGGCTTGAGCTGTGCCCAACATCAGCTCCAGCTGTTGCCTAGCTGGCTGCCCATATAGGGCTCACCTTAAAGGTCAAAGAAGGAAAACACTACTTGTCTCCTATGTCACTCAGCCAACTTATTTGTTAGCCAGAAGCTAGGGGATCCACCTAGGATGCTACCGGGTGACCCGCTCCACACGCGGGCTCCAGCAAGGAAAGTGTCGGAAAAGAAGTGACAGCGCGCCCCCTAGTGCCAGGTCACTCGAACTTCAGCTCTCGAGTGTCACTCAAGCTCAACACACCTGCTCATCTTGTGCCTTCCACTCAGAGGAAATCTTAGAATAATATCACAGAGTCTGATTTGATTTCTGGGGCAGCTGAGAGCTAAAAGCTTTAGTTAGCAAAGCTCAGGGCCAGTGTGACAGGTCAAAGATCAACCCCCCCAAACCTCATCCTAATCCCCATTTGCTCTACAGGCGTGACCCACTTCAGTCATATTCTCTCCCAGAAATCTCTATTTATTCTCCTATCTTACACCCTTATAGCCTACAGGGTCTCCTCCCACGTGACCTGTGAACCCCTTAGGGAGACAGCTACTTCATAGGACTTATCTATCCATCCTGAGTATATACTCTGGCTGGCCACCTCCAGGGTGACACACAGAAGGGGGCAGCATCTACCCTGGGACCAAACTGAGCCCAAATCCAACACAAAGTGTTTGGAAAGAACCCTTGTCCTCAGAAACTTGAACTTGTCCCCCTCTCTTAGTCTCAGCCACAGGAAAGGCCCCTTCCAAGTGGCCAAGTCTCATTCCTTCTCAAAGAGAGGTTTCCTATACTTCAGACCCCAGCTTACGAGATGCTGTCAACTGTTTCAAGCATCCTGGGTAACTAGAGTTTGTAGCCCGCCACAGGATGTGGTGTGTGTGTGATTCACACACATACACACACACACACATACACACACACACACACACACACACACACACCTGCATAGCAGACTTGGGACTCCCAGGGAGCCGGCAGAATGTCTGTAGAGCTGGGATTCAAATGCCCACCATGACCCACCAAGTGGGATTCTCAGCCTTCCCTGGGCCTGAGGGCATAAGTACCTCCATAGGTTGTCCCCAAGCTCACACAAGGGTGGACGAATCCCTCAGTCGTCACCTATCATCATTCCCTGCCTGGAACAATAAAGTAAGTGCCTGATGGTTGCAACTTCTGAGCCTTCATTTTTGGGATCCTCACTCCCCAAGCAGCCCACTGGGTGTCTGGAAGGACTTTAAGGGTGTGTGTGTGTGTGTGTGTGTGTGTGTTGGAAAATATGTGTGCATGTGTGTGTTGGCCCAAAGGAAAGCATCCGATCCCCTGGAGCTGGAGTTACAAGCAGTTGTGAGCTCTGGATGGATGCTGCAAAGCAAACTTGGGATCTCTAGCAGAGCAGCAAGCTCTCTTAACGGCTCAAGCCATCTCTGCTGCCTTAGTAAGGCGTCTAGACCAGTGGTCCTGAACTTGTGGGTCGAGACTCCTTTGGGTCAAATGACCCTTTCACAGGGTCATATATCAGAGACCCTGTATATCAGATATTTACCTCTTAGTCCATAATAATAGCAAAATGATCGTTATAGAATAGCCACGAAATTCTACAGTCAGGGGTCACCAGAACATGAGGAACTATATGGGGGTCACAGTCTTAGGAAGGTTGAGAACCACTGCTCTAGACCATGATGTGTGAGCAGCCAGGCAAGGCCTCTTCTCAGAGGAACGTGAAAAAATAGGAATCTGGGGTTGCCTGTCCAGAGAAAGGAGCTGACTTCTTTCAATGCCTCTTCTGACACCTGTCAGATGCTGCCATGGCTGACCCTAATTGCACAAGACAGAGTCACTGTTGTGGCTGGAGAGATGGTGGTTAAGAGCACTTGCTGCTCTTCCAGAGGACCTGAGTTCCGCTGTTCCTAGTACCAACCACATCAAGTGCCTTATAACCTCTGTAATCCCACATCCAGGGGATCAGATGCCTCTGGCCTCTGGCCTCTAAGGGCACTGCGCTCACGTGTAGGCATACATATCTATGTTTGGGTTTGTTTGTTTGTTTGTTTGTTTGTTTGTTTGTTTTAAAGAAAAGAAAGGGTCACTTCCCTTTCTAAGGGTGTATCTTCTTGTCACTACCTGGGAGAGATGCTAAGCCTGTTTGGGGCTCTGGGTTCCATGGGTGACAAGATGGAGCCTAACCTGGTACTGCCTGTGCTGTTGGTGGTGGAAGATGAACTCGGGAAGGCCAAGGGTCCCATTACAGCCCACCCCATAGGTAGGGGTGGCTGCCCCAGAAAGGGGCGGCTCTGTAGCTCCTCCTCCAGAAACATGCACATGAGTCTAGATCAGCCACATCCAGGTATTTGACTTGTTAGTCTGGGGGTCAGGCCTGGAAGCCAGCCAATACCTACAGGGCTCTACAAAGAATCCCAGGGCAGAAGCTCACCTCACATTAGTGTCTTCCTAAGTCTCTAAGAGGAGCTGGGGTGGGGTAGGACATGGGAGAAGCATGGTCAACTGGCACACCCAAGAAAATGAACTGTTTGCCTCCGTGGAAGAGGGATACAGTTGTCTGCCAAAACCCAGGGTATGTGGTGCCCAGCTTTGGCCCACGCTGGCATGCATCTTGACACCCAGGCCCTCAGGCACAGGACAATTGATTCCTAAAACTGTTCTGGGACCTACTTCCTTGGTTCTTGACACTTGGGACCTTGGGGCACAAACAAACCTCCCCCTACCCCTATATACCTTAAACTAGGAGACAAAAAGGTATCACCAGGAGACCTTCAATCAAATCTGTCTCGGTGGGCCCATTTGGCATGTCATGTGTGAGCTGGCTATCTGAGCAAGGACAGTGTGTGGCACGTAGATAGGACTTTGGGTGTAATTGTTCGGGTCCCTTGACACCAGACTGCATATCAGATTTTAAAACTGGACCCAACTCCATTCTGAAAACAAAGCCCACACCCATGCTCCTATGCTGCTCCCTGCTGGCAGGCACCTGTTAAGTGCATTTCTACTTTCAGGAGGAATTAGATCTTTTGTTTAGGGATTTCACAAAATTTCTCAAACCACTGGGTCATAGAAGTGCACACATGTAATCTAGGCTCTTGGAGTGTGGAGGCAGGGGAATCAGGAGCATGAAGTCAAGCTTCAGCTACATAGCCGGTTCAAGGAGAAAATCATCCAAAGGCCCAGAAGCTTGGAGGAAAAAATTACTGGCCACCAGCTCTATTCAGTCTCAAAGGAATAATACAAATATATACAGACACATATATACAGACACATCCATTCACACATAAGCAGTTACACACACACACACACACACACACATACTCCTCACACACACACAACACACTCACACACACACTCACACAAAAGCCTAACACACACTCACATATTCGTACTCAAACACACACATTCACACACACCCATACACTCCCACCCACACACTCACACACACATATACTATCAAACACACTCACACCCACACCCAAACACCCACCACACACACACACACACCCACACACCCCCCCCACCACACACACCACACCCCCCACACACACACACACACACCACACACACCACACCACACACCACACACACACACACACACCACACACACCACACACACTCACACACACACACACTCTCACACACTCACACACACTCACACACACTCACACACACTCACACACACACACACACACACACACACACACACACACACACACACACACACACACACACACACACACCCACACACACACACACCCACACACACACCCACACACACTCACACACACACACACACACACACACACACACACACACATACACACACACACCACACACACCCACCACACACACACACACTCCACACACACACACACACACACACCCCACATACCACACACAAACACACACACACACCACACCACACCACACTATACATACACAGCACACACATACACCATATACATGCAACACACTATGCATATATGTACAGCACACACACATACTATACACACACACCACACACACACCTCACACACACAGATTCACACACACACCACACACCCTCACACACACACCACACACACACACACAGATTCACACACACACACACACACACCACACCTCACACACACACACCACACACACACACCCCACCACACATGCACACACAACACTCACAAACATACCACACACACTCACACACACACTCACACACACACACACACACACACACACACACACACACACACACACACACACACACACACACACACACACACACACACACACACACACACACACACACACACACACACACAAGCATTCACACCCATATACAGACACAAAGTTACATCATTTCGATCTTTGCTTGAAACTTAGCAAACCTGACAACAAATTACAAGCTTAACTTTTTTTTGCCAAAGGAGCCATGCCTGATGAGCTAGTACAGGCTCACGTGACACTCAGAAGACTAAAAGAGGATGGTCACTTGAACTAGGATTTCAAAGCCACCGTAATGAGATGCTGTCTCTTAAAACAGAGGAGAGCCCACAGCAGTGGCACATGCCTTTAATCCCAGCACTTGGGAGGCAGAGGCAGGTGGATCTCTGAATTTGAGGCCAGCCTGGTCTACAGAAAGAGTAGTTCCAGGACAGCCAGGGTTACACAGAGAAACCCTGTCTTGAAGGAAAAAAACAGAGGAGAAAAAAGAAACCACAAATATGGTCTTAGGGTGAGACTGGAAGACAATGACTGAGTTCTTGCCTCATGCTTGTGAAGACCTGGGTTCCAAGTTCCAGTTCTACAAAAGGAAAAAGAACAAAAAAAGAAACCTATCTTCATAGAATATTGTAAGCATTGCAACACACACAAACCCATCATTTTAGAAACAAACATTTGAAGGATTGTAACATATATGTTGGTGAAAAAAAAACCCACATTGTCCAGAGTCTTTAACAGACTGATAACAAAGGGGTCCACAATATATTTTAAAAAAAAATAGAGATGGCTCAGCAGTTAGGAACATTAGTTGCTCTTGCAGAGAATCTGGGGTTAGGTTCCAGCATCTACATGGTAGCTCACAATTGTCTATAACTCCAGTTCCTGGGACCTGGTGCCCTCATATATACTCATATAATGTAAAATAAAATTAAATTAAAAATATATAGTTATTTTAAATAAGCCAGGCATCGCTGTGCACTCCTTTAATTCCAGCACTCAGGAGGCAGAGGCAGGAGAATCTCGGTGAGTTCAAGGCCTGTTGGGTTTACAGAGCTCTAGGACAGTCAGAGCTATGCAGAGAGTCTGTGTGTGTGTGTGTGTGTGTGTGTGTGTGTGTGTGTGTCTGTCTGTCTCTCTCTCTCTCTCTCTCTCTGTCTCTGTCCTCCCTCTGTGTGTGTGTTTAAATAAACAAAGCATAGGAAGTATTAGGGGCCACAGGGTGGGGGTATGGATGGCAACACTCAGGAGAGAGGTTAGGCTAGGGGGAAAGCAGTAGAGCCTTGGGCATCTGTTCTTCCCCAACTGGATAAGATGTCTCCGTGTTCTAACATCTGGGCTGGCAATCCCAACATATACCCTGAAGGCCAGCCCAGGTGGGTGACCACTGTGAGGTTCCCTGCAGTGTCTGAGTTTCCTACTCTATCCCGTAGTAGAATCCTCACCACACCCCCAAAGACTCAAAACTGAAAAAGATTGGTTCACTTCAGCGAGGTTACCTGAGTCCTCGCGAGACCACGAGAATTGTGCCTTCAAGATGAACAACTCCCCAGTAGCACTAAACACCCCACTTCCTTCCTCTTTCCATGGGATGGTGCCAGGAGCCAAATGGAGCAAGTCACGTCATTGGCAGCTGGACCACTGTCAGAGCCATTAGACTACAGGAGAAAGCAGCCAAGGTCTGCCTGCCTGCCTGCCTGCCTTCCTGCCTGCCTTCCTGCCTGCCTGCCTTCCTTCCTTCCTTCCTTCCTTCCTTCCTTCCTTCCTTCCTTCCTTCCTTCCTTCCTTCCTTCCTTCCTTCCTTCCTTCCCTCCTTCCCTCCTTCCCTCCTTCCCTCCTTTTCTTTTTTTTCCCAGCCTTGCCTCCTCCAGGCCCAAGGGATGCAAGGAGCCAACCTGGTACCCAGCTACAGGGATGAGGTTTGTAGAATATAGAGCCCCCTTGTGGTCTGCATGTAGAAGTGCAAAAAAAACGCATTAGAAGCTCAGCCTGATTTCCTTGCCTCTCTCTCTCTCTGGGACGCACAGCTCAGGGTGAGGGGTTGGAGGTGTATGGGGGGGGGCACTTTGGGGAGGCTGGGGGTTGGAGGTGTCCTTTACTGTCAACCATACCAGGTTATACTTGGGTCTTCTTTCTGACCCAAGTGTAAGTCCCACCTCGCTATGACTTTCTGAAGACTTGTAATGCCACAAACTAAAACCATCACAAGAACAAGCCTGTATACCTGTGCAGCCTCATTGACAAAGACCCCTCCACATCAATTACAGTTTGCTTTTGTTGTTGTTTTGTTTTGTTTTTGAGACAGAGTCTCTCTATGTAGCTCTGGCTGACCTCCTGGGTGTTGGGATTAAAGGTATATGCCACCATGCCCAGAGTAATTATAAATCCTTGCCACATGCCTTCACCAGTTTTGTGGCCGCTAAGGGTTTTTGAGATCTGCATTCCATGTGCCACACTTCCCTCTGAGAATACAGCTCAGTGGTGGAGCACTTGCCTAGGATACCCAAGGCTCTGGGTTCAACTCAAAACAGGCAGCTACTCTCTCCATGATGAGTTCCCCTCCTGCCCTGTTCTCAAATCCTGACCTGCCCCAGTGTCCTAGTTCGAGTGATTAATGCTGTGATAAAACGCCATGACCAGTCCCCGTATCAGCAATGTGGTGGTCCTGCAATAAAGGCTGTTGAGAAGAAAAAAAAAAATGACCAAAGCAACTTGGGGAGGAGAGGGTTTATCTGAGTCTTACACTTCCTCACTGAACAGGAACTCACACAGGGCAGAAACAAACATGGAGGCAGGAGCTAATGCAGAGGCTGTGGAGGGGTGGGGCTCCTCACGGCTTGCTCGGCCTTCTTTCTTATAGAACCCAGGACCATCAACCCAGGCAGGGATGGCATCACCCACAGTGGTCTGGGCCCTCCCTAATCAGTCACTAGTTAAGAAAACGCCTTACAGCTGGATCTTAGTGAAGCATTTTCTCAGTTGACATTCCCTCTTTTCAGATGACTCTAGCTTGTGTCAGGTTGACACAATCCTAGCCAGGACCAGGATACCCAAGGTCGGCTCACTTTCATTGAGAGGCCTCAGTTAGGGGGCGAGGGGCAGTGGCTTCACTGGTATCCATCCCCCTCCCTGTTGCTGATCTTTTGCTGCTTTGTGGGTTCCTCTTTCACCCTTCTCCACCCCTTTTCTCCCATGCTCTCAATCCCCCAGCACTAGATTAGAGAAAAAAGGGATAGAAAAGAGATCCCTGAATAGAGTCAGGGGCTGGAAAGGGGCCGATGCTATTGCTAGACTAATCCTGATGATTAGTCCAGTTCCTTGGGGCAAGTGTGACCCTCGCCTACTGTCAGGATATCTAATTCCATCTTGTTGTGTCTTCTTTGTGCACAACTACCTAACAAACCACAACCAACAGCAACCATCAATTCACCAACCAATCAAAAACCCATCCCACCTCTCAGGGCCCTAGCATTTATCTACCCTCTGAAGTCTCCAGAATTCCAAAAGTCGCACAATTGAGAAACTATCTGCAGCTGGCAAAACCACACCCCTGTTAGAGCACGAGACAAATCAGGCGAACCAGTCAGCCACTGTGGACAATCTGAAGCAGCCCCACGTCCCCACACCTGGGATTAAAATGAAGCCACATTCTTCTCTGTCTCTGTCTCTGTCTCTGTCTCTTTCTCTCTCTCTCTCTCTCTCTCTCTCTCTCTCTCTCTCTCTCTCTCTCTCTCTGTGTGTGTGTGTTTTGTGTTTTAAAATCCAAAATTCTCACTATACTTCCCTTCTCACTGACTCTCCAGTGTCAGCTGAAGACCTTATAATCGCCAGCCTTTATTCCCTTCCTGGTCTCAGGACCCAACTTTCTGTCTCTTGGTCACTGTTTCCAGGACATCTGTACTACCCCACAGTGTATCCCTGAACTCTTGATATCCTGATAACCTTCACCTTTAAGCAACCTGGATCCTCCAGCTCAGTAATGGCTCCCCCATTTCCAGGCCACAGCCAAGCATTAGTCTTGGTCCCCTTCTACTGGTCCCTCATCCAATTATCCATCAGTCTTGAGAATCCACCTCTTTAAAAATCTTAAGCAGGAGAGCTGAGACGGCTCGGTGGATAAAGTGCCACACAAACATGAAGCCTGGAGTTCAGAGTCCCAGCATCCACATTAAAGCTAAGTGTGGAGGTCAGACTCCCAGTTTGAAGAACATGGAGACAGGCGGTCTCCCAGGCAAGCTGGCTCGCTAGCCTAGTCAAATCCGCAAGCTCTTGGCTCATCCAGACACCCTCCTTCAGTAAGGAAAGTGGAAAGCAACTGAGGAAGACCCCTATTGTCAGCCTCTGGCCTCCACACACATGCACATACCCACACATGAACATACACAGGTCCACATACAACACATTTATGCAAACAAAAAAGTTCTCAGGTTCTCAGTTGAAAAGTCTGGAGACAGCTCAGTCAGTTCAGTGTTTGCCCCTCAAACAAAAGGGCCTAAAAATTTTTTTTAAAAATATTTATTTTATATGTATGAGTGTTTAGTCTGCATGTGTATCCCAGAGAACATCAGATGCTCTGGAAAGTGTTGACCTTTGTCCTTTACAGACATGCACCCCACCTACACATGGAGATACCGACATATACATTAGAATTCCCAAAGTTCAGTAGAAATCCTGGCCCTCGGCCAGAGCTCTATGGCTTGGCATTCTGGGGCTGCTCAGCCTGGAGGGTTAGGCTGGTTTGGTATATGGAAAAAAGAACCTGCAGCATCAGACTGCTAACCCTAAGCTAGCCTCCTCCTCCTTCAGTTCTTGAATTTCCTCCACTAAAAGAGAGACCTGGGAGGGGTGAGAGGCTAACAGAAATATTATGCACAGGACTGGCCAGACTAGAGGGGCTGCAAGGCAGCTAAGTGCAGGGAGATGGTGCCCTTCTCTGATGAGGGCACTTAGGAGTGGCCTCTGGGGGTCAGAGGAAGTGGAAAACAAAGCCACCTCCCTGTATCTCTTCCTTCCCCATCCTGAGCTGATGGTCTTTGCTCCAGTATCTGCTGTCAAGTCATTACCTTTATACCAAAGACCCTGGGTCTCCATCACAGGAGGAATCCTAGCTTGAACCATGCCCTAAATACTCACTTAGATGTTGAGAATCTGAGGCCAGGGAAGACCCCCTGGCCAGAAGGCACTGGGAAGTGAGGGTTCTTATTCTCTTGATCAGTGTGGTTGGATATAAACACTCCCCTCAAAGCACCGCTTAGGTCACCAGCTAGTGGCGATATTGAGTGATCGTAAGGGCCTAGATGGGGGAGATGGACCTAATGTTTGCAAGGGGTATCCTGTTCTGACCTTATTCTTGGTATATTGTGCTCTCTCACTCTGTCTATCTGTCTCTCTCTGCTTCTGCTCCCAGGTGAGCAGTTCTGCCTCAGCCCACTTTCCCCTACCACATCATTCTCCCTCACCAGAGGTCCCCAGTGACAGGGCCATGTGGCAGCCATGGACTGAAACCTCTGAACTGAAAGTAAATCTTACCTCTTCTAAGTTGATTTTCTCATGTACTTTTGTCATGATAAAAAGCAACGAACACGAACCCCTCCTATTCCACTCCACCCCTGCCTTTCCCTATAGACACACAGGCTGGCCACACCCAAGAACAGAAAAGGTTTATTGAAAACTATATACAGTTTGTCCAGGTCCTACAGGTTGCAATCTGGACCCACCCCGCTCACACCTCGGGCAGTTTCTCGGCCCCTGATGGAGGCCAGGACTGAGACCAGGGTACCCAATGTGGATCTTTGTCTGTGAACTATAAATACCCTGGAGGTGGTGGGCAAGGGACAGGGAACGGATCCCTAACCTGATCTAGTCACAGTCAAGAAGGGAACACTACTCTGAAACTCAGGCCCGTGGACCTAGTGAGGCATCCGGAAATCCTCCTCTTGCAGGAGGCCTTCCTGAACATGGGGACAGTCTCCCGCGCTGCCCCTCCCACAAGCTTCAGAGGCTTGCCTAGGGATGCTGGGCAACCTTCCTCTCAAGACTGACTCAGGGTCCAGAGCCACTGGAACCATCCCCAAATAGAGACGGTGATGGAGAGGTCACAGCACAGGGTCCAGGCCAGAGCCTCAGGGGCAGTGTTGGAGGTCAGGGGGTCCCGCTGTAGGAATAGTCTGCCTTGTTGTGCATCACCAGCCGATCATCCACGAAGTAGAAGCTGTCAGACTGTGTCTCATACGGATGACGAATCATCTCACTGACTGCAAGAGAGGCCCACCCAGGGCAAAGGTCAGGACCCTGAGCCAGACCCTGTAGGGACTTTAGAACTGGGAGAGAGGGAGGCAGGGACAGATGAACCACTTCAGAGAGTTCCTCAGCCTCTCTGAGCCTGTTTCCCTCCTGGGGACACGGGAGTGGCGCCAGGTAAGAAAGTGATGCAGGGTAGGTGCACGGGGACCAGATGCACAGGTACCGCCCCCCACCTCCCGACCCTGAGCCTGGGTTCTCCACATCCCCACTCACTTAGCTCCTCGGAGAGAGGCGGGAAGTCATAGATGTGCTCACAGGTGTTCTTGCTGCTGGGAATGCAGAAGCCAAAGTGGAAGTCGAAGCTTTTGAGGAGCTGGTTTCGAAAGTAGTGCCTCTCAATCATGCGGAAGTTGTTGACCGGCTTGTCTCCCACTGTGAACTCCACCCTGAGTTAAGAGAAGCGGGCAAGGCTGAGTAGCTTCCACACCAACCAGCCAGCCAGCCAGCCAGCCAAGGGACTCCAGGCTCCAAGGCTCCAGGCAGACCGCCACCGAGAGGCTCTGGAAGGGGGCTGTTCCCACCCTCACACTCGCCCCCCAGCCCTCACCCCAGCCCAGTGACTCACGTGGCTCCCACCTGCCTTAGGCGGAGGAAGGCAGGTGTGAACTGGTAGCGAACAAAGCGCCCTGCATTGGGGTCCAGGTCCCGCCGGTTGATGGGCAACCGTTCTGTAATGTACCCCAGCTGGGCTCAGTGGGCTTCAGGCTGGGGCCTTTGCCTACTCCACCCTCCCCCAAGGACCTCTGATCAAACGTTTCTAAACTCTTCAGGAGATTCTGGTACACTTTTGTTGAAGAGTGGTACCTACAGGGTTCTAGATCAACAAGTCACCAGTGTTCAGGGGTTCCCAGAGCCATAGGATGCGCATAGGATTATGGGAGGCCTTAGGGGCTGCAGTACCTAGGGAGGCCAGCAGAGGACAGGCTGACCAGTACTTAAACAGGGCAATGCTCCCAACATGTCCACCCTGAGAAACAGTGGTAGAAAAAAGAAGAGGCCTGTCTGCCCACAGACACCTGAGTGTGCTGAAGTTCAGGTCTGGACTGTGCTCTGACCTCCCCGTGGCTCAAAGAACCTAGACAGCCCGCTCCACTGTGCTTGCCCACCTTTTCCTCTCAATGGTGCACCAATCCCACTCACCGGAAACAGGGGGCTTCTTGATTTCAAAAAGAACAGTCCCTGAGTCCATGTCCCGGATCTTGAACCTGACGAAGTCAATCTTGTAGATATTCTCCTCAGGGGAGCACAGGTAGTCTATGGGAGACAGGCAGCTGAGCAAACAGGGACCCCAAAACACCCACTGTGGATTCAGTTTTGGTGGGCCCCTGTCTTGGAGAAGCCCCACAGTGCAGGGGACAGAATTTTGTTATGGAAGCCTGCCTAGTTAAGGATGAACAGGGACGATCCTAGTGGCCTCAGAGGCAAGGCAAGTCACCTCCACCATACCGACCCTCCCACCCTCTTGGCAATCCTTATTTCAATCTCGGCTTTGCGAGGTTGGCATGCATCCTTCGGACAACCGGACCTCCTGCCTAGTGGAAGCTTCCAGCATGAGGGGGACTTCACTCCAAAGGGAGCATGCAGCTCTCGGGGGGGGAGGAGAGTTACAGTTCTTCCTGGGCATGCGCCCCACCCTCACCACACACAACCCTGGGGCGTGACATCTAGGTGTCAGGCAAGGCTGATCTTGAAGGGAACTTTCCCTTGCACAGGCTGTATTGGGGCAGGCTGGTACCCTTCCCTGCTGCCCTGCCCCGCCCCTCCCCCACTGTAAGCAGCTTACGCTAACCCAGCTCTCTTAAGCAGCTTATAGGGCTCTGCGTACTCAGGCAAGGAAGCCCTGGGACACAAGGGGCCGGCGCTGCCCCACAGATCCTCGGCTGATCTCCCAGTGGGAGGAAGTCTTAGCAAACAGAGGGAACCCTTAGAGGTCATCTTTCCAGCCTTGGCCCTGAGCCAACCTCAGGAATAAAGTGCTCTCTGGTCTTTAGAGAAAAGAGCACAGAAAGGATGCAGTGGGCACAGCAGGTGCCACAGGGATGAGGCAAGGAGAGTCCTGGGCTCAGAAGGAAGCCAGGAGAGCTAAGCGTTGCCTAAGGGAGTTAGTTCATGGTCTAACCCTTACCACTCTTTTGTCACCGTTTTTTTAAGCCAGGATTCCATGTCGCCTAGGCTAACCTCAAACTCACTACGTGGCAGATGCTGGCCTTGAACTCCCGGTCTTCCTGCTTCATAAAACTTACACCAAGTCCTAGGGGGAGGCCCTGGCAAGAAGTAGGAAGGTGCAGAAGAAGGCTGTGGAGGCTTGGGTGCTGCCAGCCTCCACTGTGTACCACATCCTCCCCGCTGACCTACAGAGGCCCGGAAGTCACCCTCCAGGCCCCTGGGCCACCCCCTATTCCTCTGTGGTTGAAAAAGGAAGTGAATATAAAGCCATTTTCTCTTCCTTAGGCCTGTCTCCTCCTCAAGCCAGGGGGGGCAGCCCCCTCCAGGAAGCCCTCCTGACAGCGTCTCTAGCACCTTGGAGCTGAGGTCTGAGATAAAGCTATAAAAAGACGCTGCAGAGCAAAAGGAGAAGAGGGGGCAGAATTGGAAGCAGGACCTTAGTTGTCCAACTCCCAGGAAAAGCCGCCTTTCTCACTGCAGGCCCAGCCTAGGACCCTCTCCTCTCACCCGGAACAACCTGTCACCCTCAGTCTCTTACACTGCAAACTCAACTTCTGGGACTCTCTGTCCTTACAAGGAGCGAGGATCTCTCCTCAGCCAAGAAAAACCAGGCCCAGGACCCAAGGTCAGGCCAGAGTAGTTGAGCAGCGGTGGCTCAGAACCCACCTGCTCTCTTCCTTGAAGCCACAAATAGCTTCCTAAGCTGGATTCAGGGCCTGGTAATCCAGGAACAGCAAACCTCAGACCTATGTGATTAGGGTCACAAGATGGCAGGCAAGGTGGAGGAGAGACCTGGAACCCTGTTTTCAAATGCTGCACAGCACAGGGCTCTCAAGAGGCACTTGTCTTTGCTCATCCTCTGTAGGCTATGAACTCCCTCCAGGTTGGGAGACACATGCTGTGACTTCACCTGGAAGCTTCCTTCGTTGCAAAATAAGCCTCCAGTTATCCAGGACTGGGACAAGTGAGCCTGCCCTCCACCCACAGGGCTAAGCTAAGCTAAGCTGTAAGGGCTGCTATTACAAAATGCAGCCCACTGGCTTCAACATCAGCCTGGTCGAGGCCCCTCCCTCCCTCCCTCCACTGATGCCTGCTTGGCCAAGGGAGCAAGCGCTCTGGAGGTCTAGCCAAGAATGCTGCTGCCTAGCCCTGGAAGGAGGAGGGAGGCCCCCAGGGACCCAGATGTACAGGCCTGTCATCCTGGTCCCCTCCACAGCTGTCTGGGAGCCCTGGCCTCTGTGGCTCCTGGGGCTAGAGAGGGTTTACTTCCACACTAGCACCCATGTCCATCCCATTAGAAAGGGAACACAAACGGAGACAGAGCAGGGTGCCGGTGACCCATCCATTCCAAGGCAACGTGTCACTCTCTCTCCAAATACCTTCCATTCTTCAAGGCTCGGCCAACCTCTCTCCAGAAGACTCTCTAGTTGTTGTTCACTGTCTGTGGTAATGCCTGCCTTTGCCCTGAATGCTCACTTATCTGCCTGCAGGCAGCCACTCTGAACAGTCCTGTGTGGCTTCCAACGCTGCTGATAAAGGAGCTGACAGCATGCATAGCATGCCAAGCATTGTCCAAAATCAGAAGACTGGCTCTATTTTCACAAATAACCTTGAGGGAGGTAACATTGTTCGTGTTCCCATTTTACAGATGAAAAGGAAACATGCTCCTGCAAATGAAATTGCATCCCCAAGGTCACACAGCCAATTACAGGGCAAACTCTGGGACTCTGAAAACTCAGCTCTAGTAGAGACTAGGCTTCCCTTGATGAGAGAGCCCCAGAAAAAGAACAAGTCCTGGCTTGGGGGGCACGCACTTGCTTCCATGACACGGCCCACAGCCAACATAGGGAAGCACACTTTCTGATCAATAACGTTCCTGGGCAGAGTATGGCCTCAGCCCTCATTGGGGAAACAGGGCAATAACGGTCAGGGAGCCTGTGGGTTTTCCTTGCCTCCACCTAGCCTGAGGTGGCCACTTTAGACAGACTGCAACGAGGCACACTCCTCTGTGCGAGCAGCCTCAAAGGGTTCCGAAGACTCCACAGGGGAAAGGGTTACAGATGCAGCTGCTGCCCCACCTCCACCATGGGAAAAGGGGTGGGCCCCCTGAAATAGAAGGAGTGGGGTGAAAAGAAGCCACTACAAGGAGAGGAGGGGCGCAAGGGAAAGAGCGTGGAGATTTCAGACTTGGAGGCAGGGAGAGAAAGAGAGTAGGGGGACACAGAGGAGGGGCATTGCGTGGGGGAGGGGTGGGGGCCGGACTCTGAGCCTCGTGGGCCCCCTCCCGCGCTCTCCCTCCAGCCCGCGGGTGGCGCTCCCTCGCCGGTGCTCACCGCCCGTGATCCGCTGCAGCCCCAGCACGTCCTCCGGCCCGATGGGCTGCTTGCCCTGCAGCGGCCCCAGTCTGGGCCCCGGGCCTGGCTCCGGCTCCGACTCGGACCCGGACTCGGCTTCCGCCCCAGGCTCCCGCGTGGGCTCCACGCTCCGGTTCGAGGCCCCTGGAACGGGCTCCGCCCCCGGTCCGGTCCCGCCGCCGCCCTTCTTCACCTTCATGGCCTCGCGGGGCCGCAGATCCTCGCCCGCTGCCACCGCCGCCGCTGCTTGCGCCGGCTGGAGCCAGGGGAAGGGGGAGCGTCCGCCGCCCCACCCCCGGCCGGGCCCCAGGTGCCGTCCCGCCTTGGTCACGCCCACAGGAGGCGGGTCACACATGCCCCGCCCACCGTCTGGCTTCTCCAGCGGTGGAGCCAGAATCCTGGGGGTCCTTGTGAACTTTTTGACAATGTAGATACGGAATACCTCTCCTCTTAATCTCTGGTTCCAGCCGCAAGGTCTTTCCCTGATAGCGTTACCCTGCCTTCAGCCCAAGTCTTAACCTCCCACCCCCACCCAGTTCTAAAGTACTTCCCCTCAATTTCCAGCTAACCAGCCTGTTTTTGGTTTTGTTTGTTTGTTTGTTTTTGGGTAATGCATTAAATGAAATTATTTGTTTGTTCCCTGACCCTTCCTACACTCTGTTCCTCATAACACCCAGCACT
The DNA here is from genome assembly GCF_011064425.1 of Rattus rattus. Taxonomy (NCBI): domain Eukaryota; kingdom Metazoa; phylum Chordata; class Mammalia; order Rodentia; family Muridae; genus Rattus; species Rattus rattus. The sequence goes on from NC_046162.1 coordinate 92,095,955, forward strand.
AGCACCACTGCTTCTTGTAGCCAGTCCCCAGTACTTTCCTCTGTTGAACTGAGTTACTATCCCAGGGCTGTCACTGGCTCAAGCTACTCCCCACTAGAACTCTGGCTAAATAGCTGATTCTGGCACCCAATAGGCAGGCACCACAGCCCAGGTATCGAGCCATCCAGGCTGCTCAGGACAGTGAGGCAGGAAGAACATAGCCAGGTCCGGCATGGGGGATCTGTGAGCTAGAGCAGAACCGTCTGCTTCTCACACAAGGATGAGTCATACATCAACTCATATTCAACCAATGTTTATTGATGGCCTAATGTATATTTCTAAAGAGCCCAATATACAGAACACTTTTACACGCTTATCACATTTAATCCAACCCTCTTCTGAGGGTGACATCATAGTGCTTTCTCACAGAGGAAAACCTGAGGCTCAGTGAGGAGCGGCTTATCAAGCACTCTCCAGTTCATAAGTGCAGAAGCCGGAATCTGATTCAGGCCTGTTGGGTTCCAAGTCAGAAATGTTTTCTCCTGTTCCACATTACCTCTGAAACGGTAGAGGGGAACCTTAGCCACAGGCAGAAGAAGCAGGTTCTAAGCCACTGCCTCCTAAACCAGGCTGTCCCCAATGGTGACACCAGTCAGGAAGCTGAGGAAGGAGGGAGACGGTCTCAGAAGTGGAGAGGATGGGGCTACAATTCAACCCAAGGATTCCCCTAAATTCACCTCTCTGCATAAGTATGCTGTGCTGACAGACTGGAAGGACAAGGTACCCCTGTCCAGAGGTAGGCAGGCAAAGGCTTTTAAGTTCCAGCCAGACATGGAGACCCAGAAGAGTGCTTTCTGAGCAGGCGTGGAGGATCAAGTCAGTGGAGTAGGAAGGTGAGGGAAGATGAGCCCATTGAGGAGTGGCATCCGTAGAGAGCCCATGGGTGAGAGTGAAGACAAGTCATCCCCAGCGGTTCTCGCCTTCGGTTCTCGCCTTGGCCTCTCGCGTGGCTAGAGAGGAGGGCTCCTTCTGACATGCTGCCTGGATCAATCTATCTTCTCAGGCTTTTTCCAGGATTTGTGAGTTTCCAGAAAGATCTTGACCAGAGACAGGAGGATGGGCACAGCCATCGGCAGGAAAAGGGGGATGTAGATAGCAAACTTCTGGTCATCGGGGAAATACAAGAGGTGGAGGAGTGAAGGATCAAAAAAGGCACGCTCGGAGGAGGTCACGGCTTCCTGGCTGGCAGCAAAGGCGGATGACAAGTGCCCAAGGGCTAATGCCTTTGCCGCCTTCTGAACTGCAGCCACAGCCCTATATACCTAGGAGGATGAGGGGTGGGGGTTAGCAATATGTCCTAGGTGGGGGCAGGGGAAAGATCCTGGCCTGTCAGTCAGTCCCCTCTGTCTCCCAGGGAAGTTTCCTGGAGTCTACCCAAGTTATGTGGAGGTAAGTTAAAAAAAAAAAAAAAAAACATGGCTGTTGTTTATTTTCTGAGGGTCAGCTTGAAACTTTCATTTGTCCCCACATAGACTCCCACTAGGGAGCTGGCACAGCTTCCAGAGGAAGCCTGAGGTATTTATTTAAGGATGACATGCTCCCAAGCTCCCTGGCCCATCCCTTCCTGGCCTGTTTACCTCAGAAGCCACATCATCCTTGATGACAATGTTGCTGATCTTGCCCAGAAGCTGGGCCAGGGAGGTGAGGGTAGTGGTAGCTGTGGCCAGGTTCTCCACTGAGCGAGCCCAGAGCAATCGGTCCAGCTCCCAGGTCATGAGTCCTTCACTCTTCGGTCCTGAAAGCAGGCATTTTGGAGGCACCTGGGGCTGAGCAATCCCAAAGAGCAGCCTGCGGAAATGGCACAGGAACACCAAGGTTGCTGTGAACAGGTGTGCCAACGCCAAGACCCAGTCATTCTCAGTTTTATGGAGAACCACTGGGAGATGGGGAGGGGGGAGGGAGGGAGGGGGGAGGGAGGGGGGGGGAGGGGAGGGAGGGGAGGATGAGCAGCAGCAGCAAACAACCCAGATCTCCAAACCCCGCCTTGACCAAGTCTCTCCCTTCTCCACGCTGGAGTTCCAAGGTCCTCTCTGAAAATGGGGCTGTGGTTGAAGTGTTTCTAGGATCCCCAACTTAGTTTAGCCCCTCTCTGCACCCTTTCTTTGAGCAAAGGGACTCCATGGGACAGGCACGAAAGGTTCCCCTTTGACAAGGCGTGTGTGCTTGAAGGTACTGCTAACCATCAGAATACACTCCTATTTAGCCCAGACACCTTCTTAGCACCGTCAACATAGAGTGTCAGGGGCTAGCCCAAAATAAATAGCGGTTATCTTTTAAAAAAAAAAAAAAAAAAAAAAAAAGCTGGAAGGATGTCTCAGTGGTTAAGAGCACTGGCTGTTCTTCCCACATCCACTTGATGGCTCACAACTACCTGTAACTCTGGTTTCAGGGGATCCAAAGCCCTCTTCTGGTCTCCGTGGGTGGACACCAGGCATACATGCAGGCAAACCATCCATACACATAAAGTGAAAAATAATAAAATTCAAAAATGAAAAAACGAGGCCAGGTGAAGACAGTGTATGCCTTTAACTCCAGCACTTGTGAGGCGGAGTCAGGCAGATCTCTGTGAGTTTGAAGCCAGCCTGGTCTACATAGTAAGTTCTAGGCCAACCAGGGCTATGCAGTGAGACCCTGTCTCAAAGAGAAGGAAAATAACAAAACAAAGCCACCACTGTAAGCACAGCTGGAAAGCTGGCTCCTATTTCTCTGAAGACGTTTGCAGCTGCTCACGCTCCTTAGGAGAGGACCCCTTAGAAATGGTTCTTGGTCTCACTGGGGACCTAGGCAGCCATAGCACTCCACCAGGTGGGAGTCCATTTTGCCCTGTCATCTCGTCTATGCTCAAAGACTATGGCCACACTGTCTGTAGCCACAGCCTAGGGGATCACACAGGGGTTTACCTCAGCTGAGCCAGGAACACCTCCATCACCTGTGCCATGTCCACCTCAACTCTCACTGGCAGCTCCGAAGCATTATAGATTTTAGGATCAACATTGTATACCTGGAAATGGGGAACGAGGTTACATCAACGCCACACAGAACCCTGCCATCTCTGCTTAGGACCCAGAGGCCAGAAAAGAAGAGGCAGATATGGCTTCTGGTAGTAAGTCTAGGGGCAGAGGAAACTTGTTTTTCTTTTGAGTTCCCATGTACTTAAGTACTAAAGAAGCTTTAAGTCCATTATTCTAACTGCCCCTTGAACGTCCTATGACATTCCAGTCATTCCGTTTTAGAATTCCTATCCGTGGCCCAGAGAGGCTCCCATCATGGAGGACTCCTCCAGGGACTGCTAAGTCCAAAGGGTCACAGTACAAAAAGCACTGACAAAGGTGAGACACAGCTGGGCTGGCAGAGGAGGACAGCACAGCCCTGTCACCTCCTTCCTACATGCTCCTCCCCACAGGGGCACAGATGCACCCTGCCCCGCCCCCACCCCGACAATCTCTATAGACTCTGAGGCCTGCATAGGGTGACTATTACCATAATGCCACCCCAGCGGGGACTGTGGAAGGCATTGGTGGCCACTGGAGCTCCATCCTTGTCCTGAATGTAGAGGGGGGAGTGAGCGAGCTCGGGCACATAGAGCAAAAAATTGAGCACAGGGTACAGGGAGGCAGCGCTGGACCCTGTGGTACAAAGAGGGAGTTAGAACACCGGAGCAACTGATTCCCGCACCATAGTCCAGGCTCAGCTGCCCCCTGGCTGGCAGGACTCAGTACAGTTCTTGGCCACACTCCCGCTAGGCTCCTTTCCTCCAGATGAAGGATTATAGTCCTAGCTTTAAGGTTCCCCTAATCCAATGAGCACAACTGTCCATTCAAGCTCTGCCCTTTGGGCTGATGAGATGGCACAGTGGGTAAAGGTGCTTGCCAACGGGCCTGATGACCTGAGTCTGCCCGCCATGATCTACACAATGGAAGAGAAGATGGACTCTCGCAAGTGGTACATTGACCTCCCTGTGCATAGCACAGCAGGCCCCGCAATGCTCACTGAATGAATGAATGAATACATAAATGTTAAAAGAAAAATTAAGGAGTTGGAGAGATGTCTCAGCAGTTAAGAGCACTGGCTGCTCTTCCAGAAAACCCAGGTTCAATTCCCAGAACCCACATGGTGACTCACAATTGTCTGTAACTCCAGTTCCAGGCTATCTTACACCCTCACACAGACACACATACAGGCAGAACATCAATATACATGAAATAAAAATAAACACATTATTAAAAAAAGAAAAGGAAAATCGAATTCTGCTTTCAGAGGTTGTAGCTGTAGGCCAGTGACACATGCCTGGTACACACAAGACCCTGCGTTTGATCTCCAGTACCAGGGAAGCAAAATCAGTGGTTTTTGGTTTTGTTTTTTTTTAAGCTGGGTGTGGTGGGCACATAACTATAATCCCAGCACTGGGGAGGTAGCACCAGAGGATCAGGAGTTCAAGGCCATCCTTGGCTACACAGAAAGCTTGAGGCTAGCCTAGGATTCACGAGATCCTGTCTCAAAAATCCAAAACACAATAGAGTTCCCACCTTTCTGAGGTGCATGAGATTTTGCCATGGACAACGAAAGGGATGAAAGGGGAAGAGGTAGAGGGGCAGGGGGAGGGGAGACAGACAAACAGACAGACAGACAGGCCGACAGACACTAAACCTTTCCAAAGCACACAGCCACCTCCAACCCCACGCTGGCCTGACAGAAGGCCCTGCTCAGGAACTCACCCAGCCGGGACTCCACTGGGTTGATGACATGGGGAAGGCTGTGCATAGCCAAGGAGTAGCTGGATGAGGCGGGGTCAAAGCGGGGGTTCACTCCCAACATGGCGTAGTAAAGGATCTGCGGAGCAGAGAGGGATAGGCTACTCCATACACGGCTTTAGTGTCTACTTCCCCTAAGGTGGAGGTACCGTGTGGAGTACACTCAGGACAAGCAAACTATACAAGACAAAGTCGAGGCTCAGACAATGTACATGCACGAAAGAAAATAACAGATTCAGGGTAAAGTGAACACATTAAATACAACTTAGAAGACTACATTACTTTCCAGGTTTCCAGACAGCCAAAGAGGGGAACAAACAAAGATTGGGTCCACAAGACCCAATCGGGTCGGCTTTTCAAAGACAACCACTGACACTAGCAGGACCTGATCAAAAATCTCCCACGTTGTTTTCCCTACAAGAACTGGGTGTGATACTTAAAGCCAGCAGGGTTCCTATGGCTTTATTGTTAAAGTGTTCATTTCAGAAAGCCTTTTTTTTTTTTTTTTTTTTTTAAATAACTTCCTGGGACTGGAGAGATGGCTCAGCTGTTAAGAGCACTGACTGCTCTTCCAGAGGTCCTGGAACCAACCACATGGTGGCTCACAACCATCTGTAATGAGATCTGATGCCCTCTTCTGGTGTGTCTGAAGACAGCTGCAGTGTACTCATATAATAAAAAACAAACAAACTTCCTTAGGGGCAGCTGATGGATTTAACATTTAGGTATAACGGCTGAGTAAATCCTTGGGAAGTAGCATTGTCAAGCCACTCTAGTGAAACTCCCTGAGCTGGACACCAAGGAAAGAAGGTCATGAAACCTGCCCTCAAGGGATCAATGGACTGATGGACATAAACAGGTGTACACGTTGCTTCCCACAAGCTCCACACTTGTACCTGCTCACACGACACTGCCCTACATATAGCTGTACAAGCAAATCATCATGCTCTGAGAGGAGGGCAGATGCTCACAGAAACACTGAATAGGCATAGACTTTGAAAATGACTCTGTAACGCACTCCTGGTCTTACCTGAGAGTCCACAGAGAAATTGCCGGCAGCGCTGAGGCGGTTCAAGAAAGGCTGCACATAGCGCTGGACGGCCTCCTCAATGTCCCAGTGGACATCATGGGACTTGGGGTCTGGGTTGAGTAAACTGAAAGTGATTTCATAGCCTGTGGAAAGAGGAGGAATTCAGAAATGTCGAGGAAAGAGGCAGCCTCTACCCCATGTCATCTGGATGGGACAGAGATGCCATTGAGGAGCCAAAGAGAGGACAGAAGTGAGGTAAGAAACACTGCTGAGTGCCTTAGGGAAAAAATGGAGCCAGGCAGTGGTGGCACACACCTCTGATCCCAGCATCTGGGAGGCAGAGGCAGGCAGATCTCTGAATATGAGGCCAGCCTGGTCTACAAGTGAGTTCTGGGACAGTCAGGGCTACACGGAGAAACCCTGTCTCAAAAAAAAAAAAAAAAAAAAGAAAAGAAAAAAAAAAAAAACGGAGGGAAGAGAGATGGTTCAGAGCTTTAAAGTATTTGTTACTCTTGCAGAAGACCCAGGTTCAGGACCCAGCACCTATATGGTGGCTCACAGCCATCTTAACTCCAGTTCCAGGAGATCTGACGCCCTCTCTGACCTCCAAGCATACACGCTGTACACATACACACTTGCAGACAACACACACATACACATAAAATAAATCTAAAAAGAAAAAAAATTGAAAATGGAGAACAAGAAAAGGAATAAGCAGTTTTCATGGATTTCCTGGTGGTCTACCTGACTCATTTCTTCTCCCTTTCTAAAGCAAAGCCCAAAGCCCTACCTAGGCTGGACTTGAGTGGTCGCCTCTTATCAGAGCTCCACTTGTCCTCAGGGAGGTGGTCGGCCAGAGCAGCAGCAAGCACATCCTCTGTCAAAGACATGGCCTGGGCCACGTGGACTATGCGACGGCCAATGATGTTGAAGGCTTCCCGGTGGATCATGCCCCGTATGACTGCTGTCCTCTCGGGCCCGATGTAGCTCATCATGTCCTGTGCAGGGCACAGAGCGGGAATGCTGTGGTTCGGTGAGGAAAGCACACAGGCACTTCTTCTTCTTTTTTTTTGAGATAGCCTCTTGATGTAACCCAGGCTAAGATTTGAGATTCTCCTGCCTCAGCTTTCCAAATGATGGAATTATAAGCATGCACATTACATAAGCCCAGCGCTGGCTCCTATCCTAAGGAATTTGGCCTATTGTCATCAGCTGAAAGGTTGCACCACACTCTAGACTTGTACTGAGCTGTTTCTTCTGCTTTTCATTTTCCCCCCAACACAGGGTTTTTCTGTGTAGCCCTAGATTTCCTGGAACTCATTCTGTAGACCAGGCTGGCCTTGAACTCAAGAGATCCACCTGTCTCTGCCTCCTGAGTGCTCAGATTAATGGCGTGCACCACCACCACCCAGTCACATTTCTCTTTCTCTCTCTTTTTTCTCTCGTTCTTTTGTTAATGTTGCTGTGTTTTTAAAGATAAAGTTTGGACTGGAGAGATGGCTCAGCTGTTAAGAGCACTAGCTGCTCTTCCAGAGGACCCAGACTCCATTCCTAGCACATGCATGGTAGCTCATACTGTCCAGATCCATGGGATCTGATGTCTCCATCTGCACAGATATGCAGGTCAAACAGAGACTGAAATACAAGAAACAAATAAAGGCTCGTTTCATTTTATTTTGTATGTATGAGTATTTGCTTACATATGGGTATGTGCACCAGGTGGATGCTTGGTGCTCAGAGGGGCCCGAAAAGGCACTGGATCCCTGCGATCGGACTACCATGAGCCCCATGTGGGTGCTGGGAACTGAAACCCGGTGGACTATCTGCAAGAACAGCGAGGGCTCTCAATACCGAGTCATTTCTGACTCCCTTTTTGCTAGCTTTTTTGAGAAAGGGTCTCATGGAACCCAGGTTGGCCTTGAGCTCTGCAGCTGAGGATAAACTTGAACTCCTGATCCTCTTGCTTCCACTCCCCACCACCCCCACCCCAACCCCCAGTTATAGGCATGTGCCACAATGCCTGCTTTTTTCCTGGTGTTTTCTTCATTAATTTGGTATCCCTGAACATTGAGCTTGTATGAGTATTCTCATATATTTCCATTCCTTTCTCCTTCACAGTAGATCCAAGGGCAGGCAACATTTAAATCTTTAGGATCGCATAAAATGCTGAACTAGAAACCAAGAAAGGCAGATCCAATGAACAAATGCAAGTGCGGTCTCTGAAACAAGCCCAGGGCCAGAGGCAAAGGGGCTCATAGCACTGCACCTAAGGGTGAAGAGCTGGAGGTAACCCAAATGTCCACCAGAGACGGTGAAATACAAGTGCAGCTTCACACAGCACCACAAATGGTTCTCTAAAATACTGAGCAAAATCGAAGGAGCAGAACAAAGTATGGTATCATGTATCCATGTCTCAAGTATGTAAGACTGCCTGGGAGGGTGGTGCACACCTCAACCCTAGAACTCAGGAGGCAGAGGCAGATACAGTTCTGTTACGTTCAGACCAGCCTGGTCTACATAACCAGTTCCAGGAGAGCCAAAGCTACATCATAGAGAAACCCGATCTCAAGAAAACAGGGGTAGGGGTGGGGGATTGGACTGAAGAGGTCACTCAGTTGGTAGAGTGCTTGCTTATGCTGCAGGAAGCCTAGGGTTCAAGCCCTGGTGCTGCATAAAACAGGCACAGTGGTGCATGCCTGTAAATCCTGCACTTGGGGGGTACCTCGATGGAGGAGATGGGAAATCCAAGGCCATCCTTGGCTACAAATTGAAGCCAGCCCTGGTTACATGAGACTCTGTCTTTAAAAATCAGTCACTAGCACTTTGACCACACACTGGTCTTGGGGTTAGAAACACCCGAATCGTTGTAAGTGAATAAGTCCCCACTGGTAGGTTTCTTGTAAAACGTGGAACTTTCTGTAGCAGGTAGGAGTTACAGGCAGCACTCCCACAGGAAGGTGGCTTGGGAGAGGATGAGCTGACAGAGAAAGCAAGTCACCAGTGGCTCTGCTCAGCCTACCTGGGGAAGAAGGGAGGAGTGTTCCGAGATCACATACACAGTCAGGGAGCCCTCTGCTTGCTTCTCCGGCTCAGCTAACAAGGCTTCGGCCTCTGCGGACAACAGTAGTGGTACAGTAGAAGAGACATTATTCCAGCCTTCTGAGGTCCTCAGGGTGCTTGAGCCAACCCTCCCTCACACTCAGCAAAGGCAGGAGCCGGGCCTGAGCAAGCCGGCCCACCTCTCTGACCACAGGAGGACTTGGCTGAACCCCGAGGCATCTATCTCACTCTCAGCTTTCTCAGAGAAGCTCTGGTGGTTAAGACATAGCATGGGAGTCACACTTAGATGACCCAGTTAGGGCTACACGACTGCTGTGATGAGACACCATGACCAAAGCAATCTGGGGTGAAACGGGCTTATTTCAGCTTATACTTCTAAGTCCATCCCTGAGGAAAGTCAGGGCAGAAACTCAAGCAGGGCAGGAACCTGGAGGCAGGAGCTGATGCAGAGGCTGTGGAGGGCGCTGCTCATTGGCTTGTTCCTTATGTCTCACACAGCCTGCTTTCTTATAGAACCCAGGACAACCAGCCCAGGATGGCACCACCCATGATAGCCGGGCCTCCCATCAATCGCTAATAAAAAAAATCCTTACAGCTCAATCTTTTCCTTCCCCGGAGTTGGGGACCAAACCCAGGGCCTTGCGCTTGCTAGGCAAGCGCTCTACCACTGAGCTAAATCCCCAACCCCCTTACAGCTCGATCTTAGGGAGGCATTTTCTCAATTGAATTTTTCTCCTTTCAGATAACTCTAGCTTGTGCCAAGTTGACATAAAACTAGCCAACACAGGAGACCGGAAGGAAAAGAGGACATCTCATCAAAACTGTCATACCATGCACACTGCCCAGTGACAGTGCCTCCTCCTCGTGTTCCAAAGCTCTCCGGTAGGCCTTCTGGAATCGACACTTGATTTTCATTTTGTCTGGAAGGGAAGAACACATGAGGGCATGAGACCTGACGGGCCCGTCCGGTTGAGCACCTCCAGCACCAAGGACAGCGGGACGGCTCTTCAGAGAAAGAGCATTGTACCAGGAAGCGACAGCAGCCACTCCAATCATTACTGCAAAGATGACAGCAGACACATGACATTTACCTTTCGCCCTAGCTCCTGCCTCTGCCTGTGAGCTCACTGGTCCTCTAGCTAGAAATCCCCAAACTGGGGGAGTTTATTTCAATGTACATTATATCACTCGGGAAGAGGAGAAAAACTATGGTCACTCCAACTGCTGCCCCCAAGCAACCAGTCAATGAACACTGAGAAAAGCAGAGCACCAAGTACAACTCAGTAAGTCAGTAATGGAACAAGGTTGCCTGCTGTCTCCTCTATTGGTCAGGGTCCTTAATGGTCCTCTGTGAACCAATGTAGTAAGCAAGGAAAACAAAACCTAAAAAATTCAGAAGTGGGCTGTAGATGATTGGGTGGATTAAGAGTGCGCTGCACAGGGGTTAGGGATTTAGCTCAGTGGTAGAACGCTTGCCTAGCAAGCGCAAGGCCCTGGGTTCGGTTCCCAGCTCCGAAAAAAAAAAAAAAAGAGTGCACTACACAAATCTTTCTTTCTGTCACTGCCATGCCATCCAGACTGAGGAAGACCTGGAAACTCCAGGGTCACGTGAGCCACGGCCACATGAGCCACAGTCCCATAGGTAAGCACCGCAAGCTCCCAGGAGGCCGCAGGAATGCTGGGGGCAAGCATCACCACAGGATCAACTTCAACAAATGTCACCCAGGTAACTTTGGGAAAGTTGTCATGAGGCATTACCACCTGAAGAGGAACCAGCGCTTCTGCCCAACTGTCAACCTGGATAAACTGTGGACACTGATCAGCGAGCAGACACGGGTCAATGCTGCAAAAAAACAAGACAGCAGCTGCTCCAGTCATTGATGCTGTCAGACTGGGCTTCTACAGAGTTCTGGGGAAGGGGAAGCTCCCTAAGCAACTGGCACCGTGAAGGCCAAGTCTTCAGCAGAAGAGCTGAAGAGAAGATTAAGGATGCTGGTGCTGCCTGTGTCCTGGTGACCTGAAGCCACCCAGGAGGTTAATTAAATGCTAACATTTTCCATGAAGAAAAAAAAGAGTGTGCTGCACAAGCATGATGATCTGAGCTCGTGTCCCCAGTTTCCACATAAGAGTCAGATGTGGGGGTTGGGATTTAGCTCAGTGGTAGAGCCCTTGCCTAGGAAGCAAAAGGCCCTGGGTTCAGTCCCCAGCCCCAAAAAAAAAAAAAAAAAAAATCAAGAAAGAGTCAGATGTGGGGTACATGGCTGTAACCTCAGTGCCGGAGGGCTCCCTAGGCAGCCATTCTGGCTGATCAGGGGCTACACAGAGAGATATTACCTCAAGAAACAAGCAAACAAAAATAAAGTGAATAAAAGAGAGAAATAAAATGATAGAAGACTGTTGTAAAAGCAGTAGATAGATATAGACATGTGGACAGGGCTGCCCTTTATAAGGCCTAGAGATTTAGGGAGTCTAAGGTAACTCAAGGTTAGTGAGCCACCCTGTTTTAAAAAGTAAGGTGGAGGACTGGAGAGATGGCTCAGTGGTTAAAAGCACTGACTGTTCTTCCCGAGGTCCTGAGTTCAAATCCCAGCAACCACATGGTGGCTCACAACCATCTGTAATGAGATCTGATGCCCTTGTCTGGTGTGTCTGAAGGCAGCTACAGTGTACTCATATATAATAAATAAATAAAATATTAAAAAAAAAAAAAAGTAAGGCGGAGGGCTATAGAGACGGCTCAGTGGTTAAGAGCCCTGACTGCTTTCCAGAGGTCCTGAGTTCAGTTCCAGCAACCACATGGTCCTGTGCCCTCTTCTGGTGTGTCTGAAGACAGTGACAATGTACTCATATACATGAAATAAATAAATAATTCTCAAAAAAAAAAGTAAGGTGGAAAGCAATAGAGGAGGACACCTTGGCTTTGGCCTTGGCTTTCCATTCTTGTATGCACACAAGTGTCCATTCATGCTCGCTCACTCTTACTGTGGCTCTTCCTCCTCTCTCCCCTGTCTCTCTCTCTCTCTCTCTCTCTCTCTCTCTCTCACACACACACACACACACACACACACATGAGCTAAAAAGTATCTATAATTATTTATCGCATACACACAAAACAAGAACCATGGGCTGGAGAGATGGCTCAGTGGTTAAGAGCACTGACTGCTCTTCCAGAGGTCCTGAGTTCAATTCCCAGCAACCACATAGCACATACTCCAGCCCCAGAGGATTCGATTCCCTCTTCTGGCCTCCACACACACGTGTTACACAGTCAGGCAAACACTCATACAGACGCATAAAATAAAAATAAAACCAAAAAAAAATTATTTTTTAAAAGGAGAGAACCATCTGAAAAACTGCTAAGCCTGGGAACAGTGGAATAGTTAGTTCAGCAAGATGCTCACACACACAGAGCCAAGTACCCACAGCTGCACCAAGTAATTGCGTCTGAGGTCACTCACTGAGCCAGGAACTAAAGCCAGCCACAGCAGCATGTATTTGTAATCCCTGCATTCAAGAGGCTGAGGCAGGAGAATGTACACATGTCGGAAGCCAGCTAGAGATACACAGGAGACACTGTCTCAATAAACAAGCAGACAAAAAGTGAACAAGAAGAAAGAAGTAAAATTATAAAAAAAAATTTATAATTTTTTTTGTAAATGTACCAGCTATTAAGGAATGCTAAGACAGTTTAGATGGCTTTAATATTGTACTTCCTTTTTATTGGAGACAGGGTTTCACTATGAGCCCTGTATTAGCCTGGAACTTGTAGACGTAGACCAGGTTGACCTGGAACTCCACCATACAGATAGCTAAAGTGATTTAAAGAGTGAGATAGAAAGTAATCGTGCTGGGGCTGGAGAGATGGCTCGGCGGTTAAGAGCACCTGACTGCTCTTCCAGAGGTCATGAGTTCAATTCCCAGCAACCACATGGTGGCTCACAACCATCTGTAAAGAGATCCGATGCCCTCTTCTGGTGTGTCTGAAGATAGCTACAGTGTACTTAAAAATAAATAAATAAATCTTAAAAAAAAAAAAAAAAAAAAAAAAAAGAAAGTAATCGTGCTAAACACCAGGGACTGCTGCTTAAAAACAAAGGTGCTCGAAGGAGCTCAGGAGAAGCTGTGTCCTGTTAGCAGATGCTGCTGAAAAGCAAGTGAAGGAATTATAAAAGGTCCTTGGTGACTCTCAAATTGTTATTTTAATTCTAGAACCAAAGATCACATTTTATCATCAAAGAAAATACTGATGAAAAAACAAAACTTGAGGGCTGGAGAGATGATGGCTCAGCGGTTAAGAGCACTGGCTGCTCATCCAGAGGTCCTGAGTTCAATTCCCAGCAACCACATGGTGGCTCACAACCATCTGTAATTGGATTTGATACCCTATTCTGGTGTGTCATAAGATAGCAACAGTGTACTCATATAAATAAAATAGGTAAATTTTTTTTTTTTTTGGAGCTGGGGACAAAATAGGTAAATCTTTAAAACTATTTATTAAAAAAAAAAGTCCAAGGGGCTGGAGAAATGGCTCAGAGGTTAAGAGCACTGTTAGCTCTTCCAGAGGTTCTGAGTTCAATTCCCAGCACCCACATGGTGGCTCACAACCATCTATAATCAGATCTGGTGCCCTCTTCTGGCCTGCAGGAATACATGCAGGCAGAAAGCTGTATGCTGTATAAATAATAAATAAATAAATGTTTAAAAAAAAAAAAAAGGAGTTGGGGATTTAGCTCAGTGGTAGAGCGCTTGCTTAGCAAGCGCAACCCCTGGGTTCAGTCCCCAGTTCCTAAAAAAGGAAAAGAAAAAAAAAAAAAAAAAAAAGTCCGGGACCAAAGAAACCATGTCTGAAAAAACAAAAATATCCAACCTCAAAAATCCCATTCCCCAAGGCCTTCTCTATCTTTCTTTGCTCTCCAGCAGTTGAGTATGGAGTCCAGGCTCCCTTGAGACTCCACTACTAAACCAACCCTCCGGCCTTTCAGTATTTTGCCTGTTTCTTTCTCTCTGATGTGACTATAAACATCTTAAAAACATTACCAATTTATTATTCACTCTCAAGTTCTAAGTGCCTAACAATAAAGGGTGTGATGCTAAAATGACAAAGATGTGAATGCACGGGCTGGAGACATGGCTCAGTGGTTAAGAGCACCAACTGCTCTTCCAGAGGTCCTGAGGTCAAATCCCAGCAACCACATGGTGGCTCACAGCCATCTGTAATGGGATCCGATGCCCTCTTCCGGTGTGTCTGAAGACAGCTACAGTGTACTCATATACAAAATAAATAAATAAATCTTTAAAAAAATAAGGGGGGAGGGTTTGGGGGATTTAACTCAGTGGTAGAGCCCTAAGTTCGGTCCCCAGCTCCGGAAAAAAAAAAAAAAAAGATGTGAATGCACATCTGGTGTCACTTCAAACTCCCGTTTTCTTTCAGGTACATCCTGTTTTCTCTTTACACTGATTGGTATCAATTGCTACTGATAAGGAAGCATAATTTACCTTATGAATCAAATTACTGTCACAACTACAGACACTGTACTTAAGGCTAGCACCCGCCCCAAATAAACACTGTTCACTCCATTTTTTTTTTTTTTTTTTTTTTTTTTTTGGAGCTGGGGACCAACCAGGGCCTTAAACGCTTGCTAGGCAAGCGCTCTACCACTGAGCTAAATCCCCAACCCCCACACTGTTCACTCCAAAGGAGATCTTTTCTCTTTGGGATTTGTTAGGCGCAGGGGCATAGTTTACTGAGTAAAGACACTTGCTACCAAACCTGATGACCTGAGTTGAATCCCCAAGACCAGGATCCATACGGTGGGAGGAGAAATGACTGTCGCAAGTGGTCCTCGGATCTCCATACGGTGATCCACAGTACAGACACATCCACACATACATACATGTGCGCGCGCGCACATTAAGTGTAATGAAACATTTTAAAGTAAGTTATGAGACGTCCGTGCTCCTTCTATGCAATCTAACTCTGGGTTTTGGGGCTCAGATGGAAAAAGCAGCCCTGACACCTCTCAAGAGAACTCACATTTCAGAGGGATCTCTCGCTCATGCACAACGGTGAAGGGTAGCTTCTCCTGGTCGTCCAGGGGCACAGAGTCTCTTGTAAACACAACTGTGACTGGCACCATGAGCCGGAGCTGCGCGAGGGATGAGAGGCATCGAGGCCTTGAGTAATGTCTGCACCTTACAGGTGGGCTGCCCCCCCCCCCGTCCCCCAGCCCAGGTCGTTCCCACCCACTCTCACCTGCAGAGCATTCAGTCCACTGATCTCTGAGTAAGGCAACGGGGCACGGTAGGTCTCGGTCGTCTTCCACCAGAGAGGCAGTCCCAGAAGGATGGCCACCGCGGCGAAGAAAAGCGCTGCACGCTTGCCTCGGACCACCTCTGAGGACACAGAAGGCCGACTAAGGCACGGGAACCAGTGCGATGCCCGCCACACCGAGATCGCAGAGTGCGGGCGACCGGGAACACCGAGCAAGCCGCTCCCGCGTGGCGGGCCCCCAACCCCAGGATGGAAGGAGCTGTCGGGCTTCTCGCGCCCCACCCACACATTCCGCCCGCCAGACCTCCGGGCTGCGCCCTCCACCCGAAATCCACCGCACCTAGGTCTGTGGCCGCAGCTCCCGCGGTCGCCATGCTTAGCTTCCGGCTACCCAGGTCACCTATGGGGCGGGGCTTCGTGAGCTTTCTCCAATCGGAAACTCCAGAATGAGGGGGCGGGACCCCGATGCGCTACCGCTGCCGATCGCGAGCGACACTGCTGACGCACGCGAGTGAGCAGGCGGAGCCTGTGAGCGAGTATCCATCCTGCTATACACTAAATGTGAGCCCAGCTTTCCAAAAGTGCACCCGGTACTGTTTAGCTCTACAAAGCCAGTTTAGAGAGAAGACAAGACTCACTATGTAACCCAGGCTGGCCCTCGGACTCAGGAAGAGCCCCCTGCCTCAGCATCTCCAGTGTAGGGGGTTACAGGCATGCACCATCACGCTCTGCGAAAGGGGAATATTTACTTAAAATGAAGCCGAGCTTATCAAGAACCTGACTTCCGAAAAGCCTTCTAATGTCATCTCTAACGTAGGTCAACTCTTCAGAACACCAGCTCTTCAAGGCTTAAAGACAGAACTGAGAACTGACAAAACGGTAACTTTTTAGCATGATTGACTACTATGCGATTAATTTTATTTTAGTGTTGAGACAGATCTCCCTATATGATCCAGAGGGTTAAAGTGATCCGTCCCTAATGCCTAATGCTTGGCCTCCCAAGTAGCCGAGACTATAGGCACAGGTCACCACGTCGAGCTTCTAGGATTTAAAAATCTGTTCCCGGGGTTGGGGATTTAGCTCAGCGGTAGAGCACTTGCCTAGCAAGCGCAAGGCCCTGGGTTCGGTCCCCAGCTCCGAAAAAAAGAAAAAAAAAAATCTGTTCCAATTTGAGCGACTTCAGACTGTATAGTAATGCCTCTGGTTCAAATCCCAACTGAACAACCTCTTATCCTCTCTTTGTGTCTTCCATGAAAAGGACAACAGTATCTACTTTACAGAGCGTTGTTAATGCACATAATAGTGTTTAGAATAGTGCCTGGTGGAAGCACACAGAAACTGCTGAGTTAGCTGCTTTTGTTATAAGGTCAGGCCTCACAGAGCAGAGCATCAATGATAGTTCCAATTCACAGCTGTCTACTGTCACCCTACCTCACACTCTAGCCCAGTGGTGATCATTCACCACAAAGCCCTATCAGTTCTGACTTTGTCCAGACCCTCAGATAAATCCCTTCTCTACTTGGAAGTGGGTCATAGCCTTTAGCAAACCCCTAGACCCCTACTTAGTTCTGCAGCCCCGAGTCTTGGAAGGTTTCCTTATTGGAAAGGACCTAAGTGCACATTCTTCTGAGATGGGAGAGAACTGGCCCACTCTGATCCCTGCTTGTCCTCTTGACTCCCTTTGAGCCTTGCACAAAATCTGTCTGAGGAGTTTCTCATCGTGCTGGAGCTGCAGTCCAGTGTCAGTCCCTGGAAGACCTGTTACCCCTCACCCCCTTTACAACTTCAGCTTTGGAGATCAGCAGGTAGGAGCCTGAGCTGGGCATGGTGAATCGGGTAAAACCTTCCTCCACAAACTTGAAGCCCAGTAAAACCCAGATCTCACCTCACCACCACCACCACCACCACCACCACCACCACCACCACCACCACCACCACCACCACCACCGTCAGAGAGCTCTGAGATAGGATCAGCAAGAGATCACACACATGGAGGTAGGCTTTGTGGTGCAGCAGACAGACAGACAGAGTGGCGCATTGTGTTTTTGCTCCCATTTATTCGCTATGTACTCAGAGCGTGAGTCTGGGCCAGGGTTCACGTCCCGATCCCAAGCGAGAAGGTCAGCAAGCAGAGCCCAAGGACAAACTACACCATCAAGGGACACTATAAGAGCTGGTGGAGACAGGGGAAAGGTTCTGTTCTGACTTCTAGATAGTTTCTCCATCCTCAGACATGGACGGGCCTCTCTACCCTCCCATCCTGTGGTCTCCGGTGCAGCAATGTGAGGCATTGTGGGATGCGAGATGACTTGGTGCGGGATGAAGATATCTCTGTTCGGCACGACTATTTGGCCCTGGCTGTGACTATAGGCAAAATGGGATGTGCATTGCTAGGCCAAGGGCTACGGGTTGAGTAAGCGTGCCTCAGTAGGCATGGTTGGCCACGTAGAGGGACTGTGCTGCTGCTCCACCATCTCCACTGCCTTCATATTTGCCCTGGGCTGCAAGCCCGTTCATCTGCAAAACGGAATGGGATTAGATGAGCAGACTGAGCCAGACCACAGATGTGGAATGCTGCCCAGTCTGGGACCTCTGGTTGGTCCACATAATCCCTCCCCAGTCATCACCTCTAGCTCCCTACCTCTGCCCGCTTGATAAACTCCTCGGTAGCAGCCCCAGCATTATCCCTTTGTCCTCTCCAGGCACTGAGTGCAGATGCCTGCAGGGCACGTCCGTAGGAGAAGGTGAGGGCCCAGGGCCGGGGGAGTGAGCAACGGTTGATGGCATTGAGGTTGAGTGATGCCTCCTCTTCACTCTGACCCCCAGACAGGAAAGTCACCCCTGGAGTAGAAGGAGAAGACAGACTGACTGATCATTCTCTGTTTTGTCCGGGATAAAGGATCCCAGTGTCACAGAAGAACCTGAAGTCAGACCTGAAGGGATAGGAGCAATTTAGTACCTGGGACAGCTGGGGGCACAGTTCGACGCAGGGCAGTGACAGTTGCCATGGCGATCTCTTCTGGGCTATATTTGATGGGACAGGCATGGCCAGGGGTCACCATGTTGGGCTTGAGGAGAGTCCCTTCCAGGTATACGTGATGATCACTCAAGGCCTTGTACACAGCAGCCAGGACCTGGGGAGCAAAGGAGGCTTATGTAGGGCTGAGACCACTGCCTAGTGCACTGTGCTCCCCATCCAGGGGGAGGTGGGTACAGGAAACCAAGGGCTTCGTACAGGCTTATTCTCTCAAGCCTGCTTTGGAATCAGCAAAGATCCTTAAGGGGGAGAGTGCCTGGATCTTAGCAGGGCTGGGGTAGCGGCACCCCTGCTAGGCTGTCCCAGCCATGATTGAGCTCAGCTGCGGCCTTACCTTCTCTGTAACAAACTGGCAACGTTTGAGATCATGGTCTCCATCAGGCAGGATCTCAGGCTCCACGATGGGCACGATACCATTCTGAAAGCAAGAGCAGGGTTAATTGGAGAGAGGATGGGAGAAAGCTATGAAAGCTCATCTTCACCAGGCCCTGGGGCCTCATCCAAGCACCCAAACCCCAGCACACACCTGCTGGCAGATGCTGGCATAGCGGGCCAGCACATTGGCATTCTCCAGTATGGCCAGTGCCGAGGGTGTGCGATCACTGATTTTCAGCACACAGCGCCATTTGGCAAAATCAGCACCGTCCTTCTTATACTGAGCACAGCGTTCCAAGAGTCCATCCAGCCCTGAAAACACAGTGCCAGCCTCACCACCCTGCCCCTATCTTGCCAGCATCAACATGTCCCACCCCTGTACCCACCCACCATGTACCTTGAGTGGTGGTTTCTCCATCAGTCCCAGCTAGAGGCACTACACCCTTGTCAACCTGCAGGGGCAATTAAGTAGAAGGGCTGGCCTGTCACCTCTCTTATACACATCAGTTTCCATACCTAGCCCCCAGGAATGGCCAGGGACTATGTACCTTGATGCCTACGAGAATGCCCTTCTCCTGGATGGTGCGGACAAAGGGGACACCATTGTCATCTTTCTGGTAGAGCGTCTCGTGGAAGAAGATGACCCCCCCAATGCACTTTTTCACACGGTCATCAGCACTGAACAGGACCTGGCGGTACAGTCGGCGATTCTCCTCAGTGTTCTCTACCCCAATTTGGCTCAGCCTTTTGGCCATGCTGCCTAGAAGCAAGCAAAGGGGAAACAGACTTGTTCTTCGGCTAGAGCTCCCTGGCAACCTCTCCTCAACCCTGACCATGGGCTCCCACTTACCCACGGACTCATCTGCAGCCAGAATGCCCTTGCCTGGGGCCACAATCCTCAAAGCAATATCCGACAACTCCTTCTTCTGCTCAGCAGAAAGGGCTGGGTATGAGTGGGGCATGGTGACAGTTGTCTGGAACGGAGACAAGACATAAGCGCTAGACTCCAACTACCTTCTACTTCCTCTCCTAACCAAACAGGCTTCCCAGCGCAAGGCTGGGAGCAGAATAGCGGCCTTTGGCTTGGGGCCTGGGCATCAAAGTGGTATCAATCTCTTTGACAGCTGACAGAGTTAGGGCCCTAGTTCCCACATCTCCTTTTGTTCCTGGTGGGCACCCTTCCCAGCTCCAGGAGAGATGCAGCATGGGGGATGGGAGGTGGCAGCCCTGAAGCCATAGGTCTTCCTGGAAACTGCTGCCAGGTCAAGATGCCAGCTCTTCTTTCACTGAATCCGGCCCCTTCCTGAGGTAAACAGAAAACCTGTTTGCTTTTTTCCTGCTTTCCCTTTCTTTTCTTCAAAAGGGTCCCTAAGTGGGGGAGAGGATCATCTTTTCTGGAGATTTGTGAATGAGACAGTTAGGAGGCAGCATCTTTTCCCAAGTCTAGTAGAAGGCAGGGGACAAGTCAGAGAGGAGCAGTGGTACAGGTGACAGCCCCGGCTGTACTGAAAACCTGACAGTCTATGCTACTGCCTACTCCCCTACCTATGTTGGAGATTGACCCCAGGGGCTACAAGTGTGGTAGGAAAGAGACTAGCAATGTTAACAAACATGAGAGGACGGGAAAGGGACATCACCAGATCATCTCTAGTACCCAGAAGCATTCTGTCATATAAGAGGCACAGGAATAGGGAGGCTTGGTCCCCCACAACTCAGACTCCTAGTAAGGATCCAGAGGTGAGGAATTAAGGCTGAGTGAGTGGATTATGGGAAAGAGGGAGAGATGCAGGAAAAGCAGGAAGGAGACCTGGGAGAGGTGAGATAGATAGCGGTGTGATACAGGTTAACCAGTCCTGATGCTCTTCCTAGACCTGGGGACAAGCCTAGAAGGACCAGGAAGGGGCTGAGATTAAAATACCCTGGGTGGGATACACCGACCCCAGTGAAGTTCTGGAGGCAGAGGAAGACTTGGAAATGGAAAGGAGAGCGAGGGGGGAAGGAGAGAAGCAGGGTTTTCCTGAGTCACAGAAAGCAGAGGAGCTAGGGTCCTAGGGAGCGGGCAAGGACAGCAGGGGAAGACAAACGGGGACGGGGCATCTCCGCCTCACCCGGGACCTTACCTATACTCAGCCAGTCAGCGGCCGGAGCCACAGGCACAGCTCACTTTGGTCTGGTTAGCAACAGACAGTAGCTCAGTCCAAGCTGGAGTAAATAAGGCAGCAGCAGATGCCGCAGAGCTACGTGACTCCCTAGGGGCGTGACAGACACCTCCCATCCTGGTCCCGCCCTCTCCCCAGGACTGGTCTAGGGTAAGGCCACGCCTTCAGAGGTGGAGTAGTGAGGTGGAGTGACTTCTCTGCCAGGGTCCCCAAGGTTTATAAAAGACGATGCCCCTCCCACATCATGGAACCCTGCCATTAGAACCCTAGAGGAAAGAGATGGACTTGTGTTTGTCTCTACCATAATCAGTCTTTTGCTGTGAAAGGCAAATGCTTTCACATTATGCGGAATGTTGGGGATTAAGCCTGGTTTAGAGGAGAGACATCGAAACATCAGTAGGTGGGAGGTAGGACAGAGGCCCACCTAACAGGCTGCCTGCCCCACTTCAAGGCATGGAATAATGGACTTGAGTTTCTATGCTCTGCCCCATATTTACCAGTGCCTGCCCCGGGGGGCGGGGGCGGGTGGGCGGAATGGGGAAAGTAAGTGAATGAAGTCTTTTCTGTTCCCCACAGGCAGTGATCCAGGGAACAGGCAGTCCATTGCCCTTTTTTTTTTGGGGGGGGGGTGGAAGCAAGAAAATCAAGCGAAGAAAAGCAGTCAGCCCTGGCTTTAGCTGCCGCAGGAAGTGGTGAAGGCTGCCTAGGCTGGAGGGCTGATCTGCCTCCATGATTTCACCTGCCCACCCCACCCCCAAAATAAGATTCAGTGGACTGGAAGGACTACATTAAATACACTTTATTTAAATAGCATAAAACATAGTCGGCTCCATGCCAGTTGGTTTATTATTGGGATAAGGGATCCTGAGGAAACCAGAGTGGAGTGGAAGTATCTTCCAGGTTTTTTGCTGTGTTGTCCATGTTAGGTTAGTCCCAACCTCCTGGGATTAGGCGGTCCTCAGCTTCCGCCTCTGTAGCAGCTGGGACTACAGGTACACACCACTGCCTTCCAGTATCTTCTTTCTTAGCTCAGAAATTCTAGCAATCCTTGTAGCTCCTTGCAACTCTTCACTACCTCTGGGATAGACAACAGAGTCTGGGAAGAGACAGAAAACAGCTCTGACTCATAAGCCTAAAGCCATAGCTCCTGGGCTGGGATGCTGGCGAAGAGAAGACGAAGCCACTGTAAGAAGTCGGCCCCGCTCCCAGCACAGGCTGAGATCCAGAGCTGCGCTCCTCAGTACCTCCTGTGCCCAGGCCCCGCTGCCTCCCTCTCTTTTACCTCATAGATATGCTGAATTTTTTACCTCATAGATATGCTGAATTGTGTCATCAAGTTTCTTTAACTCTGTGTCAGAGCGCCGAAGATTCTCCTCCAGGATGTGCCTCTAAAATGCAAACAGGCTTCATAAACCCTACACTTAAAAGAACACAGCTTGAGAGGCCAGAGGTAATGACAGGGCGTTTGATTGTGGTGGAAGGAAACAGAACGTACGTGGCTCAGATACTTGTCCATCAGCTGTTTCTTCTCATTTTTCACCTCCAGGAACATAGCCCTCAGTTTGTTCACCTATAAATAAGTCCACATTAATAGGGGCACAGCCTGGGGTCCCCATTGTGTGCACAGATCCTTTGTTAGCTCTGAGTTACCTCCTGCGAGAGAAACACTTTTTCCTGGATCCAGTTAGTAGCCATCAGCTGACAGCTGGGATCTACCTGGCCTTCCAGGGCTTCCTGGAGCACTTTAGTCTCTGTCTCTGCCCGCCGAAGTAAACGTGTAAGCTGGGTCACCTCCTCCCTGAGGTTCTGGGAACAAGCAGAGGTAACCCAACAGCACTCATGGGTAATGGAGACAACCCAACAATGCTCAGGGGTTCTTTCTCTCCTTCCTCCATCAGGTGGGAGAAGCAGAGACCCCACCACCACCACCACCACCACCATAACATCAAGAGGAACGAACGTACTATGAGCTGGCCACTCGTATCTATCTGCCCCAGGATCTTTTCGTTCTGCTTCTGTATCACTTCCAGGAGTTCCTTCTCATTCTGAGAAGAAAGGACAGAAGCACTGAGGAAAGGCTTACTTCTTTTCAGCCCTTGCCAGAAGGCAGGACAGAATGCCTGAGCCATGCTCAGCCCTGGGGACTAGTTCATAGCAGTCCACGTCTTACTGAGGACCAAGCCAGGCATGGCACATCTCGGTTTCAGAACTCTGCTTCAGTTCTGGGCTTCTCTCCTGGGTCTGCTTGGAGAAGACAGGTCAACCCAGCACTAATTCTCAGATATGAAATGTCTGACCCCAAAAGGGCAAAACTAGGGCAGTGGTTGGAAACCCCCCACTACCTAGATTCCTAGAAAGGGGGTCCCAATGGGCCAGCAGAGCTGCCCCAGTTCTTCATCGCCCCACTTTAAGGTCCCTCCTTCACCTTGTGGCGCAAGCACAAGGCCTGGTTCAACTTCTCTATGTCTGCTTCCTTTGCCTTTTGGGCTTCCTGATGCTCTTCTTCTTGGGCCTGTAGTCTTGTGTGCAGTTCACAGCTGTGGGGAGGAGGATCTGGCATCATTCCTGTACTCTGCCCTTGGCACGAGGGCTGCTCTCATCACTCCCCATCAACACTGTACACCGCTCACATTTCCCTCTGCAGGACGCCAACGGCTTCCTCTTTAGACTCTTGCAGCAGGGCACAGAGGCGCTGAAGCTCCTGTAACACAGCACTCATTTCTGCCAGGCTCTTCTCCAGGGCTGGGGTCTCTGAAAGACAGACAAAGTTCTAGACAGAGGCATAGCCCTTCTGCCTAGGACGGGATACACGACTACTGTTTCCACAACTTTATGTTTCCCACCACAAGCTTTAACTATCCGGAACATTACAGATCCCAAAAGACAGGAATAAAATGAGCCCAAGTAGAATTGAGGTTTTTAGAGCAAAGCACTTCTGACTGCTTTTGTCTTTGCACATCACTACCAGGTCTTTGAGAAATGAGGGATGGTCCCTGGAGCCCATCCTAACCTGTAGGCCGAAAGGGAGCCGTTGAGGCTACGCGGGTGAAAGCACTCTTAACACTTCCAAGCAATGGCACAGGAGCTGGTTCTGGCACTAAAGCAAAATCAAGTCAGGTATATTCAGCCACATATATTCAAGGCCATCCTGAACTACATGAGACCCTACTTCTTAAGTAGAAAACAAAAACAAAAAACCACCACCATAGAAAGGGGGTAGAGAGACACGTCTAGCAGTGTGCATCTGTACTGGCTGAGATCAACAGCAGGGTCACTTTCCCCTCCCTTAGATGCCAAGGTCATTAACCTTCATCTACCACTGCTGTCGGGATCTGTTCTGAGACGCTGCTATCACTGGAAGGAGGGTGTTCCTGGGCTGGAGCACAGCCTGTGCTGGGCAGAATGATGTCTGATTCTGCCTAAGGACAAAGAAAGAAATAATAATCAGCTGTTAAGCTGTACTTTAGAATGATTTCCTGAGCTCCCAATTGTCCTTCCAGGGTGAGCATCCATGCTCTACCTTACAGTTCTCTCTCCAGCTTCCCATGAATGCCCTTCCCCTGAACATGTTTATGTGTTTAAGTCTCATCCACTACAACAACAATAATTAAAAAAAAAAAAAAGCCCTTAAATGTTTTAAGGAGTACTGTCCTTTCTCTTCTATTCAATGAGGAAGGAGGGAGGCAGGCAGGCAGGCAGGCAGGCCTGTAATTCTTACCTCACAGCCCAGGCCTTGGCAGCCAAAGCTCTTGTCAGCAGTACACCACTGACATCCTTACTTGCTTTTTCAAAGCATTCTTTTTAAAATGTTAAAAGACCACTTTTATTAGTATTTTCTGTGCCTGTGCACATGAGTGAGGACAGATGCCCTGAAGCTGGAATGACAGTCAGATGTGAGGCTGGGAACTGAACTCAGGTCCTCTGCAAGAACAGTATGTAGTATGTGCCCTTAAGCACTAAGCCCTCTTTGTAGGCCTGGCATCCTTCCTTTCAAATACAACGGGTTCTTTCCAGCTCTTACTTTCCTGTTTGATACTGATGACCAGGCACTCTGGGAAACTTTTCTTCTGGATCATG
The DNA here is from genome assembly GCF_011064425.1 of Rattus rattus. NCBI lineage: Eukaryota > Metazoa > Chordata > Mammalia > Rodentia > Muridae > Rattus > Rattus rattus. The sequence continues at coordinate 92,120,754 of NC_046162.1, forward strand.
ACTGTTCCTCACAGACAGGCCTTTGGGAAGTTTCTTTTCTTAACTCACAGGTCTTTCCTTAACTCTTGGACCTCACACACCTGTTTGAGGTTCAGTCCATTTTTCACCCTGTTTCCACCCTGAGCGCTTTGCTTCTAGAACTCTACAAAAACATTCACTTCAGACCATCATTTCCACATGAATGACTCTTCAATCCCTTTCATTCAACTGGACTTTTTCCCAGTCTCCGGGGCCCAAAGAAAAGACTTATAAAAAAAAAAAAAAAAAGAATCACAGAATGTTCCACATTAAAAACTACTGTGCTTAAAGCTAAGTTTACCATTTTCACTGTTTCGCTCTCTCAAAAATCTGCTTCCAGTTCAGTATTTACTGTTCTAGATCATAACAGGAAGCAAATTATAGCTTGCCAATGGCTTTTGCAATGTTTCAGGAAGACACATTCCCTTCAGTGCTGACATGACAGTGGCTGTTCTTGAGCTGTATGGCAGGGCTAAGGGGCTGAGACAAAGCCATATGTCCCACAAAGCTGAGACGAGTCCACTATGAATGTGCCATTCTCTGAAAAGCACGCCAGGCTATCATAGATGCCAGTGCCACTTTCCAATGGTCTTACGACCATCAGTCGCTAAGATACTTCTATGTTCTAATTTTCTTCTTTTGATGTGTATCTATGTGGTGGTGTGCACCTATGTATGTGTGTACATACATACTGTACACACACTCATGTGCACACATACCTAAAGCGGAATCTTTTTGTTGTTATTATTTGAGGATTTCTTCATGCAGCCTTCCCCTCGCTTCCCTGGAACTCACTTTGTAGACAAGGCTGGCCTTAAACTCAGAGATCCACCTGCCTCTGCTCCCAAGTACTGGTATTAAAGATGTGGGCCCCTACTTGGCTTGATGACAGGAATCTGAATCGTTCTTCTACCCTATTCTTTGAGGCAGGGTAAGAGTTCACAAATATGGCTAGCTAGTCTTGCTAGCCAGCACATAAGTGGGTTCTGGTGAGCCACGCTCCCATCCTCTTGCTTGCATGACAAACATTTTACCCACTGAGCCATCTCTCCAACCCCAAATCCTAAGTATTGGCTGGGCTCATTCCATCCATCCCTTTCTCTGTAACCCTCCTACTCCTAGCATTACTAGTTCAAATCTTCAAAACATGGCCCATCCATTTCTCCAGACTTTTTCTACTCTATATACAAGACCTTGTTTGTTCACCCTCTAATCAGATCTCAACTAAGTCTTGCTGAGTTAGATACTATAAAAAAAAAAGTACACATAACTTTTTTTTTTTTTCTTTTTTTCTTTTTTTCGGAGCTGGGGACTGAACCCAGGGCCTTGCGCTTGCTAGGCAAGCGCTCTACCACTGAGCTAAATCCCCAACCCCACATAACTTTTTGTATAGAATTTTCATGTTACTTCTGTCTGGTGGGCTTTCCTATGTGCCTAACCATTCCCTACAAACTTCTAAACCTCAATTGCCAGGGCTAGCTACTTGCTTTGCAAAGACATCCTAATTCTGAAAGACAAAAATGGCCCTCCTTTTAAGTTCCCACGGTAGTCCATGGAGATAAGTCACAGTGACAACTTTACAACTGTCTTCCCTGCAGTTTCCGTATGGCGGGGCTCTGAGCATTGTCTGTGTTCAGCCCCCGTTGGAGAAGAGGATCTTGGTTGTACCTCGAGCTGTTGAGTAAACTAAATAAATATAATAATTCTAAATGCTGAATAATAACTTATTGTCGTTATGTATATGGTGGAGAAGCCAAAAAAAGCTAGGCTAACTTTCTTTCTTTAAATACCAATACCCAAAGGAAATTAATACAAGTGTCTAAGAAAAAGCAAGTATCAGGAGCATAGAAAGAAACCATGGAGTCCATGTGACCTCAGGCATTCTCCTGTAAGGTGAACTTTCTTTTTTTTTTTTCCCCCGGAGCTGAGGACCGAACCACTGAGCTAAATCCCCAACCCCAACTTTCTTTTTAATAGAAAAGAAGAAAGGATTTCTATTGAAAACAGAAGAGATTAGATATGGAAACATCTGGAGGCCAGGTGAGAACGGAAATGAGATGTATATCATGACTGGGAGGCAGAGGGTCTAAGTGACAGGTTAAAGAAGTTCTTCAAGGTAACTTAAATCATTGACAGTCACAGAATGAAGCAAGCATAAGAAGTTGGCTAGAGGGGTTAAGAGCACAGACTACTCTTCCAGAGGTCCTGAGTTCAAATCCCAGCAACCACATGGTGGTTCACAACCATCTGTAATGGGATCTAATGCCCTCTTCCCTCTTCTGGTGTCTCTGAAGATATCTACAGTGTACTTATAATAAATAAAAAAAAATCTTAAAAAAAAAAAAAAAGAAGTTGGCTAGAGAGGCTGGAGAGAGTGGAGAGGCTGGAGAGGCTGGGGAGGTTGGGGAGAGTGGAGAGGCTGGAGAGAGTGGAGAGGCTGGAGAGGCTGGGGAGGCTGGAGAGGCTGGAGAGGCTGGAGAGGTTGGAGAGGGTGGAGAGGCTGGGGAGGCTGGAGAGGGTGAGAGAGAGAGGCTGGAGAGTGGAGGGCTGGAGAGGCTGGAGAGGTTGGAGAGAGTGGAGAGGCTGGAGAGGCTGGGGAGGCTGGAGAGTGTGGAGAGGCTGGAGAGAGTGGAGAGGTAGCTCAGCTTCCTGCTCTCCCAGAGGATCCTAGATCATTCAGTTCCTAGCACCCACATGAACATTACAATAGCCAGTAACTGCAGTTCCGGGGGATCCATCGCCCTCTTCTGGCCTCCCTGGGCACCTGTACACATTAGCATACACTCACACACATAACCATATAAATAGATAACAAAATCTTAAAAAAGAAAAGTCTATTCTATATAAGAAAAGATGCAATTGGGGGACTGGGGAATAGAAATAAGACTCAGTGATAAGAGTGCTTGCCTGGTATATTTGAGGTGGAGTTCAATTCTCAACTAAAAGGAAAAAAAAAGAAAAACCCTAATGATATGGGAAGGAAGGGGTTGGGGATTTAGCTCAGTGGTAGAGCGCTTGCCTAGCAAGCACAAGGCCCTGTTGGTCCCCAGCCCGAAAAAAAAAAAAAAAAAAAAAAAAAAGAAAAAGATAATGGGAAGGAAGCCAAGTGTCCTCCTACCTTGTTCTCCTCTAGTTTAGCCTCTAAGAAGAGGGTGAGACTCTGTAGCTGCTCCGCCAATAGACACAGCTCTTTAGAATGCTGGTGCGTCTTCTCCAGCGCTTGTTGCTCATGCTTTGCTTCGGTACTGGCCAGCTCTGCCCTGAATGCAGGACCCCAAAGGTGAGCAAAGATCAGGGACTTACTCTGAACACTTCTCCCCAGAGAGAGACTCTGGCTTCTGGAAGAGTTGATGGAAAAAGCACTGTGGGGAGCAGAGGCAGCACTCTGACCTCAGGCTCTCCACGGTGTCCTTGAGGGTCTCACACTGCAGGCTGCGCTCCCGCAGAACTTCTAGTGTGGCTTTCAACTGACTCTCGATCTGGCCCAGCTCCAGGTGAGCAACTTGACTCTCTTCGTCTACAAACTGGAAAGATGGGAGAAGGAAGGAAAGACAGGGAGAGATGAAGGAAGGAAGAAGGAAAAAAGGAAAGGGGGAGGGAGGAAGGGAAGGAGGGAGAGAGGGAAGGAGGAAGGAAGGAAAGGGAACTTTAAAGCCTGGGGCAGAGGCTTTCTCCAGTCCAGTCTCAAACTTCACCTCAACCCCAACAGGCAAGAGTCAGTCCTGAGGCGGACCCCTACTCCCACCCCAGCCCTACTCCAGGCTGAGCTGCTTACCTCCATGGTCTCCCTCAGGTCCTGTACCTCCTTAGCCAACACAGCCTTCTGCTGCAGCAGTTCTGCTTGTCTGTGTTTCAGTTCCGTTTCTTCCTTTTGCCACCTGCCAAAGCCCATCTCTTAGATCCCACTCAGACCTTTATGCTGGGTCTCCATTGCCCCAATAACCTAATGGAACTCACTGAGCAGCCTGTTCCTTGTTGCTCTGGGTAAGTTGACACAGCAGTTCATCCTTCATGGCCAAGTCTTGGACACAATGGGAATGCTGACTCTGTAGTTCCTTTAGTTCGCTCTCTGTGCTAGCCAGAGTCTGCAGCTGAGCTGAGAGATCTAGATCAAAAGTATCCTAATGACATCATGGTGGTCACTAAGCCAGGACTCAAAATACACACACACACACACTTTTGTCCCAATCAAGTGTTTCATAGCACCTCCTTATTCTCCTGCTACACAGCAAGCAGGCCAACGGTCTATACCCCTGCACACATGCACACACCTGCAGTAAGGCGACTATTTTCCAACTTCAGTTGTTCTATTTGGCCTTTACAGTCCTCTAAATGGGCAGAGACTTGTTCCACTTCCTTCACAACCTAGAAAAGAGAGTTTCCTCCCTGCAGTTCCTCCAGAGTCAAGAACCCCAGGACTCATTGCAGCTTTTCCTGTGGATAACAGAGCAAACCTCCAGAACAGCAACACTGCAGAAAATGAAGTTGATCCCCAGGAACAAGTAGAGACAAGACAAATCACCAAAGGGAAGATGCTGAGATCAAAGGAAATAACTGGACTCCCATAATCTTACAGCTAAGCAAACTGGGAGAAAGCAGGCCTAAGCAGTCCCCCACTCCAAGTTACCTGCTCCTTTTCCTCAATTGCAGCATCACGTTCCTGAAGGGCTTGCCGGCTCTTGGCTGTGAGTTTCTTGGTGAGTTCTCGAGACCGACTCAGCAAAGCTGCCCATGTCCCATACTACCAAAGTAACTGGATCAGTAGAGCATACTCAAGGACAGGAGACTGCCTCTAAGGGAGTGGTAGCGATGTCCCTAAATACTCACATTCTGTTGGACTGATGTCAAGTCCTGCTGCAAGGCAGAAGTCAGACTCACTGTGTGCTGAGCCAGCTCTTCTTGCTCTGTGTGAAGCCCTATCTGGAAGGAAGAGGTTAAGGAGGCAGCTAAGTGGGAGTATGTGACCATCTTTTCAGAGTCATCATGGGCCCCAAGAACAAAAATGCCCTCAACCTAGCAGTTGAGCTGGGAGTGGTGGCACATACTTTTAATCCCAGTGCTCATGAGGCAAAGATAACAGATCTCTATGAGTTCAATGCCAGCCTGGTCTACATAGCAACTTAGATATATATAGTGAGATCCTATGTCAGAAAAGGAAAACACATTTACCAGTTGGGTCTGTGCCTCCTGTAGCAGGCCTCTGAATTCCTGCACAGATGTGATACCCTGTTCCAGTTGGCTGATGCGCTGGCTAGCGTGTGCACGGAAAGCCTCCAGTACTGCTTCTGCCTGTTTATGGAAAAGGTTGCAAGGACGCAGTGTGCACCAGAAGAAATGGCACAGAGGCTATAACCATAGCCATCTCAGTAGTTCTTACTTCCCAGGGCACCCTGAGTCACTCCTATAGAACATTAAAGTGGAGTTCTTTTACAGCCACAGACAGTTGCCGGCCACCTTACCGCATCCTTGCCTTTAAGGGCCATTTCCTCCCTGTGCCGTGCCTCCTCCCATTCTGTTTTGAGGCTCTGGAGCTTTGCCCTCAATTTCCTCAGTACACGAGAACAGGAGGAAACCAGGGTCTCTGCACGCTGAGACTACAAGAGAAGAAGGAGATGCTATGGCTTGTGCCTTCCTCCTGACCCCCAATCACACTTTTCAATGCTTACCTCCTGACTCACTGTCACTCTGTCATCTTGCACATGTGTCAGGGACAGGTGAAGCAAGGACATCAGGTCTCTAGAGATTAGCCCCCATGAATGCTGTAGAGGGAAAGGCAGCAAGGCTAGACCATGTACTCAGGAAAGGAAATGAAGGGAAAAGTCACTGACTGATACGGCATCCTGATCCAGGACAAACCAGGATACTCCACTTCTTATCTTTGTAAGGCCCCCGACAGCGTTTCAAGTTCAAGCAATCCTTACCATGACATTCCTGGCTTGCAGTAGAGCCTGTCGAATCTCCTTGCTGTCCTGAAGATGTTTAGGTGTCTTAGTGACCTAGCCAAAAAAAAAAAAAAAAAATACTTTTTAGATAGATAACATACAGCAGCAGCCTCTAATGCACCTTCATGCCAATGAGCTACAAGAACCATTCCTATGAGATGGAAAAGTTCGCTCACAACCAGATGAAGTCCTGGATACATAGTAAAGTGCTGGCCTTGTAAACATGAGGACCCATGTGTGTTTGGCTACTCGGAACCCATGTAAACAGCTGGGTTCAGGGCTGAAGAGATGGCTCAGTGGTTGGCAGCACTGGTTGCCTTCCACAAGACACAAATTCAGTCCCTTGGACCTAGCACTGAAGTCAGGTGGCTCACAACACCCTGCAACTCCAGTTCCAGGTGATCAAATGCTCTCTTCTGGCCTCTGCAGCCATCTGTATACATATGGTGTACTGTACACACACTCAATTGGGGGGAAGGAAGGGGGATAGGGTTTCTCTGTGTAGCCCTGGCTGTCCTGGAATTTGCTTTGTAAACTAGGCTGGCCTTGAACTCTGAGATCCGCCTGCCTCTGCCTTCCAAGTGCTGGGATTAAAGACTTAAAAAATAAAAAGTTGGATGCAGCCAGGCATGGTGATGGGACACTACTTTAATCCTCTTCTGGCCTCCATAGGCACACAAGTGGTATGCTCATAGACATATACAGGCAAAACCCATAACATTCATTAAATGCATGAATGAATAAATAAATAAATCATTACACCATTACAAGCTTGTGCACACCATGTCAGCTTTTTAACCCATCTCCTGGGAATCAAACTTAGGTTTCAAGCCTGCTCACCATGCACTTTACCAACTGATTCTAACTCCTACCTCCTTCCCTGCCCCTATCCCATCCATCTTCCCTGCTTGCAGTGCTAGAATATGAACTTAGGGCTTCATCCATACTAGGCCCCTAACCACTGAGCGATCTCCAACCCGTTTCTATTAGCTATTTGACTTCATTACGGCAGATAAAAATCTTAGTGAAAAGAAGCTAGACCTGGTAGCATATCCTATAATCCTAACCCTAGGGAGGCTGAGGCAGCATGGTCATGAGTTTGACACCACTTGGTTACAAAGCAACACTGTGTTCAAAAGAGTAATTTCCTTTTCTTTTCTTTTTTTCTTTCTTTTTTTTTTTCTTGTTTGTTTGAAACAGAGTTTTTCCATGTAGACCAGGCTGTCCTGGAACTCTCTCTATAGCCCAGGCTGGCCCCTGCCTCCAAGAGGAAGCTTTCACTGCTGCAGGTTACTGCAGGGGTAGCAGTGCTGAGCAGTGGCAGTCACGTCATCCTCAGGGTTCCTATGGCAGTGTGTGCAAAGGCACCGAGTACCGCACAAGGTCTGGACAGGGCCACACACACTGCTCAGAGCTGGGCAGTCAGGCAGATGATGAGATTAATGTGAAGAGGCAGCCACGAGACAAGGACACGCATGGTGATGGCAAATGGCTGAAGGAATGTCATTTCCTTTCTCTGGTTCTGCTTCAGTGGCCTCCCAAAGGACCTGGCAGCTTCAGAGAAAAAGGGTAGAAGGAAGAGCTGGGGACATGAAATTAGGCCAAGGACAGGGAAAAAAAGATACAAAGAGCTTTCAAGAGAGAGAGAAACTGGTCAGCTAGAGAAACAAGGAGCCCATGGTTTCCAGATGCAAGGGGAAGGTAAAATTACATTGGTGGTGTTTGCAAGTAAAGAGAGGGTTTGGGGCACTGCTCCTTCCAACAGTCACCGCAGTCGTTACAGCGACATGCTAAGACTGTCCATCCACTGTTCTTTCCCCAACACTGCTCTCTTTCTTCCTGTGCCTGTGATGCCACAGCGTGAGACCTCTACAACAGTGTTCTTTATCACTATTCTACAACTACAAATAACGAAATAAAAGACAGGCTCTTACCTAGTTCAGGCTGCTGGCCCTTAGCTCATATGTAGCTGAGGTAGGCCTTGAACTCCTCATCTTCCTACTCCTGCCAAGTACTGAGATTACAGGCCCTGCTAGAACACTGGTCCTAAAATTACTTTCCACAAGTTTGACTTCCAGCACCCACATCAGAATCTCACAACCAGCTGTGACTGCTGGTCCAGGGAGTCTGACGCCTCCAAAGGGAAAACAACAAATACATACTAAAATAAATATTTTCCTCTCATACCTCTTATGTAGGATTTTTTGTTTTTGTTTTTTGCTGGCTAATTTTTTTCTATACCTTTATATATGTGTCACTGTTGGCACAGGTACAAGTCAGAGGACAACTTGCAGTATTCCTCTCCTCCCACCACGTGCATTCTAGGGACCAAAGTCAAGGCATCAGGCTTGGTTGTGAGCATCATTACCCAACAACCTTTTTCTGGCTTTAAAAAAAAAGGTTTATTTCTATGATTTTTACTTATGTGTATATGTGTGGGTGAGTGCCTCAGGAGGCCAGTGGTATAGGAGTTCCATGGAACTAGACTGATAGGTAGTACCCAGTGTGGATGTGGGGAACTAACTTACTCTAACCTTTGAGCCATCTCTCCAGCCTCCTTCTCTCTTTTGAGATGGTCTCCTCCTGAAGTCCAGGCTGGCGTTAAACTCATGAAGCAGACCAGGCTGGTCTCAAACTTGTGTCTAATCTGGCTCTGCCTCTTGAATGCTTAGACTGTTGATCATCTTGACAGGCTAATACATCTTTTTTTTTTTTTTTTTTTCCCCATCCCTCACCTCGTTTGCTTTTGTTTCTTGTGTTTGGTGTTCTGCGGATGGCTGTGAGCCATGTGGATGCAGTTCCCACGGAGGCTGCCAGGGATATCGGATCTCTGGGGCGGGTCACACAGAAGCTTGAGCAGCTACCTCTGGGTGCGGGGATTTGAACTCAGTTCTTACGCTTTCATAGCAAACGTTCCAATGCAGACACAGATCGTTCTCGTCTGGGCAAACTCTTAACCCACCTTCAGAACCCTCCCTGCAGCGCCCCTCCCTGATCACCACACATTTGCCTCTTTGCCTTCTCACCACCTTCGCCTTCTCCCGATCCCTCGCAAAGCTTCTAACCCGCGGGCCGCCCGGGCGAACCTCGATGTGTGTTGGTAGGTGGGAAGAGAAACCGCTAATACATCTTTTTAAACTTCTCAATTTGTTGTTGTTGTTTGAGACAAGGTCTCTGTTTAGTCCTAATCTGTCAGAAGCCATGTAGAAAACGCTCTAGCAAGTGAGTTAGGTGGAGATGGCCCACCATTTTGCATGGCTGTGATAGGGTGTGCTCTGAGAGGCATGGGCCCCAGACTTCACCCCAGAAATGCTTCTTCCTGCTGATGTGCCTTTCCTGCCATCATTAAATAGCCTAATGATTCTGGGGCATCAGTCAAGGAATTGTACAAATATCCTGCAGATCAATATAAAAACTGCAAATAAGAATTCTGTGTCACAGGCTCTTAAATTGTACTAGGAAGAAAAAATAGGCTTGAAGGAAATAATGATCAAAGAGAAACATTCGTTCTAGGTTAGGCCCAAGGATGAGGCCACAGGTGTGCACCATGATAAAGCGAGGCCGTATGAAGCTGTTGCTTTGAACTTATAATGAGCTTCTAGGTTGAAACACTGCTCTGAACTTACTATCAACTTCCTGCTATAACTCCCTTTTGTATAACATTTTATTGTTGAGATATTTTTTAAAGAACTTTAGTCTAAGAAGCTATAAGAAGGCAGGAGTGGAGGAGACTGGAGTGATGACTGAGAACACTGACTGCTCTTCCAGAGGTCCTGAGTTCCTCTTCTGGAGTGTCTGAAGACAGTGACAGTGTAGTGTACTCACACACATTAAATAAATAAACAAATTTTTTTATTTAATGTGTGCGAGTACAAAGTCACTGTCTTCAGACACACCAGAAAAGGGCGTCTGATCTCATTACAGATGGTTGTGAGCCACTACGTGGTTGCTGGGAATTGAACTCAGGACCTCTGGAAGAGGAATCAGTGCTCTTAACTGCTGAGCCATCTCTCCAGTCCAAAGATTTTCTTTATCCTTGACTGGCTTGTAAATTTTGGAATGGGGCCAGGCAGTGGTGGTACACACCATTAACCCCAGCAGTCACTGGAGGGAGGGGCAGGTGGATCTCTGTGAGTCTGAGGCCAGCCTGGTCTACAGAGTGAGTTTCAGGACAGCCAATGCTACACAGAAAAACCCTGTCTTGAAAAACCAAAAAGAAATAATTAGAACTGGAAGTATACGTAAGCTCTTCCTTAGTCAAGAGGCACTGGGAACTGAGGATGGAGAAAGAGGACAGTCTGGATATACTCAGTTCAGTAAATGCCAAGGTTTAAGATGTGTCCAGATCTTTGCCTTTTCCTCTTTTTTTTTTTCTGAAATGGTCTCTCTGTGTAGCCCTGGCTGTCCTGAAACTTACTCTGTAGATCAGGCTGGCCTCAGGAATCCACCTGCCTCTGTCTCCTGAGTGCTGGAATTAAAGGTGTGTATAACCACTGCCCAGCAATCTTTAGCTTTTAAAAAACAAAAACAAAAGACAGACAGGCTAGCCTCAAACTCTCCAGTCCCGACTGGCCTTGAACTTGAGGTCATCCGACGTCCTGGGGTGGCATACACCGCCATCGCTGGCTCACGTTCTCAGCTTCTATAGCTACTCTACGACTGAGCCTGTGGGTAAGCATCTCTTTTCCGGCTGGCAGAGGGTCCCCTGGGACCCTCCAAGTTCTGTGGAAAAGCTTCTCACCCCAGCTGCAGAGCTGTCGGTCTGTGTGCTGCTGTCTTGAGCTTGCCGGTCCGGGACAGTCAGCTGACTCTTCCAGGTTTGCAGCTGGTGAGAAAGAACTTCCAGCAAGACAAGGGCGTTCAACAGGTTCTCTTCCAAGTCATGTCGGGACAAGGCTGCCAGATCTGGAGGGCGGCAGCTACCACAGGAAAAGAAGAAAAGATGACAGGGAGGGGTTAAGATTCGAGTGGCAGGTGCAGAATATTAGAGCTCCAGAGGCGCAAGCTTGGAGAGGACACTTACCCCAAGAGGAGGCGCTCTGTCTCTGAAGTACTGTCCTTGGTGCCTACTTCCAGTGGCGCTGGAGGAGTAAAGGAAGTTCCCACAGAACAAGTGGAGAGGGGTGTATTGCCAACGGCAGCATCCTGAAGCACAGATGAAAAGGGTAAACTCTGGCGGAGACTTTGTAGCATGACTGACGTGTTCACACCTTTTTCTAGCCAGGCCAATGGGGACATCCAAATCTCTGACTCCAAGTCAGGAATCCTACTGGCATCTTCTGCTGTTGGGCCTGGAGCCTCCTGGGGTCCCAGTTCTACTAGACTTGATGACAGGTATAAGGATGAGACATCTTCTGCATTTGCAGCAAGTGCCTGATCTCCCAATCCAGCCTCCTCAGGGAGTGCGAGAAAGCTCTTTCCCACTTCCTGTATAACTCTGTTCTCTGCAGTTTCCTCCCCACGATCGACATGATCGACAGAGAAATCTTTGGTCAAGACAGTTGAGGGAGAGAGACAAGTCACAGTGAAATCCAAGACATTTTCAGAAGGAACTAAGCCCGCAGGTGCAGCTTCAGTGTTACTGTCTCTTAATGGAGGGTCCTGAGAGGTGGGTTGCTCAGGCCTGATAGCAACAGTTTCTGGTAAGCTGTCTTCCACACAAGGTGCCTCCTCCTTTTCCACCAGGTCTTCTAGCCCCAAAGGTTCTTTTAGAGAGCTTTTATTTCTCTCTGCTGTGGTATCTAACTGAGCCTGGAGCATCAGATCTTGCTGCTGCCCTAAGGAAAAGGGTAAAAGAACCATGGTCTTAACTATACCGTCATCTATTGGTTCTGCCACAAAGTCATCCATTGCTTCCACTGCCTTCTCCAGTGTGTTGAAAGGAGAGCTGCTTTCAGGAGTTAGATCTGATTCACGCTGACAAGCTTCTATGTACCCTGAAGGATGGCTGAACTGTTCTGAAAGGAAGTTGTTCTCAGTATTGTCAAAATCCACTGGAGATGTGTTCTCAGTATTGACAAAATCCACTGGAGATGAGTTCTCTGCATTAACAAAATCCACTGGAGATGAGCTGTTGCACCTTTCCTGCCAAAAGAAACAAAATAGTTGACTAAGGCAGTCCAATTCAGCCCTCAACATATAACAGGGGGTACATTGCAAAATCCAAACTCAGAAAAAACAGAGTCTTATTATCTCTTCTGAAGGAAGAAGTTAACTACCAGTAGGAAAAGGAAGATAGGAAAGCACTTTGGCTCCTTACACATCCCATACATATAGGAAGGAGGTGCAGCCCACAGTATAAACAGACTAAGCAAATCTATTATGCCAAATGGTAGACTTAGCTTGAAAATGACCTGGCCATGCCCTCTTCTAATTCCAACCAACGTCTCAAGAGACATGGTAGGAGAGACCCAATAGAGAATGGGGGATGTTTCAAGTACTGTCAGAATCTAGAGTTACACAAGGGTAACTCAGGGATTGCTCAGGGATGCCAGCTGGGAGTGGCACATACTTTAATCCCAGCACTCAAGAGGCAGAGGCAGAGGCAGAGGCAGCTCTGAGTTCGTGGCCAGCCTGGTCTACAGAGTGAGTTTCAGAGTAACCAAGTCTACACTGTGAAACCCTGTCTCAAAAAAACAAAACCAAACAAACAAAAATCTTGATTTACTAAAGACAGAATAGATAAAGTTAATGAAATAGGATGGGGGGTATAGTTTAGTTGTATAGTATCTGTCTAGCAAGCACAAACACTACGTTCAATAAAATAAAATAAAATAACAAAATCATGGTCAAAGAAATAAAAAGCAAACTTTCATATTTTGAAAGAATGGTAGGCTTCATGGTTCTCCTTACAAGAAGAGGAAATAATAGCAATTTCTTCAGGACAATTTCCCAAGTAATTCTACAAAATGTCTTTAAAGAACCCAGGGGGTCAAACTCCTTTCTTGACAAATTTAACAAAAGCAATTTGTACTTTCTCTCAAGTCCTTCTCTTTGTACTATTTCTCCTAAGACCTTTGACAAGTAATAAAAAACATTTTTAAAAAACTTAAGTCTAAAAGTAGAAAAGAAGCTGGGTGGTGACAGTGGTGGCTTGCACCTTCGTTCTCAGCACTGGAGAGGCAGAGGCAAGCAGATCTCTGAGTTTCAGGCCAGCCAGGTCGACAGAGTGAATTCCAGGATAGCCACAAAGAAATCCTGTCTCAAAAAACCAAAACCACAATAACAGAAAACCTTCTAACTAAAAAAGTACAGATTAATGTAAGCAACTCCGCAAGGTTTAAATTATTGGATACAGGAAAATTCTAACGACCCCGTAAGATAGATGGACACGGTCTCACTCTTGGAGACAGATCTCTCCATAAGTGTGGCAGTGTAAGTATTTCTCAGGAATTTGGTAAAGGTCAAAAACTAGATAGGGGGCAAAGAAAACAGCAAAAACCGAACCCAGCTAAATAGAGGTATGGGTTCTCAGTGGATTCGTTTTAACCACCCCAGGGCACCTCTCTGTTGGCCTGAATAGCTGTAAATGGATGTCACGGAAGTAGAAGACTTCATTATCGTTATTAATTATGTTCCAGCCTTGGCCCTCTGTTCCTCTGAGCATCTGAGCCCGGGCAAACAGCCCAGTTGTGAAGCTAAAATCTCACCTTCAGATCCAGCCTGCGCAGGTATGGGGTCAGCGAGGAGAACATAGGACCTTTCCCTGAATCGGCGAGGGCCTCGGGCTGTAGTTTAAGCTCTCGGAGAGGAGTTCTCATAGCTGGTTTCCCCTGAGAAAGAAAGCGAGTGTGAGGAAACTTGGGCTCAGCCTCTGAGAGTGTTTTCCCACGACCCGCTAGGCCGCGGGGTCAACACTGCCTCTCGCTACCCCAGTTCGTTGGGAGCCAGACTTCACCGGCCTCGGCACCGCCCGCACCCCGCCCAGGTAGCGCCCTGTCCACGAAAATTCTCTCCTCACCGATTGGGGCGAAGGCGACAAGCCGAGATTCAGTGTTTTCACTCTCCACATCTTAAATTAGACCACTTATCTGACCAAGTCGAAAACGCCACATTCACCCGCCGCCTCTATTTGAACCCAATACGCGTTTCCGGATTGGCTGCGGGGCCGCGGTACGTATAGTGGGCGGGACCTGCGTGCGTCACGCCCCCACGGGCGGCTGGGCGCTTAGCCTAACGCCACCACTTGAGCATCGGGCTGATGGGTGTGTCTTCCAGTCATGGACTCTGGGAAGTTGGAGAGTCCAGGAGTCCGGTTTTAGTGGCTCCGTTTCCCCGGTTACCGAATGAGCCGCACTTCACTCGAGGTTGGGCTGTCCAGGAGTAGGTGCCAGTTTCATAACGGCCTGAAGGAGTTCCTAAATGCCCATCTTCAGCCTTCAGGTAAAGGCCTCTTAAGAATTTCTACGCCTGCCTTGTGTTTAACCTCGGAGCCTACTGTAACGGAACGGGATTACTAGAATAATAGCTGATGTATACTGTACTGTACATTTATAATGATCCCGGCACTGTTTCAAGTGCTTGCTATATGCTATATTATTAACACACACACACACACACACACACACGCAGAGTTGCTCTGTGTAGCCCTGGCTGTCCTCAAATTCTAGAGATCCGCCTGCCTCTGCTTCCTGAGTGCAGGTTTTAAAGAAAGACGTGTGCCACACCACCACTGCCTGGCCCTCAGCCTCTTTTTTTTTTTTTTTTTTCAGAGCTGGGGATCGAACCCAGGGCCTTGCGCTTGCTAGGCAAGCGCTCTGCCACTGAGCCAAATCCCCAACCCCCCTCAGCCTCTTAAAATTAAATTACAGGCCAATTTAGAAGTGTTTTTTTTTTTTTTTTTTTTTTTTTTTTTTTTTTTTTTTTTTTTTTTTTTCGGAGCTGGGGATCGAACCCAGGGCCTTGCCCAGGCAGCGCTCTAACCATTTAAGTGTTAATGAGGGCTAGAGGGATGGCTCAGAGGAGCACTGACTGCTCTTCCAGAGGTCCTGAGTTCAATTCCCAGCAACCACATGGTGGCTCACATCTGTAATGGGATCTGATGCCCTCTTCTGGTGTGTCTGAAGACAGTGACAGTGTCATATACATAAATAAATCTTAAAAAAAAAAAAAGTGTTAATGAAGAAAAAGAAGCAAACCAAAGAAGAGCTTTAATGTTAGAAACTGTAGGTTAGTCACAGTACGTGTGCTCATCAGGAACTGTACTGTTCAGTAACTTTCTGCTGGCTACATGTAGCTTTGCATTCTTCAAATGGGAATGTAATACAGGTGTAAAATGCACAGTGCATTTCAGACCTTGTATGGGGAAAATATCTTTTAATATTAATTACATAGCGGAGTATTTTTTGGCATGCTGGGTTAAATAAAATATATTAAAATTTCTTGTTTTAAAACCTTTTGAACATGGGTGACAATTTTAGAATTACTTATGGAGAAAAATGGGGAGCTGATTCAGTCGGTATATAGCTTGTTATGGAAGCTTGAGGGCCTGACTTTGGATCTCCAGTACCCAAATAAAAAACAAGGTGCAGGGCAGAGCATGACAGACCACAGCTTTTAAAACCACTGGAGAGGCAGAAGCTGGTGGATCTCTGTGAGTGTGAGGCCAGCCTGGTCTATACAGCCAGGGCCAAATAGACCCTGTCCAAAAACAGCTGGGTGCAGCAGTTTTTGCCTGTAATCCTAACAACATGGTGGTTGAGACAGAAATGAGAGGATTCCCTGGGGTTTACTGCTCAGCTAGTCTAATGAATCAGTGAGTTCTGGGTTCAGTAGCAGAAAATGTCTTGAAAAACAAGGTATGGAGTCATTGAAAAAAATACGTAATGTTGACATCTGGCTCTACAGACCCCCATACATGTGAACAAGCATGCAGGCACACACAGGAATGTGTATAAACAATACAAGTTATAGTAATTTGCATTTTATTCCTTTTTTGTGACAGGGTCTCTCTGTGCACTTGGTGCTGTCCTGGAACTCAATAGATCAGGCTGGCCTTGGACTCATAAAGAGACCCACTGGCCTCTACCTCCTGGGTACTAGGATTAAAGCATACATGTCTTGTTTTGTTTTGTTTTAAGCTAGGCTCTAGTGGTGTAGATTGGGCTCCTTTCAACTCTTCCTCTGCCTCCCGAGTGCATGCCTTATACTTCTATTGAACACTGCCACTTTAGAGACAAAACAGTGCCACTCTGAAGGCATTAGAAAAACTGCTTGAATAAAAATAAGGGGAGACATATAGGTGGGCAGTGCTGAATATAGAGCCCCAGGGCCTAGCACATGCTAAGTTTGTGCTCTACCAAGCAACTGCTCTTCTAACAGAAAGACTTTCCCTCTTTTTTTTTTTTTTTTTTTTTTTTTTTTTTTGGGGGTTGGGACCGAACCCAGGGCCTTTGGCTTTGTAGGGAAAGGCTCTACCCCCTGGCTAAATCCCCAACCCCCCGACTTTCCCTCTTGAGGCAGGATCTCTTTTAGCCTAGGGTGGTCTCACTTTTTGGCAATCCTTCTCCTCAGAGTCCTGAGAATGCTTTTGAGCTTGGGATTGACCAGGGCTCAGCAAAAGCTATCTCAAGGAGTATTTGTGGTCTCAGATGGCTATTCCGGATTGCCAGCTTGACTGCATCTGGAATGAACATCCAGAAATGGAGGATACACCTGGGATCCAGATCTTGAGGCTGGAAGACACAGGCTTCTGACCTGTGTCTTGACATAGAGATCCTGAGGCATAGTGACCATGAAAACTTTGAGGCCCAGGCAAGGTAGTATATGGCTTTAATCCCAGGAGACTGAAGCAATCAGATCTCTGAGTTCAAGGTGCAGGTGTGATGGTATACACCTCTAATCTGGGCCACATTTTTTGCTGGAGGCCTACGAAAGGACAATGGAAGAAGGAAAGCTCTCTATTCTTTGCCTGCTTGCACTTACTTTGCCAGCACATCTGTGGGAATGAACTAACTTCTTCAGGATTCCAGCTCATCCAGAAGACTGGGTGAAACAGCTAGCTTCATGGGACTGAGCCACTACTGAATACTTGGACTTCCACTCGCAGCTACCCATTGTTTGGTTAGTTAGACTGCAGACTAAATCATTACAATAAATTCCCTTTAAATATATGGAGACATTCCATAAGTTCTGTGACTCTAGAGAATCTTAACTAATACATGGTTCCTTGAAAAGACCCAGCAAATAAATAGTGGGAAGTGTCAGTAAAGTCGAGGCAGATAAATGTTAGCAAAAGTTTGTATCACACAGCTGTGTGTGGGATGCTCAGTCCTTGTGGCAGTTAGCATGTGAGATCCCAGACGTTTTCATACAAAGATAGTGTGCTCCCAGTAACAAATACGGATACGGAGGAGTAGATAGGAAGGAAAACCCTGTAACACCTTGGTCAAAACTGTATTTGTGATAACTAAAACAAAAAATGCAAAGATAAATTAAAGGTAGATCAAGTCAGGTAATGACCAGTTGTATGTACACTTTTATATAAACACATATATGTACATACAGACTAATTTTGTTAATACATACATACATTCTTTTTCTTTTTTCTTCTGTAAACTAACCCATTTATTGCAGGCCAGGCAGGTCTCAGATGGTAGGGAGGGCTTCTCCTGGTCTTTCAAGGCCCTCAGGCTTCTGATGGCAGACTTCACTGTGCCTGCAGAGGTGGTACTGTAAGTCCAGGCCCCGCTGGCCACTGTTTTCCCACAGGAACCACAGTGCCAGATGCCAACAGCTCGTCTCTTCATCTTGGTCTTGCCATAGAAGGAGCAAGTGTACTTGGTGTGCTGGCTGATTTCAATTTTCTTCACCATTTTCTAGAGGGAGGGACCATAGCGGGTCCTGTATCTCCCCACAATCCTGACCTTCTTAGTGCGTTTAGCCAAGTGGCCGAAGCCCAAACCCGAAGTACATTTTTTTCTTATGGATACTTTGATGCATAAACATAGATTGGTGCTGGGTCTTGCTAAGGACATAATTTCTCTAACTGAATTTTGTAGTCCTGACATCAAGGGGTTACAGGTCTGTGTTACCGGAGCTTTTCCTTTTTTTTTTTTTTTTATGATTTATTTATTTCATGCATGTGTGTATACTGTCACTATCTCCAGACACACCAGAAGAGGGCATCAGATCCCATTACAGATGGTTGTGAGCCACCATGTGGGAACTCAGGACCTCTGGAAGAGCAGACAGTGTTCTCAACCACTGAGCCATCTCTCCATCATCCCTTGGAACTTACTATGTAGACCAGGCTGGCCTTGTTCTCACAGAGACCTACCTGCCTCTGCCCCATTAAAGGCATGCACCACCATACACAGCTTTTGTCTACTTTTTCCACTTAGATTTTTCATGTTTCTTCTATGTTCTCTCATGTTTTCCCTCCATTTATTTATTTGGTTGGTTGGTTGGCTGGTTTAGTTTCTCCAGAAAGGGTTTCTCTGTGTAGCCCTGGCTGTCCTGGAACTTCCTCTGTAGACCAGGCTGGCCTTAAAATCAGAGAGATCCAGCTGCCTCTGCCTCCCAAGTGCTGGGATTAAAGGTGTCTGCTACAAAAATCAACTATTGGCTTTCTTCTTAAAAGAAAACACTGTCTCAGATTAGCCTTGAATTTACTATGTAACCAGGGAAGATGACTTGAACTTTTAAAAATACTTTAAAAGGAATCTCATTTGTTTTGAGATAGGGTCCACCATTCGACTCTGTGTGGCATGGAACTTGCTATTTGGTCTCTAATTACACCTGCTTCCTGCCTTCTGAGTCCTGACTAAAGGCATGTGCCGCCATGCCTCTTGCACTTGTCCCAAAGTATTACAAAGCCTTTCTAGCCAACTGATAGAAGTCTTATTGAGGGGTTGGGGATTAGCTCAGTGGTAGAGCGCTTGCCTAGCAAGCGCAAGGCCCT
The DNA here is from genome assembly GCF_011064425.1 of Rattus rattus. Taxonomy (NCBI): domain Eukaryota; kingdom Metazoa; phylum Chordata; class Mammalia; order Rodentia; family Muridae; genus Rattus; species Rattus rattus. The sequence continues at coordinate 92,139,615 of NC_046162.1, forward strand.
GGGTTCAGTCCCCAGCTCCGAAAAAAAGAAAAGAAAAAAAAAAGTTTCGTTGATTTGTCACGTTATGTTCCTTACCTCTATTTTGGAAAAGTTCTCTGTTTTTAAGAGTTTTAGGTTTGGGGCTGGAGAAAGGGCTCAGTGGTAAAGAGCATTCTTTGCTCTTCCAGGGGACCTAGGTTCAACTCCTAGCACCTACATAGCAGCTATCACTCCACTTCCAGGGATCCAATGACTACTGGCCTACCTGACACCAGGCACACAGGACATGCATGGACATATGTGCAGCCATGCAGACAGAACACTCATATACATTAAAGGAAAGCCTGGGTTAAAGACACAAACTTTGCCATCACATTGCATGCATTTAGTTTTAAATCTAGTTTTACAGTTAATTATTTTATGTGTATGAGTCTTTTGTTACATGTATGCCTGGTGCTCTTAGAGGACAGAAGAGGGTGCTGGATACTCTAGAGCTGGAGTTACGAGGTTGTGAACTGCTGATGTGGGCGCTAGGAACCAAGCTAAGCCCACAGCCTTTGGAAGAGTAGCAAGTACAGTTAACCTGAGCTGAAGAAATACATTTTTTGTGGTTAAGACTTTTAGGGGTTGGGGGTTTAGCTCAGTGGTAGAGCTTGCCTAGGGAAGCGCAAAGGCCCTGGGTTCAGTCCCCAGCTCCCTGGAAAAAAAAAAAAAAAAAAAAAAAAAAAAAGACTTTAAGAATAGCATTGGATTTCCTGTTTGTTTGTTTGAGACAGGGGCTCATGTAAAGAAGTTGCCCTCAGGGCTGGCGAGATGGCTCATCAGTTAAGAGCACTGGTTGTTCTTCCAGAGGTCCTGAGTTCAGTTCCCAGCAACTACATGTGGCTCACAACCATCATTAGGGAGATCTGATGCCCTCTTCAGGCAGGTGGATGTATATGCAGTAGAGCAAACATTAAATAAATTTAGAAAAAAATTTTTTTCTTTTCCAGAGCTGAGGACCGAACCCAGGACCTTGTGCTTGCTAGGCAAACGCTCTACCACTGAGCTAAAATCCCCAACCCCAAGTTTAAAAAATTAAAAAAAAAAGTTGGCCTCAAACTGTGTAGATCAGGCTGGCCTTGGGTGGGCTCCAAGTGTTCCTCCTGCCCCTCCATACCTGGTCTTTAAGGTCTCTCTTTCTGCCTATCTATTTATCTATCTATATATGATATATTTATTTTGGTTTTTGAAACTGAGTCCCTTTCTTGTCCTGACTGTCCTGGAACTGATATATACAATAGGCTGGCCTTGAACTCAGAGATCTACCTGCCTCTGCCTCTGCCTCCTGAGTGGTGGGATATTAAAGGTGTGTACCACCAAGTCATATTTCTTTTTAGGTTTCTTAAGAGTTTTGCATTGGAACACACTAGTGCACAGGCTGGTCTCAAAACTCCCACATAGTCTTCTGCTCCCTTTATCTCCCAAGTGCTGGATTCACAAAAGTAAGACATCACATCTGCTTCTCATTTTCTTTTCTTTTTCAATTTATTTACTTTATATATGTGAGTATGCTGTTACTGTCTTCAGACACACCAGAAGAGGCACCAGACCTGATATAGGTGGTTGTGAGCCACCATGTGGTTGCTGGGAATTTAACTCAGAACCTCTGGAAGAGCAGACAGTGCTCTTAACCACTGAGCCATCTCTCCAGCCCTGGTTCTCATTTTCTAAGAGATAATTCAAACACACATGATGATTGTCTCTAAGCTGTTTAATATGACCTACAAAAGAAACCTGGGGACATGCTCACCATTTCCTCAGGGTTTAATTCATTGTACAACTGTGATCAAATGGATTAATATTAACATTGGACTAGGTTCTCAATGTCACAAAGTCTACTACCTTTGTCCTTATTTTGTTTTTACTTTGTGTATATGAGTGTGTTAGGGTTTCACAGTGAGTTGAAGCTGTGCTCAACCTATGTAGCTACCCTGAATTTTTTTTTTCTTTTTTTTCGGAGCTGGGGACTGAACCCAGGGCCTTGTGCTTGCTAGGCAAGCGCTCTACCACTGAGCTAAATCCCCAACCCCTACCCTGAATTTCTTACTCCCCTACCTTCACCTCCCAAGTGTTGGGATTATAGGATTTTGACACCACACTTGGATCAAACCCAGGATTTCATATCCTCAACCCCACCCATATACGTGTATGTGTGTGTGTGTGTATGTGTATACATGTAAATGTACACACATGCATGTGTGAAAGTAAGAGAAGAACTTGCAGGGCTTATTCTCCCCTTCACCATGTAGATTCTGTAAGGTCCAAAGGAAACTCCATTTTGCCAAGTTCTGACAGAAAAAGCCAGCATTCCTCAGGAATTTGTGGAGCCAGTTCCCCTCTATCAAAAGGAGCCAGTTTCATCACTGGCAGAAGGAACAAATGGTATCTGTGGTCCCTGTTAATATACCGAAGTGCATGCTGGCATCCAGGCTCCTTCAGTGTCACACATGCCTGAGTCCATGTTGGTATACAAACTCTTCTCAGCTCTTCCCACATCCCCCCCTACTTTAAACTTTTCCAGCTCATGGGCGTTCCTCTCCCAGCTACTTTTTATAACTCTGCTCTTTCAACTGTGCTGTCTTTATTTCTCTCACTGTCTTTCCTCCTCTTTTCTCTCCTCCCTCTCTCGTTTCTGCTCCTGCTTCTCTCACACCTACAATAAAAGCCTTCCTTCCCTTTGTCTGTGGTGGCGGAGCCCACCTCTGACCCCAGCACTCAGGAGGCAGAGGCAGGTGGATCTCTGAGTTCCAAGGCTGCCTGATCTACAGAGTGAGTTCTGAACAGCCAGGGCAACATAGACTCAAATAAAATCAAACCTTCCTTGGAGTGGTCATATCATCCATTTATACAGGTTTTAGGGATCAAACTCAAATCATCAGGTTTGGCTGATAAAAGAGTCTTTACCTGTGTTAAGAGGTCTTGATGTCTTGGCTGGCCTTTGCTTAGATTTTCTGAAATATAGGTGTGCCCATGTAGCCTAGACTAGCCTTGAACTAGGATTCTTTTACCACTGCTGTTATCCCCAGGTGTACCATCAGGCCAATTACCTCTGCCTCTGAAAGAGCATCAAAAAGGTGGATGCTACTCAGTTGGTAGAATGCTTGCCTAGCATCATAGAAGCTGGGCTTGGTGCAGGCCTATCATCTCGGCTAGTGGAAGGTGTTAAGTTCAAAATCCTCTGCAGCTGAGTGAGTGAGCGTCTAGAGATGGTTCAGTGGTTAATAGCGCCTACTGCCCCTACAGAGGGTTCCACTTTAACAGAAACATGGTTTTTAACCATCTATAACTATAGTACCAGGAGACCTAGCACCTTCTTCTGGCCTCCAGAGACACCACCACAGTACACTTAACATGTTTAGGCAAACCACTCATACACATAAAGTAAGCACAAATAAATATTTTTTTTTTTCCGGAGCTGGGGACCGAACCCAGGGCCTTGTGCTTCCTAGGCAAGCGCTCTACCACTGAGCTAAATCCCCAACCCTCAAATAAATATTTTAAAGAAACAATTTACATCATGAGAAATCTGAAACCTGTTTCCCTCAGTTAAAAGGTATTGGGATGGGGAGCCAGGCTGATCCCTGAGGTCTGATGTGTGGAGGAATGACTGCTTAGCAGAGCCAATAATGGTCTGGGGCCAGGCCCCAGGGGGGCTGCTGCTTGATACTGAGAAACCAACTCTTTCCCCTTAAAAGGCCCAAGACTGCCATGTGCTCCTCTGTGATGCATTTGTGTCCCCTTCACTCAACATTGCTTGGTTAGCTTTCTGCTGACCGGTCCACTGTAAAACAGTTTTCTGATGATTCTATCCCATTTTCCTGTATATAAGATGCTGTACTTAATAGGATAAGCCCCTTGGGGTGGCTTAAGATATAGCTTGGGCAAGGCTCGATCCCATACTTTCCTTTCCTTTCTGATCCCTGGTCCTCTACTGGTCTAGTTCAGAAGTGAAAACAAAACAAACAAAACCAACTCTGAATCTTGAGTTGTTTGGGAGAAACGATCAATTTAATAATCCTTTTTTTTTTTTTTCCCGAGACAGGGTTTCTCTGTGTATCCCTGAGTATTCTGTAACTCTGTAGACCAGGTTGGCCTCGAACTCAGAGATCTGCCTGATTCTGCCCCCTGAGTGCTGGGATTAAAGACACGCACCACCACCTCCTGGCATCTGATTAACTTGTTAAAACATATAAATAGGGGTTGGGGATTTAGCTCAGTGGTAGAGCTGGAAGTGCAAGGCCCTGTCCTGGTCCCCAGCTCCGGAAAAACAAAACAAAACATATAAATAGCTTTCCACACAGTGTCTTTGTTGTCCAAGAAAGGAAGTATGGTTAAAAAAAAAAAAAAAAAAAAAAACCAAGGATGAAGCTCAAAAAAGCATTGAGAGGGGCTGGGGGTCTTTGTCCGGTCAGCTCAAAAAAAAAAAAAAAAAAAAAAGAAAAAAAAAAAAAAAAAAAAAAAAAAAAAAAAAAAGTATTGGAGAAGTGAAGGTCAATGCCTTGACCCACAGTTGAGAGGTGGGTTGTATGATGTATGGTGGGAAAGCATTAGGGGTGATTTTGGCTATCAATTGCAAAATGCCAAAGGTTAAAACTCTGGCCCAGTACCTACAGTAACACAGGAAGAACAAAGTAAAAACTGGATCACTACAGTGGTGGTACTGAGTGGTGCCTATCTACAGTAGAGAGTCAACAGAGATGGAATGGACCAAGGACTCGAGATCACAGTCGAAGTCCTTGAAGGACATGTTCTCCAATGGACTGGGCCAGGTATCTTGTGTCTCCATGACAAAGTTCACTGGCTGCTTCTGTAGGAGCTCAGGGTCAAAGGCCACACCCCGGAAGAAAGGGTGGGCCTGGAAGTGATGCAGGTATCGTAGACGGTGCAGAGGGTTCTGGCATAAGAGCTGAAAGAAAACAAAGTATGAGACTAGGGTAAGAGAGACTGAACAGAGATGGTGCCAAAGGAGCAAAGAGTTCATGGAGCTGGAAGGCAAGCAAACCCTAGAGCACAGAAGATTCATGAGAGAGAAACATGGTGACTGGAGTGGTTGGGAGGGCCGGTGAAGAAAAGGGAAATGGCTTTGGCTTTTTAGATAAGGTAGCACTGGCCTGTGCTCTTCAAAAGGACCTATCTGTCCTGGATGAGGATTTAGGGAGGCAGAAGCTCAGGAATGAAATCTTCAGTACCCGTTAGAGGGGAAATGGGTAGTTAAGTCACCTCAGTCCCCATCGAAGGGGGGGGGGGCTTGATGGGAAATACCACTTTAATGAGGGTAGATGGGAAATACCACCGTAATGAGGGTAGATGGGAAATGCCACCTTAATGCAGAGATGATGAAGAGCTCGGCAGTCAGAAGAGAGTGCATCCTTACCTCATGGAGCAGGAGTGAGAGCTCCTGATTAATAGACGCTGGGATCTCAGATCCATAGTGGGTCACACTTGCCAACATGGTCAAATGATCTCTCTCTGCAGCCACTGGGAACTAAGGTAGGGGGCGCAGTAAGGCAAAGCTTTCTAAAGTCTTTTTCCACCACAAACCATTCCCTGCTCAACACCAGTAGTCATTCTCTCACCTTACCAGCTGCCAGAGAGAAAAGCAATACTCCCAGGGACCACCAGTCAGCAGTGTGGTTGTAAGGCCCACCACTCAAGACCTCTGGGGCTATGGCATGAAAGGTACGTGTCACTCACATCCTCAAGCCATCTTCCCCACCAGCTTTAGCTTCTCTCTCACCCATGTATTGAAGAGTGCCACAGATAGTATAGGCCCGTGCTCCCTGGGATAGGCGGCGAGACAGACCGAAGTCTGTAACTTTCAGATGGCCTACGAAGTAAGGAAACTGTGTTCAACCCATGTTTGTTTTTTGTTTTGTTTTTTGCTTTAAGAGGTACCACTGATCCTGAGGCTAGGGGAGAAAAGACATACCTCGTTCATCCAGCAGGATATTCTCCATCTGAAATCATGGGCAAGAGGACATTATCTTACTCTTTCCCTTTGGCTTTGATTTGGTTTTTCATTGTTATTTTTGACATCTGGTCTTACTGTGTGGCTCAGGCCAGCTGGGAATTTGGTATATACACAGTCTCAAACTTGTGGCACTCTTCCTGCCTCCCAACAGTGCTGGGGTATAGACATGTACAACCATACCTGGCGCTCTTTCACATATAGCCGCTAGCTGGAGAAAGTAGTCTACTCAGCACTCAAGCCTGTACTTGGAAGACTCACACCCAAATCCTTCGCATCCATAGGAACCCAAATCAACTATCTGCTTCCTACTGCCTTCTCAGACCTGTTGAAACGTCTTGGATTCTTGTTCAACCTAAGAAAGAAGACTTAACTCTACCTTTACATCACGATGGATGATGCCCAAGTCATGGAGATAGCCTGTGGAGAACAGTGAGCATGGCTGTGTCTGCCAGTTTCTTTGTAGCCCCTATCCCATCTCTACCCTGGCTTCCAAAATTAAATATTCTATTTTCTTCCCCACTAACTTAATTCTCCCCCTTTCATTTCCTTTACCGCTTTTTCACTTACAGAGTACAAGGATCAGTTCAGCTGCAAAGAGACGGACAGAATCCTCTGGAAAACAACCAACAGTGGACCACAGGGAGTAGAGATCCATGCTGCAGTAGCTACACACTGCAAAGCACCAGAAGTCTAGGCAATACTGAGGTCTGTACTATAATGCCTGGGCTTAAAGCATTATGGACCTCTTGCCCAAACTAATGCCACCATCTGTTTCCCTCTTGTGGAATACAGAAATGCTATGAGTGGAGCCAAGGAAAGGCAGAATGTCAGGTGGGAAGGGCAGTATATGGACCTTTTGGGGTGAAGACAAAAACCCAGTCACTCACTAATAAAGAGGTGTCGTTTCCCCTGCCAGCTGTCCCCCAAACTGTGTACAAAAGGATGGTTGATCTGCCGCTAGGGACAAAGAAGAACAGTTAGGAAAGAACAGCCTTTTGACGATAAAGATAGCCAAGAAATCATGTGTTGCCTTGTGTAGAAATGAACTGGGGCTTCACTTTCTGATTCAGAACTTATTTGGGACTCTCCCAGCAAACCCTGGAGCCAGCACACTGGCTTAGGAGCACAAAGATACTTTAGAGTTCCCTGGCAGAACCTGGAGCATGTCCACAGCTAATAACTACTTTTCTCAGGATTTACGTTGTGCTATACTACACCAAGATGGAAACATACAGGGAAGGCAGAATCAAGAAAAGCAGGTAAGCTGGAAAAAGGAAGGTACTTTCCCCACCAACAATCCGGTTGTTCAGTTCTTTCAGAACTCTGCATACCTGGATGCTAACCTCCTCCTTGCACTGCCTCAGGGTATCCCGCTGCAGAACTTTTACTTTGGGTACCACCTACAAGTGGAGAGGCATTGCAACTCATGAAAATAATGCTCCTTTAACTTGTTTCCCTAATCTCTGGAACTAAGATTGTAAACAGGGACTGCTGAGTAAGCTGCATGGCTTCACTCATACCTTCACTGCAAATACAGCGTTCTGGGCACAATCTAGCACTTTCAGGACAGTTCCAAACGAACCTTTAGCCACAAGGCCTAAAATCTGAACAAAGAGGAGGGCAACTGAGACTGGTTGTTTCTAGATCCCTCCCTAAAGCACTTCCCAGGGACTGCAACAACCTACCTTCAGCTCCTGCTGCTCTTTAACAGGCCGCATGGGAAACTCTGGTAGAAAGAGGCTGATGAACTGAGGCACTGGCCATTCAGACAGAGGCTTCTCTAGCAGCAGTGGGGCTGGCTGGAGGAGCTCCTGATGTAGGCACTGATGCCTCTGTAGTTCCCACAGTTCTTCCAGACCTGACCTGATGGTCCCCATACCACACCAGAGGCTCTTCCAGCCTCGAGCCCAGTGACCCTGGATGTTGCCACCCTGCTGAGAAGGGAGCCATGAGACACTGCAGGTCCTGCCCATTTTAACAGGTATTTCTTCCTCTAGTCTTAAACTCTAGAGCAGTTTTCAAGCTTCCCAATGATGTGACCCACACAGTACTTCATGCTGTGGTGACCCCCAACCATAAAATTATTTTTGTTACTTTATAACTGCAACTTTGCTGTTATGAATTGTAATATCTGATACGCAGGATATCTGATGTGATCCCCATGAAAGGGTTATTCAAGCCCTAAAGGGGTCACAACACACATGCTGACAACCACTACTCTAGAGGGAAGGAAAATTCCCAGGCTTTGTGATGTGACCTAGATTTCCTTGACATATTCAAAATCTCTGACAATAACAATTGTTTGTTTTCTCCACAACGAAACAGGAATACAACTTGTGCATGAGGGGGTTATTCACATTATAGCCTCTATGCCCACCCCAACATTGGGTGTCAGTGACAGGCTCCTAACTAGGCACTTTCTAGCCTCAGGCCCCTAATCACTTCCCTCCCATGGGTAGCCAAAGCCCCATACCCTACCTTTTGAGGAGCAGACACTCGGGTGTGTTGTCCCTGTCGACAGCTCACTGCTCCCATCCCCAGCCTCTGCCTCCTTTCCTTCTGCTAAATCTGCTGTCCTAGTTACATAAGCAATTCCTCCCTCTGATGCTGCATTACCCATGAGCCTCCCCTTTTCCAGTGTACATGGACCCATCAGCTTTAGTTCAGCATCACACCCCAACTGTGACTGTCATAAAACTTCAAGGTGGAGGAGAAAGACCACAGTCATTAGAGGGGTAATTAAAATGTGTTGGGGTAGTGAGCAGGGAAGGACACAGACAACTTGAACACTTTTACTCAATACAATTAAAAAAGGCCAGCATCAAATTTAAAATATTTTTTCTTTAAATCTTTTTTTTTCTCCATTCTCCTGGGCATACCCCAGGGAGGAAAGTAAGGTACCCATGGCCAGCCCTGGCTCCTAATGCCATCCTCCCAAGTGAGCACACAGATTGGGAAGCTTATCCCCCCAAACCTAACACCTCTTATACAACAAGGCAGTGGAGTGAGGCACAGAGGGTCAGACTCCTCCCCTTAGCTTACTGGCACAAAGGGAGAGCAATTACATTTAGAAATATATATATATGTTTTATATATATATATGTCTTTATAAAAATTTATCATACTTGATCAAAACTATCCCCCCACCCTTTCTGTTGCCCCAAAGGAGCAGGATACTAGGCTTGGACACGATCTCTGGGTCTTCTGGTTTTCTTGCCCCTCTGACCCTGGGCCTTGGGCCTAATACTATGAGAGGGAACTCAGCACTTTTGTCCACCATGCCCTGCAGGGACAGGCCAGCTATTGAACAGTGTCTCTCTCAATTCCCACATGCCCCACAAATCCTGCGGGATGAAGGGAAGCTCTGCCCACCCTCAAGTCCCTGGATCCTGACAGAGTCCATTCTATACTGCAGCCACTTGGGTCTCCACATCACTTGCGCCTGCCAAAGATGGACTTCTTGCCAGGGTTCTTGTCACCCACACTTAAACCGATGAGGAGCCGGGCTTTCTCTTCTTCCTGCTGTTGCATGTTCAGGTCACACTTTGTTTCTAGCTTTCCCCGGACCTCAGACCCTGTTGCAGGTTTCAGCCTTAGTTTTTCTTTGATTACCTGGCAGTGGAAAGGAATAAAAGGAAAGGCAAAAATATTAGTGGAACAGGACGCACAATTTAAAGTGAACCAACCCAGAGATTTATTAACGCACATGCAGTACACAACAGGGCGCCTCAAAGTGTATAGGTAATAGTCTCAGCTTTCAAGAAGCTTACAATCTAATCAGAACCACTCATAAAGCTGAAGTAGAAGCTTAAGTCCCCCAAATGAGCAAATATATATGAAGCAGATGTTTAATCACACTGGGGTAAAGGTATGAACAAAAAAGGACAGACCCAGTCAGTATCTGCCCCTTCTTGACTATCTATAGCATAGAACAGAAGGCAGTTGGCTTGCCAGTTCCTGCTAATGAAATAGCCGTGAGGCCTGGCTGGATACCTGGGCAACTAGAGCTTTTCGGCTATCCCTTTTGACAGCCATGGCAAAGTCCAGCCATGTCCACGTGTTGTTGTGGTACTCCAGACAGGGTAGCACCAAGTTAAGGTCGCCCCAGTCCACGCTGTTCTTCTCACCCTGCAACAGGAAGAGGAGGGAAAAGAAGAGGGAAAATTACAACTGTCATTTTGAATCTAAGCCAGTAATTCCTATGACAGCAACCTACATATTTGAATTCCCTCTCATTCTGATAATGGTGCTGACTCCTGCAGAAAGCAGAAGGAACAGGTCTGTCACCCGAGGCCTACTTTCACAGGAGGGCTGATTGTTACCCGGTCTATACTCTAGAAAGGGCTGGGATGGGACACACCTTGTAACTGACGCACAGTGGGACTTGCGGGATTTTTATATATATGAAGGAGTTGTTCATGGCAGCTCGCTCTTTCATCTTGTCAATGTCATCAACTGGGTGCTGGGGAAGACAGAAAAGGAGCATAAGCCCTAAAATCACCAGAGCAACCTAAGATCCTAAATATTACTCCACCCTCAGTCCTGGGGAGACAAAAGGAACACCCAACCAGGTCCACAGAAACTATTTTTTTTTTTTGGTTCTTTTTTTTTTTTTTTGAGCTGGGAACCAACAGGGCCTTGGCGCCCCTAGGTAAGCACTCTACCACTGAGCTAAATCCCCAACCCCACAGAAACTATTAATATCCATTTTAAGGGCTGGAGAGATGGCTCAGCGGTTAAGAGCACCCGACTGCTCTTCCAGAGGTCATGAGTTCAATTCCCAGCAACCACATGGTGGCTCACAACCATCTGTAATGAGATCTGATGCCCTCTTCTGGTGTATCTGAAGACAGCTACAATGTACTTATATATAATAAATAAATAAATCTTTAAAAAAAAAATATCCATTTTAAAAATCTCTCTTTTTTTTTTTTTTTTTCAGAGCTGGGGACCGAACCCAGGGCCTTGCGCTTGCTAGGCAAGTGCTCTACTGCTGAGCTAAATCCCCAACCCCTTAAAAATCTCTTAAACATACTAAGTTCTATTTTGTTTGAGACAGGGTTTCTTTGTATATCATCCCTGGTCTGCCTCTGCTTTCCAAGTGCTGGAATTAAGGGTGTGTCCCCACATGATAGGCTTCTTTTGCCTTTTTAAGACAGGATCTCATACAGTCCAGGCTGCCCTTGGACTCATGGTCTTCTAGCTCCTGTCCTCAAGTGTTAAAATTAGACTGCACCACCACACTTCTCTGATTTTTATAGGCCATACCTCAGGTAATTTGCGAAATGATCTTCTGACTCCAGAACTCCTACTCAAGCCCTGTGCCACACCCTTTCCAGAGCCTAGTGGTACCGCGTCATCTGTTGCTATCAGCTGCCGAGGCTTTACTACTGGTATTCCTATGAAAAAGCATGCAAACCAACAGTGTGATTCTTTTCCTGAAGCTGCTTTGGCTGCCACTCTATTCTCCTGGCATTCTAGCGTAACCAATTCTTACCAGTCGTCACCAGTTTGGACTTATCTTCTTCATCACCAACTTCATCATCTTCCACATTTCGACCAGGAAAGAAAAAGCCCATCATTCTATGGAAGAACCGGTGGGACAGCTGGATGGTGAGAGGCACCACATTTACCTAAGCAGGAAAGAGGTGAAGAAGCAATTAGGCTCAATTACTATCATTGTCTTTTATTACAAACAGTTTAGTTTTGAACTAACATTTGATCAGTTCCCAAGGTACTGCTTACTAACCTCAAAGTGTTCCTTAACAGAGATGCCACCAACAGGCGGCCGTACTTTGCTGAAGAGGCGGAGGGCTAGCTGTCTCCCAGACTGGCAGGAACTCTGGGGCCGTAGAACCACCTATAGGACAGAGTGGCCAATAACTCTACTATACATCTTCTCTAAAATAAAAAAAAAAAAAACCTCAAAAAAAAAAAATCCCAGCTCCGAAAAAAAAAAAACCTCAAAATCAAGTACAAATCATGGTAGGAGAACTGAACCAATGGTCTCTGCTAGGCTAGACAAGGTATACCATCTCAGATCACAGGCCTTTTGATCTGAAGCATGAGTGAGTGGGCTAGGAGTGGGAAAATAAGCCCTGCCCTATTGATGAGCTCATCATATACAAGGCCCTGCCTAAATCCTATTCCCCCAGACACCAGGAAAAGACTTGCCTTATAAATAGCATTGGGGAGAAGGTTGTTCATAGTGAACCAGCCCAACTCCAGGAGATGTTCTGCTGTGTCATCAGACTTATTCACCTGTAAGACAGACAGATTTTGTCCTATTCATTATAAGTTAATAAGCTAAGCCTCTGTTTTCATTTTTCTCTTTCCTATGTAAATCAGGATCTCATAAAGTCCAGGCTAGTCCTCAAAGTATGCCTGTAACTAACTTTGATCTCTTGACCCTCCTTACCTACACATCTGGAATGCTGGGATTAAACATAAGCACCACCACACCCTGCTAACACCTCTTCCAATCTCATATGCGACCAATACCCTCTGAGTGTTTCTTCTGAGTAAACCAACAACCGCTAAATGTTAGACTGCTTAGCTATTGTGGCATTTAAGTTTCTCATTAATTCTCAAATATATTTTGTAATTGTGATATTCTTTCCCCTTGGGAAACTGCAGAAATGCTATCAGTATCAGAACAGCACTATTCCAACTCAACCTAATAGATTACTTCACTCTGGGTCTTACCTCTTTGTTTTGTTTTTTTTTTTTCCTTTTTTTTTTTCAGAGCTGGGGACCGAACCCAGGGCCTTGCGCTTGCTAGGCAAGCGATCTACCACTGAGCTAAATCCCCAACCCCCTGGGTCTTACTTCTAAGAATAATTTTCTTAATGGAAGAAGCATTTGATTAATTATGTGTACACTTACATCATTTATTACAGGCTGATGTGTCTCTAATCATGACCATCATTAATAAATACAATTAGCCCCCTTTTTTCCTCTATGGATGGATCTCTTGAGACAGATCGTGCCTCAGACTGGCTACTGCTGTGTGACTGTGCACTACCCTAATACCTTGCTGTAAAGGAACCTCTGAAGCTCCAGCTCAGCAATTCCCAGCTGTCCATCTTCTTCTGTCAGACGCCAACGTGCCTGAGCAAAGTAAAACTCAGTGCGACGGACCACACTCACATCTTCCTGTTGTTTTCGAAGCTCCATTTTATTGGCTCGCTGCAGTTGGAAATCCTTAAAACATCTATGCATGAATAAGAGAGCCAAAGGGATAAGGGAGGGAAAGAACACACAGCTGGAGTGCCCCATAATACTGCAGGCTATAAGCCCAGATAACAACCTACTCTGGCTTAGCTAATGCCTTTTCCCCCTGATGTTTTGTTTCTGACATGGTGAGGTAATAGAACAGATTTCTGATCTTTAGTTCTATAGCTTCTTAGTAAAGCAGTTTTCCCACTAACTTTATGATTAGATCATCAACTGTGTTCTTTACTGATCAGTTTTACTGTATTTGCTCTTCAGATACACACTGCTAAGGCCACTAAAGTGGTCTTCTCAGCTACTCAATTTTGTAGCAAAGCCTTTTCCTGCAAGCACTCCTGTAAGAAGCAAGGGCGGGTGGGGGTTCACTCACCTCTTTGGCCAACCTCAGCAAGGCTTATTCAGGAAGATATCCTCTATCTACTTTTTTTTTTTTTTTTTTTTTTTTTTTTTTTTTGGAGCTGGGGACCAAACCCAGGGCCTTGCACTTCCTAGGCAAGCGCTCTACCACTGAGCTAAATCCCCAACCCCTCTATCTACTTCTATAAGTCTTTGAGAACACACGCTAAACTTAGCCTGTGAGGCATGAAAGGGAAACCAGCTCTGGCTGAGACTGGCAAAGGCCGTTGGGTACCTGATAAGGATGTTCAGTTCTTCACTTTCCAGCTGCAGGTTGGCCTTTTCTTGGTTTAGCTGTAACTGAAGTTTTTGGTTCACGTCCAGCAAGTTCTCATTCTTGTTGTCATCCTGTAAAGACTAAGGAACCAAGAGAAGAACATAAGAGAACTTCCGTGGGCTGGAGAAATGGCCAGTTAATGGTGGTTAAGAGCACTGACTGAGTTCTGAGTTCAGAGATCCTGAGTTCAATTTCCAGCAACCACATGGTGGCTCACAACCATCTGTAATGGGATCTGATGCCTTCTTCTGGGGCGTTTGGAAACAGTGACAATGTACCCATATACATGAAATAAATAAATATATATATAAAAAGAGAGAGAGAGAGAGATCTCTCTGTGTCTATCACAGGAGACTAAGAGATCTGTCCTCAGTTTACCCGGGATGACTACCTTCATGATCGAGTACATCTGCTTCTCTAGGTGCCGTATCTGGGCCACATGCTGCCGCACAGCCTCCTGCAGGTGTAATATGCTGCTGCGCTGCTCCTCAGGATTGCTGGAGATCTCGAGCTGGAATCTGACGCGCTGTTTCTTTTCACTATGCTCCTAAAAAAGGGAAAAGGGAAGTGTGTACTTTTGTGTGGCGCTGTGAATAAAACCCACAGCTTCACATAGGCTAAGTTCATGCTTTACCAGCCCCTGAATTAATGTTTCTTAATATGTTTTGTAGAAAAGTGAATGGTGCTCTCTCTCTTCTGGAAAGCTGGCCTTTACCGGTCGTGATCAGTAGCAAGAGTAAGGTGTAGGTCAGTATAAAAGATCTGCAATGTGGATGATTTCATAAGCTGGGCTCACAGGGTAGAAATGGAGGCAGATATGTGTAGTCACCACTGTCAGAAATATTTAGTAACTGAGTAGAGACCTGGCTAGAACAAGCTATACAGTCTTAGAGATACTCAAACATTAACAATATGAATTCCAATAGCTGTAATTACCAATCATAAGTCCCCCTTTCAGGGTGAGGTATTAGTTTCTTTCTTATCCACTGAACCATCTCACCAGCCCATCATTACTTTACTTAACTGGATTGAAGAAAATGACAAGATCAAAGTTCAGGTGAGCCTAACTTGAATTCTAGAAGGGCTCATGCTCACCTTCCGCTTGGGTTCTACATGGAGAAGCAGGTTGTTGACAATGTCCAGAATCATAGCATACTGAGCTGGGTTGGTAGAAATTTCCAATTCATGGTGGATAAGAGTAAAAGTATCCACAGCCCCTGAAAAATTGTAAGCAGTCAGTTAAATAACAGGTTCACATTTCTCCCTATATAGTCACCCTCCTAACCCATATTTTGTTTTGTTTTTTGATACAGGGTTTCGCTACGTAGTCCTGGCCGGCCTCTACCTTGCTCCACTTGCCTCTGCCTTCTGGGTGTGGAGATTAAAGTTCTGCGCCACCATACCCACCCTAAAGAATTATTTGGAACTGGGGTTGGGGATTTAGCTCAGTGGTAGAGCGCTTGCCTAGCAAGCGCAAGGCCCTGAGTTTGGTCCCCAGCTCCGAAAAAAAGAAGAAAAAAAAAAAAGAATATTTGGAACCACTCACGTTGGTCATTCCAACACAAAGGGAAGAAGAGGCACCCGGGAATAGAAATATGCTTCTTTCAGAATCCCAAGTAACCACTGTCCCAACTTCCTCTAAGAGTACAGGTTGTTCTAATGGCTGGACTTACAAAATGCAGAGCCAAGTAAATGTTAGTACCAACAGCATACAGGAATCCCTTTGTCTACTCTCTTAAAACCACTAAAGAAATAACTACTTTCCCAAATGCCTTGGATACCTTCCTGCTTCTTTAAGAGATCCTCCTTTTCCTGGTTCTCATGAACTTCAGGTGGCTTAATCTGAGTTGCTAGCTCAGGGTCAATGTCGTGGCTGTAGCTGATATAGTACATCCGGCAATTACAACGTGAAATGATCCGCTGCACTTGCTGGGCTTGCTGGGCTTCAGCTGGCTGGTTCCAATCTGGGAAGAAGTGAACAAGAGGACAAAGAGATTCTTCACAAAAGGTGTAATAAGAACTCCCATCTGGGGGTTGGGGATTTAGCTCAGCGGTAGAGCGCTTGCCTAAGAAGCGCAAGGCCCTGGGTTCGGTCCCCAGCTCCAAAAAAAAAAAAAAACCCCTCCCATCTGAATATTATGTCTAAGGAATTCCAAAAATGTTTCCAGTCAAGACTGACAAAAAAATATTACTTCAACATACACTGAGGCTAAGAATAAATAGATAAGCTGAGGCTGAGAGGTGGCTCAATGGCTGGAAGCATGGGCTGCTTTTCCAGAGGATCCAGGGTTTAGTTTCTAGTACCCACATGGCAGCTCAGAACTGTCTGTAAATACAGTTCCAGGAGATCTGATACCCTCACACAGATACATATATATATCCCCAATGCACATAAATCATTAAAACAAACAAAAAACAGAAAAATTAGGGCAAGGTGTGGTAACATATTCTATAAGTTCTAGACCAGCTTAGTATACATGAAAGTGAGGACAGGGTTGGGGATTTAGCTCAGTGGTAGAGCGCTTGCTTAGCAAGCGCAAGGCCCTGGGTTCGGTCCCCAACTCCGGAAAAAAAAAAAAAAAGAAAAAGAAAAAAGAAAGTGAGGACAGGCAGGACTATATAATGAGACTCTGTCTCAGACAGACAGACAGATAATCTGGAAGAGAAAGACAGATGATAGACAGGGCTGGGTTTGCAAATCAAAGGTAAAAAACCCTGAGTTTGATCTCTAGTACTCTCAAAAATAAAAGCCATATGGTAGCTCATGCCTAAACTCATGAATCTGAGGACAGCCTGGCCTACACAGACTGAGAGGAAAAGAAAGGAAAAATGCAGAAGGTAGATTAGATAAGAAGATGAAGTCCCTTCGGGGTACACATTTACTCTGGGAGAGGGAAGAGAGCTGACCTGTGGTTGTGGTAACCATGCCTCCCACTGCCTGCCCACTTTCCATCAGCTCCTGAACAGAGTCCAGACTACGTTCCCGGTGCTCTTCAATATTCTTCACCTGCAAACACATTGAGGGACCTTTAGCTCCTGGGAAAAGGTAGCTTATTCTACCACCACCTTAGATGGCCGTGTTTCCAATAGAGTCATGTGCTGCAAAAGAATGCTTCAGTCAATGACAGATTTCAGGTCCAACAATAGTCCCATACCTGTAATCCCAGCAAGAGGCTGTGAGGCAGGAATAACATCATAGATTTGAGGCCAGCTTGGACTATATAGTTCTATGACAATCTAGAGTACATAGTTGAGACTCTCACAAATACAATATCACCCAATGATAATGTGATCATTTTAGTTCATTTAAAAATCACCTAATAACATTTTTTGAGAGTTTTCCACCTTGCTTTGATCTCTCAAGTGCTAGGGTTATAAGCATGAGCCGCAATGCCTAGCTGGTATGTTCTTTGTGTTTTTGCCATTTTGTATCTTCACACAGAACTACTGTGAACCCAGGCATAGTGGCTAACACATGTAATCTAGCAGCCGGGATCAGAGGAAGACAGGGCTCTGGGCTTTCTGGACTCTGAGGTCAGACTAGTTTATCTATCAAGTGCTAAACAACTAATACTACACAGTGAGACCTCAAGAAAGTACAGCTAGGGGCCAAGATGGCTCAGTAGGTAAAATGCTTGCTGAACAAGTCTGATACTAAGCTCAACCCTGAACTCACATAAAAGGGGAAAAGGATGGGCCGGGAGAGAGGGCTCAGCAGTAAGGAGCATTTGCTGTTTTACCAGGGTTTGGTTCCCAGCACCAACATTAGCGACTGCCTGTAATTCTAGTTCTAGGGATTTGATACCCTGGACACCCTCTCTTCTGGTGTCAGAGGGTATGCAGCTGATATACAGACATTTAGGCACTCGCATACATATAAAAAAGTGGGAGAACTGACTCTACAAAACTATCTTTTTTTTTTTTTTTAAAAGATTTATTTATTTATTTTGTATATGAGTACACTGTAGCTGTCTTCAGACACACCAGAAGAGGGCATCGGATTCCATTACGGGTGGTTGTGAGCCACCATGTGGTTGCTGGGATTTGAACTCAGGACCTCTGGAAGAGCAGTCGGTGCTCTTAACCACTGAGCCACCTCTCCAGCCCCAAAACTATCTTTTAACCTCTAAAAACAACAGATCTCTCTCACACATACTTAACAGGTCCTGAGTTTAAATCCTCAGCACCAATGTAAAAATCCAGGGATGGCCACACATTCCTGTAATCCCAATCCTATGGAAGGCAGGAAAAACATGTTGGAGCGTGCCCAGCTCCAGTTTCAATGAAAGACCCTGTCTCAAGGGAGTAAGGCACAACATACTAGGATTTCCTCTGGCCTGTGAGTGCACAGGCACACGTTCACTGCACATACATCACATGCTCACTCATACATACACCTACATGAAAAAGAAAACAATTCTGATATCACTTTGGACAGCAGGCTAAGTAACAGAATGAGTGGCGTGAAAAATCAAAGCAGTAAGGTCAAGGCTTCAGGACTGGAGACATGGCTCAATGGTTACGAGCAATCACTGGCTGCTCTTCCAAAAGACGAAAGTTCTATTCCCAGCTAACAACTTCTTGTAATTCCAGTCTCATGGGATCAAACACCTTCTGGCCTCTGCAGGTACCAAGCACACATTGGATACACAGACATACAAGCTGGCAAAGCACCCATACACATTAAAATAAACATAAATAAGGCTTTAGGGGCTGGAGATGACCCAGCAGTTAGGAGCACTTGCTATTCTTGCAAAGGACCTACGTTTAGTTCCTAGCACCCACATGGCAGCTCACAATCACCTGCAATTCCAGTTTAGACCCGACACCTTCTTCTGGTCTTTGAGGGCACCCATACATACATACATGGCAGACTTAAAAACACATTAAAAAAATTACAAAAAAATATATAAATTACACGAAATCTTAGAAATCCAGGATTTGGGTGGCAGATCTACTGAATCACAAAGTCACATAGGGAAGAAAAAAAATCATTTTCTTTCTAATTCCAAAAATCTCCACTTTAATGCTAATGTCACTTAGGGGAGAAAAAAAGCCTTCAACTATAAAAGATGGCATTGCCTAAAAATGGTAGACCTAGAAAATTTTGCCCACCTTTGCATGGATAATTACCACTCCTACATCCCCATTTCTTTTGGTGGTTGTGGGGATCAAACCCAGGGCCTTATGCACGTTAGCCAAGTGTGACCACTGAGCCAGAATGCTAGCTAAGATACTTTCTGTGACTACTATGGCAATAGACAGACACTGTTCGCTGACTTCCTATGTTACCAACAACCTGGCCACACTTGGCTTGACGTCTGATCTAAATGTTCATGTGTCTGGCATATTATACTGGAGGCTGCCTTGACTGAACCTGAAGTTCCTTTGCAGAAGTATTGGTGTGGGACAAGATCTACAAAAGAGGTTATCATTTTGGCTCATTTTATTATGGTCATTCATGTTTTTATTTTGTTTCTTATCAGATGTAACTTAATCCTATAACTAATGTGCACACTTAGCACATGTCAAATATGTAAATGACAATATACAACACTAGCCAGATTTGCCTCATGATCACCAACCCTCCAGTAAGTCTGAGAACATACGTATGCTAGAAATTAAGATGTTCTATCTTAGCCAGTTGGTGGTGGTGCACGCTCTTAAACCCAGCGGTTGGGAGACAGAGGCAGATAAATATCTGAGTTTGAGGGCAGCCTAGTCTACATATCAAGTTTCAGGATAGCCAGGGCTACACAGAGACTCCCTATCTCGGGGAAAAAAAATTACAATGATTGCTGAAACAATCATCTTTATGAAAGGCCATAAAAACACGTGGCTAACCGTGTGGCACATGTTTCCTGCACTACAGATGCTAAGGCAAAGGGATCTCCAGCTTTAGGCCACCTGGGCTTGAGACCAGACTGCACAGCAAGACTTGTCTCAAATAGACAAAACAAAGTTTTCAGACACACTGCCTGCTTGTGTGACATTTATTGAGGGCCTGCAAACTAAGGAAGGAGTTCCTGTCTATTTATTCCAGTGCCATGCAAGAGAGGAGTATTATGTTCCTACAGCACAGAGGCTGCTCACACGAGAGGGGAGCACCATGCTCCTACAGCAGAGGCTGCTCACATCACAGTGTCAGCAGCTTCTTTTCTACTAAGCAGAAGAGTAGGTACTAGGAAGAATTCCAGTGGTTCTAGCTGAAGGGGTTAACGACCAGAAAACTAGAGTTATACAATGGACCTTCCCACCCAAGGCTGACTAACCTCTAACCAGAGCTGTCGGCCATCCTGTTCAGTAGGACTGCTTTCGGTGGTAGCAAAATACTGCATGCCATCTAACAGGCAAGTCCAGGAAGTCTTTTGTTTCAGCGTGTCACCATACCAAGCTGGATGGTGTTGGCACTGCAGCAACTGAGCTTTGGCAGCTGACACAATGACACAGCCTTCTGTCTCCGCTCCACGAAGAACCATCTACGTCAAGGAGAAATGCAGTTTTAGACGTGAAGGGGGCTGAGAAGGGTCTTCAGATCATGGCTAACTCTAGCTTACAGAGCAAGCTTTATTGGGCTTTATACATGGAAGCGCTTACTCAGGATACCCATAGAAAGGCACAGATTTGAGTTTTCCCCACCCATTCTTCAGGTATATGTGGAAAAGCACTGAGTCTGTCGATCACAAGTCCATAACCTCAGCAGTCAATAAACCAAGGCAAGACAGCCAAGTCTGAGGCCAGCCTGAGCTACACAGAGGAACCCTCCACACCTTTTTGTTTTTGAGGCAGGTTCTTCAAACTCAAAGATCCACCTGGCTCTTCCTCCAGAGTGCTGGCACTCGGGTTAAAGGTGTATGCCAGCATACCCAGCTTGTGGGACCCCATCTTTAATTTTTTTAAAAAATTAGAGAAAAGTAAACATTTTGATTGGGAATTAGCCTGATACTGGTGTCTATTAAGAAAAGATACCTGGGAGTTGGAGAGTTGGCTCAGTGGTTATGAGCACTGTCTGCTCTTCCAGAGGTCCTGAGTTCAATTCCCAGCAACCACATGGTGGCTCACAACCATCTGTAATGAGAGCTGATGCCCTCTTCTGGTGTGTCTAAAGACAGCTACAGTGTACTCATATATAATAAATGAATAAATCTTAAAAAAAAACAAAAAACAAAAAACCAAAGAAAAGATACCTGGCAGTTGACCAGTTCAATAAGGCAGTTTCGGTTGTATATGTCATCTGTCTGGCAGGCAGCGATTCCACACAATTGGTCACTCATACCAGACTCCTCTTCTGTGAATACTACAAATCTATCTGTCTCTTCAATCAGCTTCTGCAACATGTAAGCACCTGGCAAAGAAATAAGAAGTAGGGAAAGGTCACAGTCTCAAAGGGAAAGAGAACACATGCAGGGCCACACTGATCTTCCATTACTTCCTGTCTAGGTAAGGGCTGAGGTACATCTTCAACCTGGAACACTGGTCCAGTTCACTCTACCCAACCCTTGACCCAAAAGGAGAAGATAAAAGCTATTTGGTTCCCCCTCAATGTTAATAAGAGTTAACAATTTCCAATAGAAAAATAGAAATAGGGCTGGAGAGATGGCTCAGCAGTTAAGAGCACTGACTGCTCTTCCAGAGGTCCTGAGTTCAAATCCCAGCAACCATACGGTGGCTCACAACCATCTGTAATGGGATCCGATGCCCTCTTCTGGTGTGTCTGAAGACAGCTACAGTGTACTTATAAATAAATAAATCTTAAAAAAAAAAAAAAAGAAATTAAGAAAAATAGAAATACCAGTTTAAATGGTGCTATTTTTGTTCCGAAGGCTCCCATCAAGACAGTGGTAGGAAATGAACCCAGGTGCTCCCCAAGAGCAGCAAGTGCTCTAAACTGATGAGCTTTCTTCCCAGTCTCGCTTTGCTCCTTTTCCCATACGTGTGACTATTCTCTTCCACTCCCTTGTCAGCCATGGAACCCTATGCTAGCTTTGCTACTTCTCTCAGAGATCTTAGAAGTATCTTCTCAGATGTCGGCATGTCTCCTTTCTCTTAGTAAACTGTCTAACAAACATGGTCAAGAGCAGCGTCAGAATTAGACTAGTCTCTGCCAGTGGTCAAGACCCTCCCTCTAGCACCTACTCAACTGTGACTTTGGGCAGCTTTAGAACCTTTGTGGCTCACTTTCCTTATCTGTAAAATAACAGCAGATATCACATAAGGCTCTTGTGATAATTTAGTGGATTTCTATTTATTTTAAAGATTTATTTATTTATTTAATATGTGTGAGTACACTGTTCTCTTCAGACACACCAGAAGAGGGCATCAGATCCCATTACGGATGATTGTGAGCCATCATGTGGATGCTGGGAATTGAACTCAGGACCTCTGGAAGAGCAGTCAGTGCTCTTTTTTTTTTTTTTTATTTATTTATTATATAAAGTACACTGTCACTGTCTGCAGACACACCAGAAGAGGGCATCAGATCCCATTACAGATGGTTGTGAGCCACCATGTGGTTGCTGGGAATTGAACTCAGGACCTCTGGAAGAGCAGTCGGTGCTCTTAACTGCTGAGCCATCTCTCCAGCCCCCAGCAGTCAGTGCTCTTAACCACTGAGCCATCTCTCCAGCACTATTTTTTTTTTTTGGTTCTTTTTTTCAGAGCTGGGGACCGAACCCAGGGCCTTGCGCTTCTTAGGCAAGCGCTCTACCACTGAGCTAAATCCCCAACCCCCACTATTTATTTTTAAGTGTATGGTGTTTTGCCTGAGAGAGAGAGAGGAGATAGAATGAATGTGTATGTGTGTGTACACAGAAAGTGTAAGATTCCCTGGAACTGGGTTGTGAGCCAGTTGTGTTCAAAGATTTCAATGGTTCTCCATTCCTCATGAAGGAGGGACCTGTGTGGAAGGTCTCCCAATGATCCCCACCCCAGTGGTCTTTCTCAGCCATTCCTCACACTCCTTTTGTTACTGTGTCAAGGAAAACAAACCGTTCACCATCTGTGAGCACATCACTCCTTCCCAATGCCATTCCTACACAGATTATTCCCATCACGCCACAGCCCATAGTCGACTCAAATTTAAGTCCCCAGCTCATTTCCCTCCCTTTCACTGTAACTTCCCTATTCTTTGAATTCCTCTCCTTCTCACACCCGTGTTCTCACAGGCACTTGTTAACTTGCATTCCCTTACATCTGTTATACCCCAAATGCCCATTCCTTTCTTTCCAGGTCTTACTTATCTTTCAAGATTTTCTCCAGAGTGCTACCAAGAAATAAAGAACCTGGCAGTGTTTCAGTCTTATGCCAGCTAAGCACTTAAATCTTTGTTGCCTGAACAAAGTATATTTATCAAAATGATACATGGCTGTGGATATGATCTTAGTGTTTGCCTAGAATGTACAAGGACCTGAGTGCAATGTGCAACATTGAAAATTTGAAAAATAATTCTTTTCTGTTATTGTTTTGTTTTGTTTAGAAAAAGGCAGCCTTGGCTGGCCTGGAATTTGCTATGTAGACCAGGCTGGCTTCTGCTGAGATTGAAAATGTGTTCAACCACACCAGCAAGAAACAATTCTTAACTTTTGTTTCTTTCCTTACTAATTCTCTTTTGACCCTATACTTGCTGGCCACAAAATGAAACTTTTGGAGCTTCCTCATTATTAGTAATATAAACCCAACATGGCCAAAAATAAGTACATGATAGTGTCATCTCTGTGACTAGATGGAACCAGTCACAATGGAGTCATTCTCAAGCCCCTTTCCAAGCACATGTCCTAAACCCATGTCTCACTGCCTCGGCCTACCTCCTGATGATCCCTTATCAGGCTGTCCCCTGAAGCTGGGAGCGCTGGCACGAGGCTGGGCTTGGGCGCTAGGTGGGATACCCCGCTTTGGCTTTTTGGCTGACATCTGAGGATCAATCTTCAAACCCTTCAGGGCCTCAGTGGAGAGATTGCGCTTGAGCACAGCTGCTTTTTTGTAGCCATCATACAAGCCAAAGGCGATGTCCCTGTTGGTGGTGGTCCAGGAAATCCGTAAGTCTACCAAGTACAGCTGATGGGTGTGGAAGGCAGCATCACCATCCCGAGCAGACAGCTCCTGAGAGACAGGAGAAGGACACCAGCGTCACACAGACCTTCCCACCACTACTAAAAATGCAGAGACAAACTTGCTATAAACACAAGGAGAAACAGGAAGACCCTGGAGAAACATTAAGTAGTTTCAGCTGTACATTACTTCACATCCTAACTATTCTTAATGCAGTTTTAATGAACCAGTTACTTTCAAAAGCTACACTTAATTGGGAAAGATGGAGAAAGCCAGCACTAAATGAAGTGTTAAGAACTTTTGGCTCAGAGGTTAAGAGCACTATCTGCTCTTCCAGAGGTCCTGAGTTCAATTCCCAGCAATTACATGGTGGCTCTCAACCACCTGTAATGGGATCTGAGGCCCTCTTCTGGCCTGCAGGCATACACGCAGGTAGAGTGCTGCATGCATAATAAATAAATTTTAAAAAACAAAAAATTGTTTTACTATTTCCTGAAGACCAAGAGATTTGTTAGGAGATAAGAAAAGGAATTTTCTTTTTTGTGGGAAGTGGTAGTGCCAGGGATTGAACTCACTAATCCAATACCCTGTCACTGACCTGTATACCCAGTTCAGGAATTTTAAGGATGATATCTACATGTAACAGTACATGCCTGCAATCCTAGCACTTAAGGCAGTGGCAAGAGGACAAAAAAAATTCAAGAAATTCAAGTCAAGCTTGGTCCATAAAACAAGACCATCTCCAAAACAAAACAAAACAAAACAAAGGCGGTAGCAGCGGTGGCGGCGGCAGCTGGGGACAGTGATCACATTCAGCATTTAAAGGTATTTGCTGCCAAGCCTGATAACCTCTGTTCGATCCCTGTGCACACATGCACACAGACACGCACATGCCTTTCCCCCCTTTTTACATTATTAATGTAATAAAAATTAAAAAAAAAAAAAAAAGAAGATAGTGAGATGGCTCATTGGGTAAGGGTACTGAACCACCAAACCAGTGGCTTGAGTTGGATCTTCTGGACTAATATTAAAGGAGATCACTGCCTCCTGCTAACTGTCCTCTCTCTCATACACATATACAACCACCCACCCAATAAATGCAAGTTAAGAGAGCATCTTATACAACAATAGCAAGTGGGGTTGGGGATTTAGCTCAGTGGTAGAGCGCTTGCTTCTCAAGCGCAAGGCCCTGGGTTTGGTCCCCAGCTCCGATAAAAAGAAAAGAAAAAAAACAATAGCAAGTGAATATAATGCCATACGTGGTATGAATGCCATTAGAAACCTTACCAGAACTTAACTCTCGTCCCCAGTGAGATACTATTTGGACACAGGAGATAACAGGTGTGGACAAGCACATGAGGGTAGGGTCCACATGACAGTTAAGACCCAAGATACTACTAAAGTCTCCAAAGCTACTAGAAATTTCTAGTAGTTAAGCCTCTGTCTTTACATTGAGACACTCACTCACTAACATTACTGATATGAACTGTCCATCAGTACCTCTTCAGTGGTGCGATTGCTGTGCCGTTGGTAAGTAAGGGAAGACAGGCTCAGTAGGTGGGTCTTTGTGATCAAGGGATCAAGGCAGTGGTCAGCGTTCTCCTCAGTGGGTGAAGCCATCAGATGAACGGTCACCTGACTTAAGTCACTCACCATCTGGGTCACACTCCATTCAGAAATAAGGCGCCGCATCACTGTGCCAGCTGAAAAAGGGAGCGCACATTCCATGCAGAATGGTTTGTGAGTCACTGAGAAGAAAATCCAAGGAACAGACTAGGAGAAACAGAAGCTCTGGCCTGACCTTGAGGTATAAGCCGCTGAGTTCCCCGAGTGAAGACGTGGCCCTGACTGCACTCTATCTGGATGCCCCGTTGCTGGGCAAAGGAAGCCCAGTAATGTACCTGGTAATGAGAGAGGGAAACTGAAGAAAGGATGGCAGACGGGAGGACCAAGATTTTATTAGATATATTAGAAAATAAAGAAAGTAAGGAAGGGAAACCCCTAACTGTCAGGCTCGGACTCTAACCTGTAGCTGAGGAAACAGCGCAGTATAGGAGAGCTGTTTGTAGTGCTGGCCAAGTTTCTTCTTGCTGGGCTTCAGGTTATTGAAGAGTTTTCCTCTACAGATAGGCCTCGTGATGCTAGTCCAAGTTGCCCAGAAATTTTGCATCCAGCGCAGAGTACTACTGTACAACAGAATCCGGGGCTGGGATATTGCTACAAAGGAAAGGACAGACATATCCAAGCTGTGGTTGAATCAGAGGTGAGGAAAGTGCTTTCCTACTTATCAGAGATTAAAACCCACACACCCTCCTCATAGTCAGTGTCCCCAGCACCTTTTCTTTCAAGGATCTAAGCTCTCTGCCATGGTCTAAATGTTTGTTCATCCCTACCCTACTCCAACAGCCAGACTTTAAAGTTAAAATACCAAACACCAAGGTGGTGGAATGGATGAGGGAAGCTGACTGACAGCAAGGACAAAGACCTTATAATATCGATGACGAGGGTGGACTGGGTCAACTGAGGACCCTCGCCAGACACTGTACCTGAGTGCACTTCCATTTTTAACTTCCTCTACCGGGCAACTTTGAGACCATCCACTCACTATTCGTAAGTAACACAATTTATCGTATTAATGTTAACAGCAGTCCAAAGTCCTCCTGCGAAGGTCCCAATCTAAACTCTGTTCTGTCCTTCTGCCCCATCCCTCTTTCACTAAGTGGTCAGTACCCAAGCCCATCCTCCCACTGTCCCAGGCCCAAGGCTCACTCCCACTATGGCGAGTCAAATCCATCTTGATGGAGAGGTTGAGGTTCTCAGAGCGGAAGGCCCGGTAGGAGTCATGGAGCTGGCCCAAGGGTACCTCAGGCAGGAACTCTGGGGCCCTCAGAGTGACACTGTGATGATCATGAGGGTTCCCATGGCACAGCCACTGTAGGTCCAGTGTCATGCAGAGGTCAGGCAGGTGAAGGAAGCAGCAGTCGTCATACCTGCCTCACAACGGAGCCCCAGCCCTCAGAGACTTGGTCACTTGCTTCCCTTGGCTCTTCCCCTCTCCCTCCATCCCAACTCCCCCATCTAGTTAAGGCCCTCACCCACTCTTCACTCCACTCACTTAGAAGCTGTTCTCACGTTGACATCCAGGTCCCCTTTGAACACAAACTGACCAGGTTTCCAATGAAAAGAAAGGTGGCTCCACTCCCAGTGCATGTTTTCAGTTGTATTATATGGATCCTATAATGACCCACCCGAACCCAAAGAACAAGGGTGAGCCATAGATAAAAGAACAGTCTCCCAAAGCAGTACCTTTCTCTTCGTGCCCCACATGCTGTACAGGTCCCAACTACATTATCCTAACAAGGAAATGACTCCGTGGAGCCCCTCACCTCTGTGGCCAGCTGATGCAGGTTTGCTTGTTCAATATCCATATGCCAGTCCCCATGGAACAGAAGACGGCTCTTATCCCACCAGGGCAAAGGTGGGCTGGGGTCAGCTGAAGGCTTGGTCAAGAGGTCCACGCACTGACCAATCAGTGTCCAGGCTGGATCCCAGCATGGGCCCCACACCACTGTGTACTGGAAGATTTCCGCTAGGGTAGAGGAATGCAGGCTTACTACAAAACACCTCTCTGTTCTTCCTTTGCTCTACCCAAGGCCCAGAAATGCCCCTCAGCCAAACCAACTGCTTTACTCACAGTGGAAGTCATGGTAAAACTTGAGTGGGGGCATGTTCCTTTCTACTGCCACGTTACCCCAGGGAAGCCCCAAACGCAGGATTTGCCGTCGACGGGAGCATGGCTGGCCACTCTGCTCAGTGCCTGCAAGTCGACCCACTAGCCGCCAGTCACGGATCTCAAACAGGTAGCGTGGATAGTCTCTGATCCGAACTGTCACGAGACAGCAGACAGCACTGGTTGTTTACTTTCACGCATGCTTCCCCCTTGCTGCTACTTTACCCATCTACAATCAATCTAGAGAACAAGGGCTGGAAACTATGCAGCAAAGCTACAGCAGGGCATGACCATGAAGCACGGTGAGGACGGAGCAAACATGAAATCAGGAGCCACAACGACCCCAAAAAGGCTGTGCACATACTGTGTCAGCGCAGTAATTTCAGGGTGAAAACCAGGAACAAAAAAGGGAAGCAAAGCCATCTACTCAACCAACTACGGTGCCCAGTACAACCTCACGCCTCTGCAGTCACTCAGAGAGCTCCCTGGCACTCACAGGACAGACACCGTGAATAGGAGACGCACTTACCCAGAAAAGTTTTGACATTGCACTTGAGCATACGGCACCACTGAATGACAAGGTCCATTCCTTCAGCAGGAAAAGGGCTGCCAGGATCAAGTTCTCGAACCTGCTCTATCACACGCTCAGGCCCATGGAAGGATG
The DNA here is from genome assembly GCF_011064425.1 of Rattus rattus. NCBI lineage: Eukaryota > Metazoa > Chordata > Mammalia > Rodentia > Muridae > Rattus > Rattus rattus. Next base: position 92,167,954 of record NC_046162.1, read on the forward strand.
CATCTGCCAGAGCCACCAGCTCCAGCCCTGTCAGGCTCCAAGTGAGCAGTGCACGGCGCATGGGCGTGTTGCCATAGAGACGACGAGAGCGCTGGATGTAGATTTCAATGTTCTTGCGTTCCAAAGAGGCGTAGAGCTCCTCAATTTTTCGGGCTGGCAACAGCTCCCCATGCTGCTTGCGCAGGGCAGCCACTTTGGCATCCAGCAGCTGCAGCCTTTTGGCACTCTCCTTACTTTCATCCTTCATCAGTTCATAGTTATCATGAAGTTTCACCTCAAAGATGTCATCCAGGAAAACCCAAGAAAAATGCTGAACCTTTAGAAGTAAATCAGGTGGTAGAGGGGCAGGGCTTGGAGAAGCCCAAGCGTGAGTCCCTCGATGCAGCCCCTTTAGCCATTTCTGAACTCCCACCGCCTCATCCAAGGTTCGAGAGAAGTCATACTGATAAGGAAACTCCACTGAGACCGATCCAAGGGAAAGAAGCCAAACCCGATTGCGGAGGGTCTGCAGTGCAGGGAAGGGGTTCCTGTGGAGGATCATCTCTTCTAGCTCAGGCAGAAGCTGCACCTCTACCTCCTTGAAGTTGAAGATGCTGTTGCCATCAAAGCCAGCAGCCAGCTCCGGGCAGTAAGCCTGCAGTGAGCCTCCATGCCGGCTGAGTGACACACTCTCTGCAGCCAGGGTAATGAACTTGTCTTCTGCCACGAAAGCTGTCAGCTTGGCAGTGCTCACCTCCAGGGTCAGGGTTAGCAGCCGCCTAGGTAGGGGTGACTCAGGGAGATGGTCTTCTGGTTCAGAAGTGGATTGTGGAGTCTTTAGTGCATGGGACTGAATAATCTCAGGAAACACAGTAGCTCGTAAAAGGTCTCGGCACTGGAATGTGGCCAAGACATGCTGGTACAGATACATGTGATCTGGGGGGCTCCAGAGTAACGTCAGCCCTGCACCACACTGAACCTTTAGGGTGTAAAAACAGAATGTCAGTCATCGTGTCTCAGAACAGCAGAAGTAATGACTACTACACATGCCTACCTGGTTCACGAATTATATCCACTCATAAGCCCTTCCTAAGAAACCACATTAATTACTGCCTTGCTTGGTTCCTCTCAGCACTAAAGGGCTAAGTTAATAGTTGTCATTTATCTCACACTTATGAGCATTTACTTCTGAATTTTTCTCTAGTAGATTCTAAAATGCCTTGTAGGTTTGAGCCATATGTTAAAACTCATATACTCAGATTAATAATCATTTTGCTTTATGTTTCCATGCATAAATTACCATTCAATAACACCATCCAAAACAACTTGAAAGATTTCACCAACGGATTAGATGACTTGATTCCTAAAACACAATGTAAAAGTACTGGCCACACAGCATAACACAGCAACTGACTCACGGTGAATGTATATCCTGGTCATCCTGAGAGACAAAGTCGGTTCTGAATAGCTCAAGGAGTGAGAAATTGAAATACCAACACCCAGACGCTCTCTTAAGTCCAGTCTCTGAAATGCAACCTCCTCAGTTTCCAAAGGAAGCAAACTCAATGCCTCCCTTCTCCTCTGAAGACCCCATACCTATCTGATACCCTGGAAAAAGACTCTGGAAAGCCTCCAGCATCAGATCCCTTCTAGCCTTCTAAGGAACTAACTGCTTCCATAGAAGTGTGTGTCGGCCCACACAGAAACCATAATGTAGGGTTGGGGATTTAGCTCAGGGGTAGAGCGCTTGCCTAGCAAATGCAAGGCCCTGGGTTCGGTCCCCAGCTCTGAAAGAAAAAAAAAAAAAAAAAGAAACCATAATGTATGGATGGATATTAGAGGGTAACTTTCAAGAGTTAGTTCTATAGGTCCTGGGGATTGTCAGGCCTGACATCAAACATGTTGTTTACTTAAAGAGCCATCTCTCAGGCCCTCATCTTTTTTTCTACATTTATGTGTATTAATTTTTGCCTACATTTATGTATGTTTACTGTGTGACCAGTACTTTTATACACAAGGCCTGTGAGCTCTCATGATCCACCTGCCTCCATCCTTCAATGCTAGGGCTAAAGGCCTGGCTTTTACACTGGTACTAAGAGTTTGAACTCGGGTCCTCTAGCAAGCATTCTTATCTGCTAAGCCAACTCCTACCCCCAATCTTTAAAATACCATCCTATTTTCAGATATGTATGCATATATACATATATATGTATGTGTATATATGATATACACATATTAAAATACTTATAATTAAAATGATGTATCTGTTATTGCCTTTAAAATGACCCCAGAGCTTGGGGTAGAGAAAGTTATAATAGGTACAGCTGCAACAAGATGGTTACAAATGGGAATTTATTGAAGCTGGAAATATGAAAGTTTAAATGTTCTCTCTATATTTTGCATATATTTATAATAACTCAGTAAAATGTTAAAAATCTAAGGAAGAAAAGAAAAGATGGACATCAGCTGTCATTTTCCTCTAAGTTTCACGTTAGTCAAAAAGACCAAAAAATGTTTTAAGTGGTAGGAAAACCCAGTCTGGCCCATGGCCCCAAAGCATTACCTCCAGAGAGCGGATGCTGCTGTGATAGGTGAGGGAGAGCATTGAGAGGCCCAGCACTGGTGTGGGGATATCAGGAGCCTTGCAACAGGGCTGCATCTTCTCTGTGACTGATTTTACTAATGCAAGCACAAGCCCTTGAATCCCCACAGTGGAGGTCTCAGCACTACCCAGGACAGTCAGTGTGTCCAGTCGTATCTCTGAAGCACCTGGCATCAAGAAACCCAGACATTTTAAGCTCTGAAATGACAACCTGCCCTTTGCCCTTTCTTATCCCTTTGCTGTCCTTAGTCCCAACCCTTCCCCTAAGTGACTCCTAATGTTATGAACTTTCTCTTCTCTTACCTAACGAGAGCTGGCAAAGTCAATGAACTTTCTCAGTGTCTAGAAATTATCCATACATCATTCACTCCCCAGAACTATAAACAAGAAAATAAAAGTTGGCTGAACGCCTTTAATTCCATCATGAGGCAGACAGAGTCAGGAGAAACTGAGTTTGAGGCCAGCCTGCCTGGTCTTCTGTGGGTTCTAGCCAGGGCTACACAGAAAAACAATGTCTTGAAGGAAAAACACAAACTAACAACAAAAAGCCACCAAAAGAAAAAGAAACAAAGAAAGAAAAGACAGAGCTATGTAAGAGCCAGCAGCACCTATAAGCCCAACCTTTGTTAGGTTGAACTGGAAAATTCTAAAATGGATGACGCATTGGACAAGATCCTCCATCAAGAGAAAAAAAATCAAAAAAAGAAAGGCTTTATGGGCCTCGTTCTCTTGATCACATCAAGGCTGTTTTTCCCATTTGTGTCTTTTTTTTAACACTTCCTTCTTCAATAGACACTAAGAAGTAGCACAAGCCTGCCTGTCATGTAAGCCTTTCTAGCGTTTCATGCCTCTAACATAGACACTGCCCAGATAATAAGCTTCCTTAATGAAAGAAGAATTTCAGCAGACTTCCTGTTCCACTTACCAACCAGTGCAGAAAGAGTGAACAGGTTCATGTCCTCCACCTTCAAGTCTACTTTCCACAGTAAGGTCACACATTCCCCAAGTGAAGGTTTCCTAGAGACAGCTGACTTTTCAGACTGTGGAATCACCAAGGAGAGGATTCGAGACAGACATTGGGCACAGATGTCTGATATTTCTACCTGAAGTCCTCGAATAGTACAGTCAAGAAAGAGAGTATTGGATTGGGTGCTGGACAAGCCCAGGGGCTGGTTATAACTTCCCTAGAAAAGAAAGGAAACCTACTGAAACCATGCAGATGCAAAGTTAGAAAAGCCTGATGCAGCACCCATAGGAAGAGCATACTCAATCCTCAGAAGCAGGTCAGGACAGGGAGCTCTGTGGGCCCCTACTCACCACACAGCACCCACCTACCTGTAGTGTGAAGGAGTCCAGAACAAGTGCTTCACCCCAAACATGCATGTTAGGTGGATGTGGCGCCCGCTGAATGTGGGAGTCACTGCCCACACGCCAGCAGAGATGATCTACAGTTAGGACTGCCCGCTGATGGATACTTTGTGGCCGGAGGTGCTGGTAGTCTGAAATATATGGTAAAGAGATAGTCAGTTAAGGTACTGTGGCCTCAAACAGGCATAGCTATAACCAAAGGGCAAATCCTCACTCCCTTCCCATCCCTGAGCCTTACCCAAGGAGATGGAATTGAACCCCAAAGCAAAAGGTGGTGTATCTCCAAGCTGAATGGAAATGCTAACATTGGAGACTGAGGTGCTGAAGATAACGGGAGCCAGGATCTGAGGGAAGGTTCTACACAGGGATAAGACTGACATCATTATAACAGCCTTTCCTCTCAAGGAACAGAGTCCTCAGAACTGCTGACAGTTTAGTTTTGCCATAATCTTAGGCTTTGCAACAGCTACAAAGGAAAAAGTAAAGTCAGTCAGATTGCTGTTCCTCCCAATGGTAATCTGAAGGAACACCAGAAAGATTTGAAGACAGAGTTTAAAAAAGACAAAATTACAAAATTTACACATTGATAGCCAAATATAATGAGTATCAGCAACATCACACGGCTCATCCTAATAACAAGAAGCCTCACTTACAAATCACTTTCTGTGTGCAGAACAACACAAACATTACACAAACAAAAATGGTTCTGCAAATCTGACACCACTCCTTAAAGCCCAAGGCAGGTGAGATGCTGTCTCTCACCCCTGTCTTACTTAAGTAAGGCACTGTGCTGGACACTAAGAGTGAAAACATGAAAAGGACATCCTCGTGCCCACAAAGGATACAATCCCCGTGACAGGGAAGGTAGATATATACAACAGGTTTGCTTCTGAAACTGAGATGTACGGGACTCAGACGATTAAATACATGTTTAACACAAGATGCCACTCTGAATAAAAAGAATACACCCAGTAAGAGGTGACTTAAAACTCACCCTTTCTTCCTTTGTTTAAGATCAGGAGAACTAGCACCTTGGGTCTCCAGTGCTAGCATAAGCAGCCAGTGAGAGAATTCCTGGTGTCGGTAGTGAATGATACAGGTGTTCAGAACTAGAGAAGCTGACAGGTCGATGGTGGTTACCTGAGAATGAGAAGACCCCAAGTGTGGGCTTTACTCCCAGAACTGGCCATGCAACAACGTGAAGAGACCAGACAAAGATTCTTGGCAGCGCACCTGCACATTAGCCTTGAGGGAGTTGAGGCAGACAATCCGTTGGCGACTCTGGGACAGCAACAACCCGTCTGTAAGAAGCCAAAGAATAGGGGTTGGGGATTTAGCTCAGTGGTAGAGCGCTTGCCTAGGAAGCGCAAGGCCCTGGGTTCGATCCCCAGCTCCGAAAAAAAAAAAAAGAAGCCAAAGAATAGATGAGGGAAAGCCACAGGGAAGACACAAGGTACAACTAGGCAATGGGCAAGTGCAGGCAGAAGATGAGGACATTGTCATGGTTACTTTCTCATCTTCTCTCCTTCCACCCACAGTGATATTAATTCTCCTCCACAGTGATATTAAACCATGTAGGGCACTAACACTGAACACCTGGTCCTCCCGTCTCAGTACCCGTAACCCCTTCCACGAACCTTCTAACAGGAGTTCAGTGCTCATCTGTGCCATATCATAGTTTGCTGTGAAGCTTCGAAGGGGCAGTTGATCCTCATCACGGTGATACAGGAAATGCAGCAGCTTCAGTGTCCAAGTCAAGTGCCTAGAGCAGAGACGGAGTCTACATCAGGACCAGCTGGCGTGCCTTTCCTCCGTGTTCTCTACAGACAGGCTCGGTGAATACTCAGACTAGCTGTGGGGTCCAGCAGACACACTGTTACCCCACCGTCTGGGTGGGACCTTACCGTTTCTGACTGTTCATAGACAACACCACACTTGTGTTTTCCATCTTCACCTCGACTCGGTCTGGCAGCTGCTGGAGGAGGTGTAGGCCAGGCAGAGTTGGTTCAGCAAAGTTCTCAGTCAAATCTGGAGATGGGAATGAGGAATAGGAACCTGCTCAGCCCTAACGTTCTCAACTCCTCCCAGCCCTGCCCCTCTTCAGTCAAACCCTCACACATACAGGAAGGTAAAAGGATAAGCTAAGCAAATGCCTAAATGGGCACAAGGTCCAAACAGCACAGACCAGGTACCTGACATACTTCCTTTCCCAGACTCTGTAAACAGTAAGGTGAATAGTTAGGTATAATGGAGAGAACATGGACTCAACGGTCAGATAATTTACACTCACTTCCACTAACTATAAGACATCAGCCGAGTCAGCTAACTAAACTGTTCTAGGCTTGTTTCCTTATTTGCAAAATGAAAAAAGACAGGAGAAAACGTACATAAACACACAGTGCTAACTCCCAGTTAGTAGCCACGAGACGTCAGTTCTTTGACTCAGAATAAGGAAAAGCCTATTTCCTCTACCTAGGCAAAGGTCATGGTGTCTAATGACTCACATCTCAACAAGTGTTGAAGCTACTGGTTTTTCTACTTCCAAAATAAACCTAGAGAATACAGCAGATAAGAAACTCAATGACAGAGGCTTTACCTGAACAAGAAACAGATTTGGAAATCCGGCCTGGGGCATGACACAGTAGTTGACTATGGAAGAGACCTTCATGTAGCTCAGCATGGAGTGTCCACACATCCACAGTGACAGCCTTCAGATGCCAACTGCCGATGCCGAGCTGGAGGCACAAGTCTAGGGCCAGTGAGAGCTCTACTAGGCATGTATCCTCCTGTGAAGGGAGTTTTAAAGTTTTAGGTCAAATTGGAATGGTCTGGAACCAGTGTGGTAGTGCGCACCTATATTCCTAGTACTCAAAGAGACTGAAGCAGGAGGCTCACCATGAGTTCAAAGCCAGACTGGGCTACATAGCAGGGCACCCATAGCTACACACGACAAAATAGTCTCCCCGCAAAACAAACACACAAAATATTGTGTGGACAATTGGCTGGACATTGCCTTGGAAGAAACCCTTAAAGGCACAGAACCTAAAAACACATACTCACACCCATGCTCAAAAGGATATGAAGCAACAGAATAGCCATGACGCACTCACCAGCTGACCACTCTTCAGGACTTTGCTATTGATCTTAGATAGGTTCACTTTACAGATGAGACTGGGAAAGAAAAAAAATGAAAAGCATTTAATCCAGGGGTGGTGACATACCTCCTGAATCTCAGCACTCAAGAAGCAAAGGCATGTAGGTTTCTGTGAGTTCAAGGACAGTCTGATCTACACACAGAGTTTTAAGGCACCCACAGCTTTACAGTGAGACCCTGTTTCAAAAACAAAACAAAAAACTCTTGACCCCTCTCCTCACTACTTATCTCTATTAATCTGTTGGGTAGGAAGGTCAGGGCAGGGCTGGAGAGATTATTTAGTGGTTAAGAGCACTGACTGCTCTTCCAAAGGTCCTGAGTTCAAATCCCAGCAACCACATAGTGGTTCACAACCATCTGTAATGAGACCTGATGCCCTCTTCTGGTGTGTCTGAAGACAGCTACAGTGTACTTATATATAATAAATAAATAAATCTTTTTTAAAAAAGAAAGGTTAGGAGAAAAAGAACAGCCAGTCTTGGCTTCTCCTCAAGACTGCACAGAATGAGAACCTGACAAGCTTTGACATTTAATTTCTCTCAAGCAATCCCAAACAGGGATACTACCAGCCTCTTCTACCTACCACTTACCTCTTCCCATCACTGTCCAAAAGAAATCTGCTTCTACTGATCTGGATGTGCCACAAGGACTCAGAGGTAGCCACCTTAAGAACCATGATGTTAATGGCATCTACGTGAATGGAGAATAGCTAGAAGGAGTTATAAAGACAAGCAATCATTAACACAAAGGCATCCCTCTTCCTTTCCACTGGAGAAAGGAAGAGCTTAGCTTTTATCCCTCCAGATAGTAAAATAATTTCCTACCCCCAGCCTAGCCCAGTCAAAGCCAACTGACCATCCCTGAAATCAAGTTGAGAATAGCAGAAGTGGAGCCGGAGAGATGGCTCATTGAATAAGAGCACTGGCTGCTCTCCCTGAGAACTTGGGTTCAATTCCCAAACCCCCACAGAGCAGTTCACAAGTGCCTCTAACTCCAGTTCCGGGAAATCCAACACTCTCTGCCAGCCTCTTGGTCAATGCAGGAGTGTACACACACACACACACACACACACACACACACACACACACACACACACACAAAAATAAAAACATTTAATTTTTAAAAACAGTAAAAGTAGTCTCACTTGGCAGAAGATCTTCAACAAGGATGGGCTGAGGGACAGTTCCTTTTGCTCCACCTCTGTGTTCTGAGAGAATGGGGCAGACAGGCTAGAAACCTTCTGTAGGTCCGTCCTGATGCGTACTTCTCCAAAGCACAATGCCACATAGTGTCTGCCCCGAAGAGAAGCCTCATTATTATCTGGTCCATCCCTTTCAGAGCAGTCTCCTTTCCTCCCTCACATTGTCTCTCCCAGTCCCTTAACAGCTCAAATAACAGAGAAAGTTGTTTGCAGCATGTCTCACAAAACAGCACTTGGACTAGGAGACTCTAGCAAGACCACCCCTCCCACCTTGACTAGAATGTCTCCGTAAAAGAATTTTATCATCAAAACTCAACCTCAAAACTTTTCTCAAAACATTTCTACAGTACTCACGGAAGGTCATGGCTAAGGAGTTTGCTGGAAATCCACAAGTTGTCAATTTCCTAAAATGATAGGAAAGATAGCTGTGTACACTGGTTGCTAGGAAGGCAATGATGGGCAGGTTTATGAACCAGGAAAGGTCCTGTGTCCCAGGAGAAGGGAGTTCTGTTGGCCCTCCCATCAAATATACCCCTTCCTCTTTCCCTGGTTTCTCTGATGGGCACTGGCTCTCCTGCTCATGATGATGTTAGCTGAATTTGCTTAGTAGTTCTCTTTTTATGGACATGTTGCCACCCTATTTCCTCTCTTAAATTAGAACACTTAGTTTGCTGTTTCCTGTTATCTTTCTCTGGTTTCTTCTGTATCTTTCTTCCATATCCTGGATACTCTGTGTCACTTGTTTGGTACTGGATACTAAAGAGGACCCAGCAGATACCAGGCTCTTCCACTGAATTTTAATTTTGAGACATGCCCTCACTAAGTTGCCCAGGCAGGCCTTGAACTTAACATTCTCTTGCCTCGGATTCTTGAGAGGCAAGAATTACAGGTTTATACCACCAGGTCTAGTCCCACAAACACCTTAAACAGCTTGCATCAATTGCAGGGTTCTCCAAGTAGCTCCTAAGATCCTCTTGACAAAAACATAAGGGTGGAGTTAACTAGGAAAACTACCCATGAAGGAGACTAACGTTTGAAAAGCAACTAAATTGACTACTTGTCCTCCCTATCCCCTAACACACCCACCCTCTGCAATTCCCGGAACTCACCACCGTCTGCTGGTGCTGCTGAAACTTAAGACTGACATTTTGGATCCAAAAAAATCGGAAGGAGCCAATCTTTAGCTCTGCCTGCAACTTACGCTGACACCACCTGGTGACCAACCGGACCACAAGCCACCTGCATAAAAACCAGTTGGATTAGAAGACCCTCTCCCCTGTTTTGATTCTAGAAAGGCCTTGCAATGGGTGGTATTCTGAAACCGGATTTTTCTTAGGAACTTTACGATTTTTCCTAAAGTATTTTTCTGTCATACTCATTTAAGCAAAACAACCAGGACCACGGGGCCCTAAATTCAAACAAAACTAGGCAAATGAAACTCACCCTCTAAGAGAGGTTAAAAAAAAACAAAACAAAAAAAAAAAAAAACCTTCAAAAAAAAAAAAAAAAAAAAAAACCTTCAAATCTTTAGGAACCCAAAGTAAAATGAGGTCCTCAAAAAGCAATCAAACTGAAGGCAGGCGTGTGAAATACGTCATCGCACACTCCCTAGAGGGTCCCTGTCTGCGTCCCCCACCTTGCAGACGTTTGCAGGAAGGCAGAGGTCACTCTCGGGACTGCTTAAGAACCGCTCTGCCCTAGACTGCTTGCAACCGCTTTCCTAGCTCCCGCTTCAGTCCTCCTGACCTTTCTCCAGGGTGGGGCTGCAGGTGCCCTTTGCAATCTGGGAAGAGGGCATTGAGGCGAATAGACCACCAAGAGAGGCCCCCTTCCTCACACTCACATACTCAGTTCCTAGATTCTGCATTGCTTCAGGCCCAGCCTGATGTTTCACCGCCCCTGCCCCCATCTCGCCTTCCCTCACCTCAGCATTGGCTGAGCGCCCCCTCCTGCTCGCGCCCCCTCCTGCTACCACCTCCGCCTAAGGAGCTCGACCAACCCGCGCCTCCTACAGCCCCTCTTCCTCGTCCCCCCACCATATGGCTGGAATCCCCTCACCGGCCTAGGAAGAGTGCGCTAAGCGCAACCAGCAGCAAGACCAACAGCGCGGAGACAAATAGAGGCATTTAGGTCCGGGTCCGGCCCGGCCTGGCCCCGACCCCCGCCATGCCGGGCCCCGACGCCGGAACCGCACAGTGCCGCGGCTGGCCTCCGCCGCGCACGCACACGCAGGGCGAGGAAGCGTTGGTGCGCGCGCGCGTCCCCGCCCTGGCGACTAGGCGACCAGCCGCTGTCTCCCTCCGCGCCCCGCCCCGCGCGCGCGTGCGCGAGCACAGAGGGTCCACTGCTGCTTGCGCGAATGGAGGCGTGGCTCGAGAGAGGGAGGGCGGGGCGGATCGCGAACGCGCTGACCTGCGCGCTGCGCCTAGAGCGCAGCCTGCGCAGCACACTGAAGAGCGCTGGGTTCGCGCAGAGGGCGGGGGTCAGAGTCCGCACCCGCTCGCGGGGCGGTGACCAGAATGGTTGTTTCCACCTCTTTGAAGTTCCACTTCCAAAACGCATTCCCTAAGGCCATTAAGAGCGAGCCTGGCTTCATAGATCCTGTTATGGGAGCAGATCAAAGTTAAGTGTCTGTAGGTCAGAAGTGATCCTGTCTGCAAAAATTTGCAGAGGAAATCAACAGGTAATTCAAAGACCTCAGCTGTCGACTCATCCCACAAGGAAACCAACTTTGTTTGCTGTCTGAATACTGTTCCAGATAGTATCTTCTAACATCCTTCGTTCAGAGAGCTATTCTGTACAATTTATTGAACTTTTAGGTTTGTGCGATTGTGTATAGCACCACCAATAACTGGACCTGGGACAGGGTGAAATATACAAGTAGTAAATATTGTTCTATCCTTTACAGATTATCTGGGAAGCAATTTTAATTATGTAAACTACAGAATTTAAGGTCAAATCAGGCCAGAGTGAATTTTGCTTTCTTCTTTGTAAAATGAAGGAAGTAGATAAGATTTGTTATGCTTATTCTCATGAGTCAGTGTCTGACTAATGACTTACTAATACAGTACCCGATTGAGAAATCCAGATGATTCCAAGGTATTATAGAGCATCTCGTGTTCTTGGCTCTCAGGTTCTAATCTGCCTATGATTCTTCCAGATTTTACTCAGAATTTCTCTTTTGGCCCCTTCAGATAATAACTTCAGGGCCTATGAGATGGCTCAATAAGTAAAGGCACTTGCTGGCAGGCCATAGGATTTGATTTCCATCCTCAAAATCCACATGTTGTCCTCTGGCCTACACACACCAGTTCATCTTCAAAATCTGCAGCCTTTCATTCAAATGTGGTTTCTCAATGCTCAGGTAGGGTCCAAGAACTCGATCCAAGACAAGGAGAGATGTGTCGCATTTCTGTACTCGGAATTGTCTTGTGCAGGGGGTGGGGGGTGTCTCTGCACACACCAGGGCTAGCAGAGTAACAATCCAAAGGAGGCAAGAAGGAAATCAGGTTCAACATGACTCAGTAGCTGGCACTGCTGGCAGTTTATTTCAGACATATTTAAACACAGTTTAATCGGGGAGGAGGGGGACGGTTTTCTGATGGTACTTAATCCTGTGTGGGCAACACAACTTAAAAAACATGTCTACAGCAAAAGGATGGGTTCTATCAACTGAAACAATGTTCAGTATGAGGGTCTAGGAAGAATGAGATGAGCATAAAAGGAGTGAGAGCAGCCTGGCCCTACAGATAGCACAGGGGTTACCGAGGATGTTGTAATGTAAAGGGGACCTCCTTCGTAAGGACTGGTTCTTTTGATGGAGAAACAAAGTGAAGATAAAGTCCTAGAGAGGAACAGTCTGGGATAAATGTCCTAGTCTGGGGGATACCATGTGTGTGTGGCCTGGCCCTACAGACAGCACAGATTACTAGGCTATCAACAATGTGCATTCCTGGATTTCTGGGTAGGAAACAGGTCTATGTCTCCTCTGTTAAGGAGACACCTCTGCATGTTTTTTTTTTTAAAAGCTTTATTTATTTGTTTTGTATATGAGTACACTGTAGCTGTCTGCAGACACACCAGAAGAGGGCATCGGATTCCATTACAGATGGTTGTGAGCCACCATGTGGTTGCTGGGATTTGAACTCAGGACCTCTGGAAGAGCAGTCGGTGCTCTTAACCACTGAGCCATCTCTCCAGCCCATCCCCCCCCCTTTTTTCCCCCTCTTTTTTCTTTCTTTCTTTAATTTTTGATTTTTGAGATAAGGTCTCAGTATGCAGCCCTAGCTATCCAAGAACTTGATATGTAAACCAGTCTGGCTTCAAACTTGTAATGACCCTCCTACCGCTGCCTCCTGAGTGCTGGGATTACACACATGAACACCATGGCCTCATTATTTTTGAGACAGGTTCTTCCTATGCAGCTCAAACCGGCCTGGAATTCATAATCCTCCAGTCTCAGTCACCTAAGTACTAGGATTACTTCTGAAATAGCTGACTAATTTCTCCCAGCAAGAAGTCACCCCAAACACTTAGGGATTGATAAAGGAAACCCTCTAACAATAGCTGGAGCACCAGCCTTGAACAGGGATTTTTTACGTGTATAAAGGTTCGAACTATAACATTGCGTTGATACACTTTCATCTGTAAATCTCTTTTAGTTTCCAGACACTTTGAATGATTAAACATGTTTTACAGAGACAAAAACTGCAAGTTTGGTTATTTGGGACAAATAAGGAGACTTACTACTCCTTAAAGATATTGTCACAGCTCTCTCCAGACAGACTGGAGCTGCTTTTCCTCTGACAAAGCTATGCTCTCCCTGAGAAGAGGCACACAGCTTAATGAGTGACTGTCATTGAGAGTCATCTTCTCTGATGCCTACAGAGGTAAGTTCTTTCCCACCCCTGTCCCCCCTCACAGAGTTTAGACCAGACTGGCCTGGCCTTTGCCTGGTCTCTGCCTCCCTTTGGTGAGGCAAACTCCGCTTGTTAATGGGAATGAAGCCTAATAGTTAGGAGCTGGGGTTGTTTTCTTTCAGTTGTCCAGCAAAGCAGGACTTTGTCGTCTGAATTTTACCTCTGGGTAACTAAAATGTTTCTAAGCAAACTAATTGGTAAAGTTTTTTATTTTATTGTTTTGATTTTGTTTGTTTGTTTTTGACATAGAGTTTCTCTGTGGCTGTCCTGGAAATCACTGTAGACAGGCTGGCCTCAAACTCTCAAAGAATCATTTGCCTTCGGAATTCTGGGATTAAAGGTGTGGATCTCCAGGCAAGTTTTTCACTTGTTTTCTCCTTCTATCACCTCCCATCACTTCATGATTTCTCTCCTTCTTTCTAAACAGATACAAGGAACCAATGCAACAATAGTAGGATAAGCAAGGAAGAACAGGGGTAGGGATGGAGGGGCAGGGATGGAGTTCTAACTCTTTGTTTGAATTTACTGAGAACACAAGTTCTTTAAAAAAGAATTGCGGGGGTGGACCGAGACGGGAATAAAATCTGGAGTGTAAAACTAAATAAATAAAAAAGAACTATAGTTTCTTACAGTCATGGGTCATGCCTACCACAGAACTGATTATCTGCAAATATTCCACATTAACAACTTAAAGCAAATATTTCTAAAATTAAAAAAGCTTGTAGAGGAGCTAGAGACTTGGTTTAGAACATTAGCTGTTCTTCCAGAAGACCCGGGTTCAATTCTCAACACCCACATGGCAGCTCACAATTATAACTCAAGTTCCAATGGATCCGACTCCCTCACACAGATATATGTGTAGGCCAAAAACCAAATGGACATAAAAATTAAAAAAAAAAAAAAAGCTAGTAGTAACTTACATGTGGTGATATGCACCTTTAATTCCGGCACACAGGAGTCTTTTTTTTTTTTTTTTTTTTTTTTTTTTTTGGTTCTTTTTTCCGAGCTGGGGACTGAACCTAGGGCCTTGCGCTTCCTAGGTAAGCGCTCTACCACTGAACTAAATCCCCAACCCCTGGCACACAGGAGTCTTAAAAGTGGATTTCTGTGGTTCTTGAGGATAGCCTGGTTTACAAATCCCACCCCCTGCCCTCTCTCATACACACAGGAGACCCTAATTTCCAGTACACAGCTCACAACCACCTGTAACTTCAGTTCCAGGGGTCAGATGCCTTCTTCTGCCTCTCTGGGCGTGTGGTACACAGACATCTGTCCAGGCAAATTTTTTTTTTTTTTTTGGTTCTTTTTTTCGGAGCTGGGAACCAAACCCAGGGCCTTGCGCTTCCTAGGTAAGCGCTCTACCACTGAGCTAAATCCCCAGCCCCAGCAAATGTTTTATACATAAAAAACTTAAAAAAAAAACCTTGCAGTCACTGAAATTCCACCAGATGGCAGTCACTTCTGTTCACCACTGCCCAGCCTAAGAATGTAGGAGCAAACTCTAGAATTAACTGGAACAAGAAAGGAGGAAGTGAGGTGGCAGAGGAAGGATAAACAAAACCTTGAAAAAGAAAGCCATCTTCCAAGAGCTAAACACACTGTGGTGCAGGTGAAAAGACCAAGGCAGGTACAGTTCCTACCCCGAAAAGTATCGACTGCTTTCAGGAATGCAGACGGCTACTCAGTTTCCCTCTTCCACACTGTTGAAAGTGTATCTAGACTAGAACAGGTCTGCGAAGATTAAATGAAGGGTTAGCAGATGTGCCTAGATTAGTAGTCAATTAGTGTTGGTTTTGGTAATCCTAAATACTTTTCTTATCTACATAACAGCTCCTCAGGAAGACCTGTCATCAGTTAGAAACCATATTGAACTCTGTGAAGATCTTACTTACATACAGTCGAAACTTCATAAAGACATGCTGGGGAAGAATTGAAGATACAGAGAAAAAAGTATTAAATGCAAATAAACCCTTAAATCGGCCAGCAGTCCAGCACCTTAAGAGTCTCAGGACGTGAGAATTAAGCAGCAGACCGTGAAACAGCCTGCTTAATAAATGACCTCACAATGAATAAAATTCTTTTTATTTTTTTATTCATCATTTTGGAGATAGACAAAACGGGGGAAATCATGATGCCAAGCTCCTGTGGAGTTAAGCTTCCCAGCTTAACTTAAGACAGGCGAGTTCCTCAACTTCTTTTACCAGATGAATGAAGGTAGCCCTGCCTGCACAGACGAGTCCTCTCCTGAGAACTGACTGAACCTGGGAGAGCAACCATTTCAAGTGTGAAAAGGAAGCACACTCAGGAGCAGCAGCAGGGATCCCACGGTGAAGCAGCAGCAGAGGTCTACAAACACTGTATGGCGACAGTGGCTCAGAGGATTTAGAGTCACAGCTCTGCATGATGGGCCTCTGCCCTCAGCAACTCACTGGGCTTCATGAAAATGCCTTCCATGGCCTTCCAGTAGTTGTTCTGACTTGGCTGGGCCATACCATGTACTTCTTTTTGTCCACTTATGGGTCGACCGTACTGTTCTCCTGTGACAGACAGGAGTACGTCGGTGGAAGAATGTTTGAACCTCACTTCCCCGTCTCTCACCCAGTAAGGTCCATTACAGAGCACTGTCCAGTCATCCAGATAGTCACCTTCACCTTCTTCACCAAAGGCACTCACTTCCTAAAAGACAGATAATGGCAACATTAACATGTGGTCAGGTCTGAAGAGTGGAGGAACGGAGCCTAGCATGGTAGAGCACACCCATAGGTCAAAATCAACCAGCAACATAGGCTTGAGGCTAGCCTAGGCTAGAAGAGACTCTGTCTCCAGATAAATAAGGAGTCAGTGAGAAGAGAAATAAAATAACCCAAAGGAAACAGAACTTGGATTTTCTAGTGTTAAGGCACAAATATTGGTGCTGTTATTGTTTTGAGACAGGGTTTCTCTGTTATAGCCCTGGCTGTCCTGGAATTCGCTCTGTAGACCAGGCTGGCCTTGAACTCAGAGATCTACCTGCCTCTGCCTCCTAAGTGTTGGGATTAAAGGCATGTCACAATCCCAGCTTGTTAAACATTTTTTTGTTACATGAGCTAAACTCTGGGGGAATAAAAAGAGACACAAAAGGCACAAGAGAAAACGAGCTGTCTCCAATTATGATCCAAACACTACGTTTCACACTAATACTATATCTGTCATACGTTTTTAAATGTTACTTATGTGTAGGTGCACACATGGCCTTGCATGCATGTGGAGGTCAAATGAGAAGTTATGGAGTTGGTTTTCCTTTCAAAAGGTAGGTATAAGATCAAACTCAGGTCAACAAGTGTCTTTACCAACTCAGCCATCTTGCTGGTAGTCCTTGATTTGCTATTGTTAGACATGGGCTTGCTCAGCTGTCCAAGATGGCAGAGTCCATGCGGGCTCAAGCGTTCTTCCTTTTAAGCAGCTGAGACTATGGGTGCACACTATTGCATCTGCTCTTCCAAACAAACTCCTCACTTATTTTAACTGCTGGGGAGGGGATAATATAAGCATACACTTCTTTCAGGGGATCTGACACCCTCATAGACATGCACATAGGCAAAACGCTAAAGCACATGAAGTAAAAATAAATAAAACAAAAACAACAAAAACCCAGTGCTTGGGACTGGAGGGATGGCTCGTAGGTTAAGAGAGCACTGACTGTTCTTCTAGAGGTTGTGAGTTCAATTCGCAGCAACCACATGGTGGCTCACAACCATCTCTAATGGGATTCAAGGCCCTCTTCTGGAGTGTCTGAGGACAGCTACATTGTATTCTTACATATAAAATTAATTAGGGCTGGGGATTTAGCTCAGTGGTAGAGCGCTTGCCTAGCAAGCGCAAGGCCCTGGGTTCGGTCCCCAGCTCCGAGAAAAAAAAAATTAATTAAAAAAAAAAAAGTTTAAAAAACAACCCAGAGCACATGCTACTCTTCCAGATGACAGGCCTGATAACAAGCACCCACACAACCACCTGCAACTCCAGCTCCGGGGATCTGACGCCCTCTTCTGGCCTCCCAGGGCACTGCATATACAACACGGTGCAGCTATATGTCTAGGCAAAACACTCAAACACATAAAATATAGATGAAAAATAATTCTAGTCAGGCATCACAAGGTACAGGAGGCCTTGAGCTCGAGGCCAACTGGAGTGAGTCCAAGACTAGTACAAAGAAACCCTGCCTTACTCAAGTAGATGCATGCACACACATCACAGTCGGGCTAGAGAGGCAGCTCAGAGGGTAAAGTGCTTCTGGAGCATTCATGAAGCCCTAGCTTTGGTCCCTAGCACAGGCCAAAACTAGGCATGGCTTTAACCCACGGACTTGGGAGGCACAGTCAGGAGGTCCAAGAGTTGAGGACCAGCAGAGTTATAGTGAGCGTGAGGTCAGCTGGCTACATAAAACCTTGTCTCAAATAAACACAATCCAACCTGGCATGTGTGGCGGTCTACATCCAGAAAATTATTTTTGTTACTGCTTCATAACTACAATTTTCCTATTGTTTTAAATTGTAATGTAAAAATCTGTGGTTTCTGATGTTCTTAGGTATCATTTGATACCTCCAAAGAGGCCATGACCCACAGGTTGAGAACCACTGCTCTAGACTATCTGTGACTGACTAGACAGTGCAACCCTATCTCAAAAATAAAACAAAAAGGTTATTTTATTATTTTTTATGCATACAAGTATTTGCCTGCAAGTATGCTGATGTGTCACTTGAGTGCCTAATGTCTGATGTCCAAGGAGGCCAGAAGTGAGTGTTTGGTCCCCTGGAACTAGAGTTACAATCATGAGCTACCATGTGGGAATTGAGCCTGGATCCTCTAGAAGAGCAGCTAGTGCTCCTAACTGCTGAGCCATCTCTCCAGCCCTGCAAACCTCTTTATTTTCAAACTTACTGGTATTTTAATGTATCCTATCCTGCCTTTCATCCCCATGTCTCACTTTTCTCCATTCTGACCTGAAACAATTTTCTTCACACTTAAGAGACAGAGTCATTTCTCCAAGTCGGCAGAAAAAAAGAATGTCTTACCTAGAAAGGAAAGGGTAAATGTGCTCCTTAGAGTGGCACATATACTAAAATTGGATGATATAGGTCCCTGCTCAAGGAGGACACACAAGTTTGTGGAGTGTGTCAATCATATTTAGGAAAAAAGGAAGGAAGGAAGGAAGGAAGGAAGAAGGAAGGGAGAAAGGAAGGAAGGAAGGAAGGAAGGAAGGAAGGAAGAAAAGGCAGAAGGGAGGAAGGGAGGGAGGAGTTAAGCACCAAGAGACTAAACAAGGAAGCAGGGCAGGGCAGGAACACCCACCACACACCACCTCACCTGGTTTCCAGAGAGAGGTGAAGTGAAATGGTGGCTGTGCAGGTTTCGACCCGTGTTGATGTGTGTCAGCCGGATGGGCTGCCCGCATTTGATGGGGGTCCCCCTTTCACACACTGTAGCTGTCTTCCCCCGTATCCTCCAGTAACTGTTGCTGTCATCCACAGAGGTCACACCTGTCACTGACTGCTGCCCACTACCTGCAGGCAAGAAACAAAAGCAAGGCAGAGAGGAGAGGCGTCTGGAGACGCCCGACACCCTGACGAGCCATCTGTGCCCTGATGGGAGCAACCAAGGACCCATTCGCCGTTTGTAAAGCTTCTGCCAAGCTTGCTTGGCTTCTAAGAAAACCTCTCACACCTCCATTGTATCATCTCTAGATATGAAGGATCCTGACATTTCACTCTTACACACTGGCTGAGGTGGAACAGCAGCCATGACTGAACTAAGAGCATAAGAACACTGAGTCACAGCATGTTGACTACAGAGTGAGATACACTCTGTGAGAGCCATTTGTGACTCTTCATTGCACCCTTAAGGCCTTGGACAGGCATATGGATTTGATCCTCTGTGGCTGTGATAAGTTCAGCAAAACCACGATGCTAAACAGCCAGAGTTTAAAGAAAAGTAGGCATTAGGTCTAGTGTTGTGTGCAGAGAGCTTGGTGTCACTGGCTATGAAAAAGCTACCGTCTAGAGATACTGGATGCTTGGATGCTGCTTACCCCTCCTGTCCGGGGCTCTGGGATTGAGAGGACGGTTAGCAGAGGGTTACCAGCTAATGTGCCTAATCCCGGAAGGCTGTGTCTGAGTAGCTGGAGGTCCCTCCTGGGAGGTAGTGAGACCACAGAAAAGAAAGACTGCGTAGCTGTTGCTGTGACTGCCAATGACAGCCTGAACTCCCACCGAGGTCCTCCCAAGATGGGGGACCCCACCACCATGGCAGCTTCTGTGATGGTCTGAGATCACACATGGGCCCATCAGTTAGCCTTCCTCTGATGGAGGGGTACCCATGCTAGGCATGGCCTCTCTAGGAAGGAGACCCCTCCTCAGGAATGCATCCAAGACCCTGGATCTGCTGGCAAATACCAGACTTTCTTTTCCCTGAATGGGGTCTTGTAAAACTGAGTAATAGCTGTGAGCTTTCTGTTCCCTTTCTGCACTAACCATAGCTAACAATACAACGAATTAAATTGATAAAAGAAAGGCCAAGGGAGCTCAACCTGACCCCTTCCTCTTTTGGGGCCAAGGATGTGCCCCATATCACAAATGGTATGGAGGGGAGGAAACATACATTTGAGAATATTTTACTTCCACAACATTAAAATTTAAAACACACTCAATGGGCTGGAGAGATAGCTCAGCGGTTAAGAGCACCCGACTGCTCTTCCAGAGGTCATGAGTTCAATTCCCAGCAACCACATGGTGGCTCACAACCATCTGTAAAGAGATCCGATGCCCTCTTCTGGTGTATCTGAAGACAGCTACAGTGTACTTACATATAATAAATAAATAAATCTTTAAAAAAAAAAAAACACACACTCAATGTGTTTATATACTGTAGATAAGTATACTTAAATGTGTGTGAAGGACTAGTGAGATATCCAAGGCTGGCTACCTCAGCCCCAGCCTAAATTCATCCCCAGAGCCACACAGGAAAAGAGAAATGACTCCTGCAAGTTGTTTTCTGGCTACCAGGCCTGATTACTTAAGCTCCACCTTCAGAACCCACATAAAAAAAGACGGGCATTGTGGACTGCTCTTGTCATTCCAGCACTGGGAAGGCGGCACAAGCCAGCCTTTAGCTCACTGACCAGCCAGCCTAGCCACACTGATGGGCCCCAGGTGTCTGCAACAGATCGCGCCCCAAAACACAGAGGCAGGCCAGGGAGATGGCTCAGTGGGAAAAAGTTACTAGCCACACTAGCCTAACAACCAAACATGGAGTTCCATAACCCAGGTAAAGAGTGTAAAGGGAGTCAGGCATGGTGGCACAGGGAGGCAGAGGCAGACAGATGTCTGTGAGTTCCAGGACAGCCAGGGCTCGCTCGCTAACACAAAGAAACCATCTTGAAAAAACAAGAGTTCATGCACATACACACACAGATACAAATTTTCTTTTTTAAAAACAGGGTCTCTCTATGTAGTCCCAGCTCCTAGAGCTTCATATGTAGACCAGGCTGCTGGCCTTGAACTTAAGAGATCTGCCTACCTCTACCTCCTGAGAGCTGGGGCTAAAGGTGTGTGTCACCACGCCTAGCACATACACAAATCTAAATTAATTAAAAAATTTTTAAAGCATAAAAAGAGACAATGACTTGGCTGAGAGGTTTAAAGGTATTTGATGTTATACTTGAGTTCAATCCTGAAGATCCGAGGTAGCAGGAGACAGCCAGCATGTCCCAAGCTGTCCTCTGGCAAGTTTTATGCCAGTTAGGGCTGTATAGTAAAACCTTGTCTCAAAAAGTCAGGAATAAAATATTCTTAGATCACATGAATGTGTAGCCATACTAAGATGATATAACTCTTCACTTAGTAAAATGTGTAGCCGTAGCTCTTAAAGGAAAACACACTGTCACCAGGTATGGGGCTATGTAAAAGTAACGTAAAAGGCAGAACGTCATCTATTCTACTATCTAACTTGGCTACTCCCAGCCTTGTGGTCTTTCACCTGTGATCCAAGTCTTACTCAGGCTCACTCTGCTCCAAGTGCGTTCTCATGGCCACTCTTCCTGGTCCCTCCTTGTGGTCTCTTCATACCTTCTGCTCTTCCTCCTCCCCCCCCTCACTCCTCTTTGGGACCCCCTGCCTGGGATAGGAAGTCCTGCCTTCTCTCTCTTTTCTGCCCAGTTATTGGCTGAACCAGCTCTCTATTAACCAATCAGAGGTGATGGAAAACAATTTTTACATAACAATGAAACTGGAGGACTGCAACCGGATGTCTGGGCATGGAAATTAGCATCTGAATATATGGTGTACAAAACCATCCCCCCCAAGAGGGCTAATCCAAGTTCTTCATTTAAAAGATTTGGTTTATTTATTTTTATTTTTTTGTTTTTGTTTTTCCTTTTTTTTTTCCGGAGCTGGGAACCGAACCCAGGGCCTTGGGCTTGTTAGGCAAGCGCTCTACCACTGAGCTAAATCCCCAACCCCGTTTGTTTGTTTTTTGAGACAGGGTTTCCCTAGCCCTGGCTGTCCTGGAAGTTGCTCTGTACACTAGGCTGGCCTGGAACTCAAAGAGATCTTCTGCCTCCTAAAGGAATGGACCACCACCGCCCAGCTGCTAAGATGGAGTTTTGTTTGTTGAGACAGTGTCTCACTGTGTAGCACTGGCTTGCCTGAAATTGACTAGGTAGAGCTGCTGTCCTCAGAGATCCTGTCTCTTTCTGTCTCCTGAATAGTAAGACTAAAGCTCTCCTGCCCTACTTAAATATTCATTCTCCATAACAAAGGCATTTTATTCCCAGATAGCTGCTGTTACTGTCCCTACTTTATACTGGAGTGTTAGAAAGGGTGAGTAATATACCCAAAGTCATGGAGCTATGAGAGGCTAAGCCTGAGCCAGGTAACCTGACTCTAGAGCATTTCCTCTTCTAACACATGTCCAAAGGGCGTCTTCTCCATTCTCTTTCCTGTCAAATTCTTACAGTCTACTTACTCCAGAGATACTTTCCCTCCTAGATGGCCTTTCACTTCCAATGCCCTGCCTGACTTCACCAAATAACAAAACGTCAGGCTTTGAACTAATGATCTGATAAATGGACCAAGCAATCAGTCCCTTTCCCAGGCTTATTCCATTCAACCCATGTCATTGTTACATCTTTTAAACTCTGGTTTGTTTGTTTGTTTGTTTGTTTTTTAATTTTATATTTTGAGATGGGGTCTGACCTGGGTAGCCTTGGCAGGCCTGGACTTTCCTATGTAGACTAACTAGGCTGGCCTAGAACTCATGGAGCTTCATCTGCTTTTATGGCACCTGGTTCAGTTCTTCCCACTTCTTATCGCCTTTCAGCTCCATCAGAGTTCAGTCCTGTTCTATACATTTAAAGAAACATTTTGTTGTTATTTGTTTTTTTCAAGACAGGGTTTCTCTATGTAGCCTGGCTGGCTTGGAACTCAGAGATTTGCCTTCCTCTGCCTTCCCAGTGCTGAGATTAAAGGCATGAGCCACCGCTGCCCGGAAGAAACTATTTTTTTTTTTTAAAGATTTATTTATTATATATAAGTACACTGTAGCTGTCTTCAGATACACCAGAAGAGGGCATCAGATCTCATTACAGACGGTTGTGAGCCACCATGTGGTTGCTGGGATTTGAACTCAGGACCTCTGGAAGAGCAGTCGGGTGCTCTTAACCACTGAGTCATCTCTCCAGCCCCAGAAACTATTTTTATTAGACTTATTCATCTTTTTATGTATTTTGCTTGTCTGAACACCAGATGCATTCTTGTGCCCACAGGTCAGAAGGAGTCAGATCCCTTGGAATTAGAGTTAGATAACCACCATGTGGATGCTGGGACTGGAACATGGATTCTTTGCAAGAGCATCAAATACTTTTTTTAATGATATATTTATTAATTTTATGTATATGAGTATATTGTAGCTGTCTTCAGACACACCAGAAGAGGGCATCGAATCCCATTACTGATGGTTGTGAAGCCCCATGAAGTTGCTGGGAATTGAACTCAGGACCTATGGAAGTACTCTTAACCACTGAGCCACCTCTCCAGCACTGTTTTCTATATTTTGATTGTCTCTTTGATTTTTCACTTTCTTTTCTTTTTTTTAAAAATTTATTTATTTATTATATGTAAGTACACTGTAGCTGTCTTTAGACACACCAGAAGAGGGCATCGGATCCCATTACAGATGGTTGTGAGTCACCATGTGGTTGGTGGGAATTGAACTCAGGACCTCTGGAAGCACAGTGCTCTTGACCACTGAGCCATCTCCCCAGCCCTTTTACTTTCTTTTCAATCCTCTACTTCCTCCAGAGACCTCCTGATACCTAGGAATGTCCAGAATTCTATTTGGTCTTTGATCTGTTCCTAAATACTTAGAGATCCAGATAAAGTAATTTAAGAAACATTAACTGTTAGTTTTCAGATTGAGAACCATATAGCTCATGCTGAGCAATCTGATCTACTCATGTATCTTCAACCATTTTCTAAACAAGAAAATTGTATCTGGGCTATAACATGGCTCAGCTAATCTTAGTTCAATCCCTAGGACTCACATGACAAGGACAGAACAATGTTCTTCTCTGATCTCCACATTTGTACTGTGGCAACCATGCATCTAAATACACACACACACACACACACACACACACAAGATAAATGCTATTAAAAAAAAATTAAAGCCTTTCATTGTAGCATTTGGGAGGCAGAGGTAGGACCTCTGTGCATTCAAGGTCGGTCAGATCACATATTGAGTTCCAAGCCTAGGACAGCCAGGGCTAGAGAGACTGTCTCTAGCCAAAAACAAACAAGCCAAATTTTTAAAAGAATATTGTATCTAACTCTGTATCACAGATTCTTCTCCTAAGGTTCAGAATAAACAATGGCCCACCCCTAGGGACCACCTGTAGAGGTTTGAAGTCTGGTAGACTTCTCTCTAACGCCATTTTAACTTGATGGAGCCAAAGCAGGAAACATTAAATTAAAATGTAGTAAGCCTGACACATGTAGGTGTTTACTGAATGAGGTGGCTAGGAATATAAAGACTATACACTCCCTGGACTAAACTGGAAGGACAGGTTTTGAGAGTTGCGAACACAAGACTAAGCAACCATCTTAGAAGGTGACTTCCTTTCTAGCAAATAGGATCATCAGTCATTCAAATTATCTTGAGTACACCTCAAGAACGTCATTACTTTTATTCCCACAAAGTGTGGAGGCAGAAGCCGGGGCCTTTCAGTATGCTTGGCATACTCTTAACACTAAGGTAACTACCCAGCCTTTGAACTTCTTTTGTTGTTGTTTTGAGACAGCCCCTACTATATAGGCCAGGCTGATCTTGAAGTCATGATCCTGCCCATTAGTCTTGTTTTATTGTTTGACTCACTACTGTATTTCCTGTGTCTAGAACAATACTGGGTAAATAAAAGAGCTCTTTAAATCTAGGCCAAATGAATGAGCCCCCAAATAACTGAGAATTTTAATTGCACACGATAAAAAGCACTTTCCTCTGCAATGCCTGTCAACGCTTACATTTTTTACAAGGAAGTTACTGCTAAGTAATTTTAAAAAAAAAAAGTGTCAAAGGGCTGTAATCAGAGTGAGCTCTTCAAGTTTAAAATCTGAGATTCAGCGTGTGTTGTCTTGCTCTAAATGTTCCTCTCCAGCACAGAATAGTGGCAGCCCATGGAATCTGAAAGGTTTTGAACCTGGACAGACTTGGATTAAACCCTGTCTCCATCATTCATTAGCTGACGGCTGAGTAATATCTCTGAGTCTGTTTATTCACCTAAGAAAATAACCTTAGTATCTATCCTCAATACAATGTTAAAAACTGGAAAGTAAATATGTAACACGTTTGGCACATAGCTCATCAGCTCATCAAACAGAAATTAATATTAGGACTAAGTTTCCTTGGCAACGCCTCCTCCTCTTCAACTTTCCAAGACCACGCCCTCAGAACCAGAGGCCCCGCCCCTTCTAGGCTCACCGGGCCCAAGCAGCCCACCCAACCCCGGTTGGTCCCCCTCTTTACCTGACCCGTAGCGCACGTCGTGAGAGTGCAGTCGGACATTGTGGCGTATATTGAGTAGCTTCACCACGGAGCCGCAAGTAACGACAGCCATGTTGGACGCTCCCACAGCGCTCCACAAACCACCCAACAACAGAAGCGACAAGACAGCCATCCTAGATCCGAGAGCACTAATCATCCAAGAAAATTAGGCCCTTCCCCGGAACCGGAAGCCAAGGGCAGAACTACGCCAAGATGGAAGTGAAGACTCCTTAACCTGAATCTTTATGGTTCCTTTGGCTAGAGCGGCTTAAGGAACACGCTGGCCCCGCTTTGTTCTGGGTGCTCTGTGGCAGCTGCGTTCCTTATGTATCTTCAGTCTGCGTTCGCGGACTCGGAACCAAAGCCCTAGACACCGGAGAGAAAAAGAGATCAGGAAATGACCCTCCCACTCCCAGTGACAGGGAGCCGGAGGTGACGTAGGACGTTAACGCAGCAGCGGCGACGGTGGTGGTGGCGGCGGCTGCGGAGGGCCCTTGCGGTGGGTCCGGGCTACCCTTTTGCAGTCTCGGATCGGCGACTCCATTTTCTTCCGCGGGGGCTTAGCGCAGCGGAGAAACAGCGGCCTTCCAAGCAGGTAAAGCTCAGCCTGAAGAGTGTGTTGCGTGTGTGTGTGCGCAGGTGGCGAGCAGACTCCTGGGGCCTGGTCCCATAAGGGAAGAGGCTTTGGGGTGCTCACTGCGGAAAGGAAGGGGGCCCTGGCCTTCCCTGATCTGCCGGGGAAAAAAGGACATTAAAGTGCCGTGATTACTCAGAGTTTCCAGCCCTTTCTCCACGCGGTACCACCCGGAACCTGTGACCTGGGCTTGCCTCCTGAATCAACAGGCTTTCTGGGATCCCATCTTCTCCGCGGCGTCAGGAATCTGGGCCACGCCAAAAAAAAAAAAAAAAAAAATGGGACTAGAAGAGACCTAAGGGTTTCTTTACTTGGCATCAGGTGATCGGATTAATTAGTCCGGGCGTTGGATCCTGCCGGGCTTACTGTGGTTCAGCCATGAGGCCGGTGTACTGTGCTGAATGTTAGCTCTTTTAAAAATGTTGAGTAATTGAACTTTTTTCCCCCCAAGGATGGGCAAGTCCCTTAATACTTTCAAAAGATGCGAGTTTATACTTAAGTACCTGGAGCCTTCCACCCTGCATAATTCATTTCCTCGAACACTTGCCAAAGACCTACCATAAATATTAGAATTGGTTGTTAAATCAGAAATGTGTATTCTTGCTTGACATCAGGCATTCAAAATATCTAAGTAAAGCAGTTTCCCTGTGTTACAGAAAGAATTGACGCCTGTTTTCCTTTAGGAGGCAGGTTTCCTATAATAATTACATGAAATGTCACCGTAATATCAAAAGTAATAGGGTAATTTGTTTTTTCCTCCTCCGCCCCACTCCATTCCCCCTGATCCCCTTCTTCACAATCCTCTATTGCGTTCATTATGTGTGTATGCCTCCATTAGCTAATTTATGGTTATTTACAAGTACATTGGTGAAGAATTACTCAGAGAAGCCTAAAGAAAATGTTCCCCTCCCCCCAGCAACCATGAATTACTATAAATCCTTAGGATTGGTGGGATCTCGTGATGAGCCCCTCCCCCCTAGCAACCGTTAACTGCCTGTAAATCTGCAGGAAGGGAAGGAGCCAGGCCCTCTCCCCAGCAGTGAAAGATGCTACATTGTGGGGAATTTGTTGAATTTAATTAATTTTGGGGAGGGAAAGTTCAGTTCCATTGTTGAACACTGAACTTGACAGTTTGTAAGTCTTCAGTGTTTTAATTACAAAACAATTATAGCAACAATTGAGAAGCTGAGCCAGGAGGATGATGGAATTGAAGTTTTGGCTGAGTTTGAGAGACCCTGTCTCAAAGAGAAACAGCTCTCCCCTCAGCCATGAATTTAGAGCTCCTCTCCATGCCTAGTGCCCCACCACTACCAGCTTATTTTATTTGGTTGGCTTGTGTGGCTATTAGATCAGATTAGATTGGCAAAGTATCCATACTCTCCAAATGCACTTACTCTTACCACGTGATTAATCTCACCATAAAGTAGAACAGTCCTGACATTCGGTCAAAGTTTACATTACCCCCTCCAGTTCTTTTTTGTTTCCGAAGACAGGAGCACTCTTCCTAGTTGTCCTTGTACTCACAGAGATCTGCCTGCCTCTGCTTCCTGAGAACTGGGGGCTAAAGGCTGGTGCCACCACCATCCAGCAGTATTCTTGATCCTAATAAATGTCATCAACCACGGTCTTGGTTGGGTATGACCACTGACTTCCTCCCAGTGGTTTCCCAATTCGAGTCACCAAAACCTGTTTCAAAGAACTCAAAAACAAAATTATGTCCTAATACCTTTCAAAGGCCACTCCAGCCATCATCTTTCTTGACACATAGGCTGACCTAGGACTCTTGGTCACTCTGCCCTCAGCCTCCCCAGTGCTAGAAGGATTAACATGTGCTACTACTAAGCCTAGCTCCATCACCCTAATTTTTAAATTCTCATCCTATAGTCAGGTTTCAGCTTATAAACCAGTTCAACTTTCTTAACTTTCACCGAAGCTTAAGTTAAAACCAATCTGACTCCCCTTCTAGCTGCTCATCAAAGTTGATATGGTCACCAGAAGCTATTATGTTGCCAAATCCAATGGAAACTCTGTTTTCATTTCTGAGTCTCTGGAATAGTCAGTACAGTTGCTAATGCTCTGTCCTTGGATTTTTCTCTACTGAGCTAACGCCTCCTTTTTAGTCTTAAAAACATTACTGCATTTTAATGTAGTCCTTCTGTGTGCAGTTGTGTGGCAGTCACTTTGCTGGCTGAGTCATCTCCCTGGCCTTAGGGGGGTTGGAGGGGGGGTTTGCATCAACTTTTTTTCCAGAACTGTGCTGCTTACTTCTTGGGCATACTGGTAGTTCTTCATTCCCCAAAGGTTAAAGTTAAAAATATAATCATACTAATCAAACCAATACTGAACCCTAGCAGGATACTGCCCATAAGTCCTGGATCCAAGCAGTTCCCTTTCCTTAGTTTCCACTCAGATTCCCATACAGTCTTTGAAGATCCTTAAGCCTTCTTCACATCCCCCTTCCTCTCTCTGGTCAGACTGACTTCCTCTGTTGCTGCCTAGGTCATGCATGCTATGTAGAAGGCACTCCACACCTCAACCAGCTGTCTCTCCAAGTAGTCAGTTCCTACCCTCTGCTGATCACTCCTCACTCTGTAGAGGAGGCTCCCCTTCATCTGCCTGCCTCTGCCTCCTGAGTGCAGGGATTAAAGGTGTGTACCATCATGCCTGGCTCCGGCCTAAGTCTTTATTTGAATGCACTTTTTCAAAACCAGATTGCGTTCTCTATTAGAAGATCTCATGGTCCTCTTATTAGTTTGCCACAGGGTATCCGTGTGTAGCCCATGTTTGCCTCTAACTTGAAGTTCTGCCAAGTGCTGGAGACTTGGGGTTCTATACCTGAGAGAGAGAGTGTGGATTGTTTTGTAGGCGTGAGCACACCTGTATGCGGAAGCCCAAGGATAGCTTTGTGGGTAGCTCTTCTACCTTTCTGTGTGTTTGGGGGTCTGATTGAGGTCATCAGGCTTGCATGACCAACATTTCTGCCTGCTGAACTATCTAACCAGCCCCCAGCTTATATTTTAAGTACCTTAATTTCCTATAATTAGGTTTTTCATAAGAAGTTCTGAGATCAGAATTTTTTAAAATGTAGCTAGGTTCTGAGACTTTTGTTTTTGACGTTAAGGTTTTTGCATTCCAAATGAATAGTCACTTACTGGTACCTTTGAAATAAGCCTGAACTTAGTTCACAGTAGCAGAATGTGTTAAACTCCACAGCAGACTAGATGGGCTATAAACTTAAGTGTTTTGCTCATGTTGCCTTTATCCTACCCACTCCCCACCTTTTTTAGTAGATTAAGCACCCCAGAAGTGGGAAGGTACTCCAGGCCTGCTCACTCAGGCATCCCTTTCTGAAGTCCAGGCCTTCTGTCAGCGTATTGTTCTCATCACTAATTACTGGATTTTGTTTCAAAGAGTTTTGTGCATGGTATACAAATGTCCTGTCTTATCACTGAGATATAATCCACCCTCATTTGTGTTTTACCATAATGTAATTTATGAAAATTATGAACTCCACCAGTGAGGAAACATACTACATTCAGTTTTACGCACCAAGACCCAGAACAGAGCATGACCCTAAAACAAACAAGCACAATCTAAATATTCCTTGAAGCTTCAAAACAAAAGGAGTTAACAGACTAATTCTCTCTTCAGCCCGGTCTCCTCTTAATTGCCTCCTAGTAGTTCTGGTTGGAAAGGAGGGACTGCTGAGTCCTCCCCTGTGGCAACCTGATCCCAGCTCTAGTACTCTTGCAGAGTTGTCATGGTAACCAGCACCCTTTCCCTCTGAGCCACATGTTATACTGCAGTGGGCTTCTCCTGGAGAAACCTCCCTCTGCCTGCCACTGTTCTTCTTCAAAGCCTATTCCAGATACAGATTTAACTCACAGTCTTTAATTTGAAGCCTGTGAGTACTAAGTGCAAAAGTCAAAGCTGCCATCAGCCCATCCTGTACACCTCCTGTTAATAATGCTGCATGCACAGGTGATGCTTGGTCCACTCTGGAATCGCTGCTGCTTGGCATCCTCAGCCTGCAGTGCTGATGCAGCACTCCGTGAATCTGGCTATGGCTGACGGGAAGTCATGATTGCTTCTGGCACGCCTCTCTCAACTGAAAGTTGTAGCACTGAGCTAGCTAGACTGGAAGCATTCCACAGGGATAGCACAGTGCGTGCTTTATCTCTAATTTAGGCCTGGAGCTTGGAGGGAAGGGATTCAGCTGTCTTCTGAAACTGCATGCAACTTGGAACACCAGCTGCCTCTCTACTCCACCCCCAAAAAAGCTGTTGTTTTCTCAGGTAGGTTGCCTATTCCACTCTGTTAAATAGACCAGGAACATCTAATCTGTAAGATATTGACCCTTTAAAAGATTGAATTCATGGTATGGTGACCTAATTAAAGCAAACTGTGTGTTGAGATTGAGAATCTATTTTTTTTTTTTTTTTTTTTTTTTTTTTTTTTTTCGGGGCTGTTGAAATTAAACCCAGGACCTTGGCTCTTTTTTTTTTTTTTTTTATCACAGCACTACCACTGAGCCAAATTGCCCAACCCCAGTCCTGCAGAGTAATGTTTCAGTTCATGGCCTAGAGGAAAATGTTGAAATTAAAAAGCAGGCATGATGGCTCGATTTTTTTTTTTTTTTTCAGCACTCAGGAGTGAGGTTGGAAGATTGCTGTGAGTCCTGCAGGTTTTCAAGTTACAGCCTAGAAAAAAAAACCCTGCCTTAAAAAAACACCAAATCTAGGGATGGGGTTCTAACTCTCTCTGGCCGGCCTGCCTTCCTTCCTTCCTTCCTTCCTGCCTTCCTTCCTTCCTTCCTTTCTTTTTCTGAGATGTGGTCTCACTGTACAGTCCTGGAACTCTGTATATAAACAAGACCGCCTCCAACTCACAGAGATTTCCCACTTCTAAATTGTGGGATTAAAGGCATGAGCCACGGGGTTGGGGATTTAGCTCAGTGGTAGAGCGCTTGCCTAGGAAGCGCAAGGCCCTGGGTTCGGTCCCCAAAAAAAAAAAAAAAAAAAAACATTTAAAAAAAAAAAAAAAAAAAAGGCATGAGCCACCACATCCAGCCTAGAACTTCACATTTGTTATTTTGTCCGTCCCCCACCCCCACCCCCAGCTGAGGACTGAACCCAGGGCCTTGCTCTACCACTGAGCTAAATCCCCAACCCCCCACTGAGCTAAATCCCCCCCCCAGCCCCGAACTTCACATTTAATTGGCAAAATCTTTAAGACACTCACTTGGCATTACTCAAGCTAAATGACCTTAAGGATAAAGATCTTAGAGAAGAGAGTGGGGAGGGGGACGTGTGCCATCCAGAAACTTTCCAGAACTCTGCAGGACTTTACAGTAGTCCACAAACTTTCCAGGACCAATTTATAACCTTAAAAACTTCGGGGGATGAGGTGGTGGTTTTGCTGGGTGTGGTGTGCAACGGTGCACTCAGGAGGCAGAAGCAGGCTAATCTTTGTGAGTTTAAGGCCAGCCTGGTCTACAGAACAAATTCTGGGACAGCCAGGACTACAAAGAGAAACCATGTCTAGTAAAACTGAAACAAACCAAAAAGTATCCCAGGGGCTGGAGAGATGGTTCAAATGGTTAAGCGCACTTGTTGCTCTTACAGAGGTCCCTGATTCAATTCCAAGCACCCACATTTTCGCTCACAGGCATCCCTATAGTTTAGTTCCAGGACATCTGATGCCCTCTTCTGGCTGCCTCAGGCACTGCATGCACATGGTATACATAAGCATACAGACAAAACATACATTAACAATAAAATAAATCTTTGTTTTTTAAAAGATTTATTTATTTCATGTATGAGTACACTGTAGCTATCTTCAGACACATCAGAAGAGAGCATTGGATCCCAATACAGATGGTTGTGAGCCACCATTTAGTTGCTGGATCTTGGGAAGGGCAGTCAATGTGCTTAACCTCTGAGCCATCTCTCCAGCACTAAATCTTTGTTTTTGACATTGTAGTGTCTACCTAAAAATACAGCTGGATTTTCATAACTTTTTCTTCAATAAGCCTGTCACATGTTCTATGATCTCTGGACCACACTTTGAGAATTACTGATACAATGTAACCAACACGGTGAAATGGAGCAAGTGCTACTGTTGATGACTGTATCGCTTTAAACAAGAGACTTCTCCTCTGAGTGTATTTCTTCCCTTTTTGATTTTTATTTTATTCTGCTCTAAATGGAAGAGAAACATTACTGTTTTATAGCTTACAGGGCAAGTAGGGATTAATAGATTATTATATGCTAAGTGTCTGGTATTTGATAGGTGAGCAGTAAACTGTATTTTTAGTTGAAATACCAAGGGGTGGAGCCAATGAGATGGTTTAGGCACTGACTGCACAAACCCGGCGGATTCCTGAAACCCAGGTAAAGGTGGACGAGAACTGACTACCCACACGTACAAATACACATACACACAATCCCACACACACATCAGGCCACCACACACATACTCTCCCTCTCCCTCTCCCTCTCTCTCTCTCTCTCTCTCTCACACACACACACACACCATACACACACATATACATACTACACAGTATATACACATGCACACCTAGTACACATACACATACCCTACACACCAAATATACGCACACACACCTCCCCCCAACACTTACACGTTACACACACACACACACACACATATACATACTACACAGTATATACACATGCACACCTAGTACACATACCCTACACACCAAATATATGCACACACACCTCCCCCCAACACTTACACATTACACACACACACACACACACACACACACACACACACACACACACACACACGTGTACCAAGGGGAGACCTATATTGGTTTGGGTGGGTTTTGTGTATATCGGTGTTTGGTTGGTTTGTTCCATTTCTCTCCTAATGACTGCTCTGTGTATTTCTTTAAGCTATGGTTCATTTTAAAGTAGTAAATACATTATCTTTTACCATAACTAATATTTTTATTAAAAAATAAAAATAGAGCTGGAGAGATGGCTCAGTGGTTAAGAGCACTGACTGCTCTTCCAGAGGTCCTGAGTTCAAATCCCTGCAACCACATGGTGGCTCACAACCATCTGTAATGAGATCTGATGCCCTCTTCTGGTGCGTCTGAAGACAGCTACAGTGTATTTATATATAATAAATCTTTTTTAAAATCAAAGAGAGGGGCTGGGGATTTAGCTCAGTGGTAGAGTGCTTGCCTAGCAAGCGCAAGGCCCTGGGTTGGTCCTCAGCTCCAAAAAAAAAAAAAAAAAAAAAATCAAAGGAGAGAACTTAGTAATTAGAATGGTTGGTCGTCATCCCCGCCCCCACCCCGCCCCACTTGACCAGGCAGTCCTGCTTATTTTCAGGCCCCCAGCTTTCACGTGGTGTACAGGCAGGCACCTAAACAAGTTTTTTTGTTTTTGGTTTGTTTGTTTGTTTGTTTGTTTGTTTTTTAAAAGAATGGCAATTGAAACCTTAGCCTTTGGTTTTTTTTCCATTTAAACCCAAAATCTCTACTTGGGTTATTTGGGGGGCCAGGAGGGAAACAGGGTCTTATGTGGCCCAGGCTGAAACTCAGTATGTATTGGAGGATGAGTTTGAACTTCTGATCTTTCCTTACCTCTGAACCTCTGAGCTTAGCCACCATGTATACAGTGCAGGGATAAAAGGGAGGGTTCCTGCATACTGGATACACCAGTCCTGATGCATTCCTGGCGCGCTCGCTGCTGCCGGTTCTTGGTTGACATGGTTCATCTTAACTGGGTCTGGTGTTGGTTGATACTGGTTCAAGTGACTTCCAGGAGAACCACGGCCACCACACTTATGTTACAGGCACTGGGCACCTGTACTCGTACAGAACACCTAGAGAGAGAGAGCTTTTCTGGTACAGAACCACAAAGGGCCTTTTGCTGTAGTCATTTGTTGTCATGGCTTTTATTAGCACCTGAGCTGGGCATGATCTCTGTCTTCCAGAGACTTTTAATCTGGAGTGTGAGAAGGGATGCACAGGTAGTACAGGAGAGCTGAGGGGCATTGCTGAGGGGCGTTGCTGAGGAGCGTTGTTGGGTTTATTAGCCACCAGCCTCAAGGTTCCAAGGTAGAACCTTGGGGTTATTACTTGACTTGTTTGATGTATGTGGTTTTAGTGGGTTGTTTTGTTGTTTTTTTCCCCACAGGACCTCAGGTAGCTCAAGCTATCTTTGAATTCTCTGTCACCCAAGAATGACCTTGAACTTACCCTTGTGTTCATATGTATAGTGTGTGTAAGTGCATACACCAATGTGCATGTAGAAGCCAGAGGATAACCTCAGCTATTTTTCCTCTGGGGCCATCGTTACTGATCAAATAAGCTAGGATAGCGCGCGCACAGCCCCCACCTCGATCCCTCTGTCTGTTTCCCCTACTGCTAAGACTTACCAGTCTGTCCACCACGCCCAGCTACTGAGCCACATCCTCAAGCTCTTTGTGCTGTTTTAATGTCCTGTCCAAGGTTCCGCTAAACTTCTGAGTTCTCCACTGCCAGGCTTTACATATGTTGGGAAGCAAGGAGGGAAGAAATCAATTTAGTAGTTGGTACAGAAATACAGAATGCTGAATAAAATCAGACTCAAAACTCAAATTGAAACCCAGTTGACAGGGCTAGAGAAATGCTCTGTGGGTAAAAGCATTTAGCAGGACTTGTTCCCAGCACCCACACAGGGTGTAACTGAAGTTTCAGAGGATCTTATGCCTTCTTTTGGGTCCCTAGATGTTATGTGCAGGAAGAACACTAACACATACAAGCCTGGATTAGATTGTCCTGAGGGTATGTCTATGAGGTTGTCTTGACTGTTAATTAATATAGAAGGGCCCAGTCTACTCTTGCAGTACCCAGTGGTCCTGAACCATATCAGAAAGCTGAGTGTAAGCAAGCTAGCTAGAAAGCAGCAGCCTTCTTCATGGTTCCTGCTGTGTCTTGGCTGTGAACGAGTTCCTTGAAGTGAGTCAGAGGTGATGCTGTGTAGAATAGCAAACAAGCCTGCCTTTAAGTTCCTGCCTTTACTTCCCTCAGGGATGGACTGTGACCTGGAATTATAAGGTGAATGAACTCTTCCCTCCTCTAGATTGTTTTTGGTCAGTGTTTTATCACAGCAATAGAAATGAAACTACAGTGTAAATGATACCAATGGCTTTGTGATGGCTCTGGTGGAAGAGCCTCTTTTTCAGTTGAATTCTCCAAACTAGCAGTTGTATAAACCCGTAGGCATATAGTGTTGTTAAATCCACTAAAAAGGTATTTTTCATGGGGCTGGGGAGATGACTCAGTGGTTAAGAGCACTGGCTGCTCTTCCAGGGATCGTGAATTCAATTCCCAGCAACCACATGGTGGCTCACAACCATTTGTAATGAGATCTGATGCCCTCTTCTGCTGTGTCTAAAGCTACAGTGTACTTACATATAATAAATAAATAAATCTTTTTTTAAAAAAGCTATTTTTCCTTTTTAAAATTATTTTATAATTTTTATTTTATGTATATGGATGCTATGTATATATGTGGTGCACCACATATGTGCCTGGGGCCGAAAGAGGCCAGAAGAGGATATTGGATCTCCTGGCACTCAGAGTTGGTTCTGAGAAGCCATGTGGGTGTTGGGAATCAAACCTGAGTCCTCTGGAAGAACAGCTAATGCTCCTAACATAGCCATTTCTCTAGTCTCCCTGTCCTTGCCTTTTTTGGGGACAAGGTCTTACTGTATCTTCCTGGCTGACCTGGAACTCACCTTGTAGACCAGACTGACCTCAGATTCTCAGAGATCCGCCTTTGCCTCCTGAGTGCTGGAATTGAAACCCTGGGTATCCATGCATGACAGAGATTTTTCTTCTGACTTTGCTAGAGTGTGTCTGAAAGCACTCTGTATAAAGTGCTAGCAGTTCCTGTTTCCCACACTTCCTGTTAAAAAGCCCTATAATCTCATTTTCCCTTCAGAGCCTCACCTCTATAGTAATCTCTATGCTAGTTGCTTTCTTTATCTGCTAACTCTGCCTAGGAACCAGGAAGTGAAACACCTCAGCTCAGAGAAAAACTAAAACCAGATGTGGTTAGCTCCCGTGACCCCAGCTCTGGACAGGCAGAAGCAGTATTGCCATGAATTTAAGGCCAGCCTGGGCTGCAGAGTGAGACCCTTTCTCAGTAAATAGTGAGGCAACAAATGATACTGATGAAAGGGTTAAATGCCATTCTTTAAAAATACAAGAGAAGGGCTGGAGAGATGGCTCAGCAGTTAAGAGCACTAACAGCTCTTCCAGAGGTCCTGAGCTCAAATCCCAGCAACCACATGGTGGCTCACAACCATCTGTAATGAGATCTGATGCCCTCTTCTGGTATGTCTGATGAGAACAGTATATTCACACATATTAAATAAATAAATAAATCTGTTTTAAAAAAAAAAAGCAAGAGGAGCAACACTAGGAGCAATGAGGGATGTGGAACCATCTGATCACTTCCTGGTTCTGGGCATCAAACCTGGGCCTCTGGCATGCTAGGTGAGCCATTACCATTGAGCCACACTACCAGGGCACACCTCTGATTCTTGCTAAGCAGTAGGATGGAGTGGGCAGAGCTGTGGTAGCTACAAGGATTTTGTGGGAAGATTTAAGAGCCTTCTTTAAAACCATGTGTGTCTGTTATGAGACAGGCAGGGTCTTATATGTAGCTCTGGTTTCCTGAAACTCACTCTTTAGACCAGGCTGGCCTTGAACTCACAGAGATCTGCCTTGCCTCTGCTTCCTGAGTGCTGGGGTTAAAGGTGTGCATCACTAACACCTGGCTCATGTGTCTTATTTTTGTGCTCTCCTCCTTCCCTTTTCTTCTATAGCCTTCAAGGAGGCTGTGAGAAGTAGCAACCATGTCTGATTTTGTGGAAAGTGAGGCTGAAGAGTCAGAAGAAGAATACAATCATGAAGGCGAGGTGGTACCTAGAGTCACCAAGAAGTTTGTGGAAGAGGAGGATGATGGTGAGGAGGCCCCAGCCTCAAGCTTCTCCCCACTATTCCTAAGCTTTGGATAGTTGGATTCTTGCTGATGAAAGGCTCAGGCTGAGCACAGAAGTTCTCACACATGAGGTACCAGCTTGAGAACCTTCAGTCACTGTTAGAAACACATAGTCCATCGCTCTGCTGTATACCAGACGCCGTGTTTAGAAAACTAGGGAGACAGTCAGATTCACCTACTGTTTATGCTAGTGGGAATGTACATTAGTCTGTGGGACAGACAGTGAGCTAATAAATCTGTACGTGATGCTCTCCACTCTTAACCCTATGAATGCTTTTTTTAAAAAAAGATTTTATTTATTTTATGTTTATGAGTACGCTATAGCTCTCTGCAGACACACCAGAAGAGGGCATCGGATCCCATTACAGATGGTTGTGAGCCACCATGTGGTTGTTGGAAATTGAACTCAGGACCTCTGGAAGAGCAGTCAGTGCTCTTAACCAACCACTGAGCCATCTCTCCAGCCCAGCCCTGTGAATGCTCATGTGCCCTGTTTTCTAACTTTTAGATTCATTCTCAGAGTAGAATTGTGTAATAACATTAAAGGGGAACGGGTATAACTTTTCAGCCAAAGGCTATAAGACAGAATG
This sequence comes from Rattus rattus, assembly GCF_011064425.1. NCBI lineage: Eukaryota > Metazoa > Chordata > Mammalia > Rodentia > Muridae > Rattus > Rattus rattus. Next base: position 92,205,503 of record NC_046162.1, read on the forward strand.
CAGGTGCTGAGTCTATGCATTGAGGAAAATAGGTTACCAGAAGGTGTAAAGCTTCTAGGAACGCTTTGAGGGAGCCAGGTGATTGGGAATACCATCTCTTTTAAAGACAGATGGTGGGGCTGGGGATTTAGCTCAGTGGTAAGGCCCTGGGTTCGGTCCCCAACTCCGAAAAAAAGAAAAGAAAAAAAAAAAAGACAGATGGTAAGGGGAGGAAGCCTTCCTTTGCAGGGACCGCGGTTCCAAGTCCTGCATTGTACTGTAGGAGGAGGCAGAGAGTGAATTAGATGCCACCTAGTCACTGGGTTAGGGCAGGTGGACAGTTGCAGTAAGCAGGTAGTCTGCACCCATCCCGCTTCCCAGGCTCCATGCCTCAAATGCACCTGATTTCAGATGAGGAGGAGGAAGAGGAGAATCTAGATGATCAAGACGAGCGAGGCAACCTGAAAGACTTTATCAATGATGATGATGATGAAGAGGAAGGAGAGGAGGATGAAGGCAGTGACTCCGGTGACTCAGAAGATGATGTTGGCCACAAGAAGAGAAAACGCAGTCAGTCTGCATGCCACCTGAGGCTGGGGGAGGGGGGAGTCACAGTGGAGACGAGCCTTGTCTCATTGTGGGCACACTTTGTTCTCTTTAGCATCCTTTGATGACCGCCTGGAAGATGATGATTTTGACCTCATTGAGGAGAATTTGGGTGTTAAAGTCAAACGAGGAGTAAGTGCTTTCTGGCTTTACCCTTTTTCCTGAGTAGTTTGGGGTCACCAGGGAAAAGAAAGATGCCAGTAGCATAATGCTTTGGGGTCCACATCTAAAGTGTATTAGAAAAAGATTTGTCAGTTTGCAGGAAGGGCCTTGAGGCTGATAAACATCACTCAGTGTGTGCTTTCCCATCTCACTTGATAAATGCAACTCTGGTGGGAATTTAGAAATGAGCCTAAATAGCAGGCGTCCTGACATTAGACACATACAAACCCCATTCTAAAAAAGCACATTTCTCAACACTAGCAAAAATACCGACGTGTCAAAAAAATGTCTGATGATGATGAAGATGATGAAGAGGAATATGGCAAAGAGGAACACGAGAAGGAGGCCATTGCAGGGGAAATCTTCCAAGATGAAGAAGGGGAAGAAGGGCAGGAGGCTGTAGAGGCCCCTATGGCTCCTCCAGACGAGGAGGAAGAAGATGATGAAGAGTCAGGTACGCGACAACTGTTGGACAGGGAAGCCAGCATCGGGTGGGTGTTGAGACTTCCCGGTCCTTAACCAGTGCCTCCCCAATTTTCTTCTCAGCAGGAACCAGGTTTATCCACTGAGCACTAACCTGTTTCTTGTCCACCCAGATATTGATGATTTCATTGTGGATGATGATGGACAGCCTCTGAAAAAACCGAAATGGCGAAAAAAGCTTCCTGGATATACAGATGCGTAAGTGCACCCTGTTGCCATGCAGTGATAAAGACATTGAATGGGCATGTGCCAAAATTAGAATATCCCTAACTCGGACCTGTTCTGTGCCTCAGATCACCGCTGCTAGGCAGTGATCCATCTCCTCCTACAGTCACCGAGCACTCTCAATGTGTGAGTCCTTAAAAGATTAGAATAGATTTCCACGTGAGCATGAGTCCAGCATCCCTCTGCTGCCCCTGGTATTCATTAATAGATGCCTGCTCACCTGCATCAACCCATCAGAGTCCGAAAGGTTTTATTGTAAGGGAATGCACTAGTGTCTTGGCATAAGATGGTTCACCAAGGAGAGAAAGGACCCAACCAACTATCTGGTGTTGTTCCTGTGGTGTCGTTCCTGCCTCTGGCAGGTGTCAAAGATAGGCTTTTATCTTCTGATAATAGTTTGCCTTGGAACCTCCAGGTACCTATTCCGCATTGAGTGTGATTTTCCACCTGGCTCTCTTTGCAAAGTTTCTGGGCAGGGGCTGCATTTATCCTCTCCACTCTGAGCCCACTGCCCCTTGCTCTCACATCCAGAGCCCTGCAGGAAGCCCAGGAGATCTTCGGTGTGGATTTTGACTATGATGAATTTGAGAAATACAATGAATACGATGAAGAGCTGGAGGAAGACTATGAGTATGAGGATGACGAGGCCGAAGGTGAGATCCGAGTGCGCCCCAAGAAGACCACCAAGAAGCGCGTAAGTCGCAGGAGCATCTTTGAAATGTATGAGCCAAGTGAACTGGAGAGCAGTCACCTCACAGACCAGGACAATGAAATCCGAGCCACTGACCTGCCTGAGAGGTTCCAGGTAAGAGGCCACAGTGAGAAGTAGCCATTATGGACTTCGAAACCCATGTGACCCAGGGCCAGGGAGTCCCAGGATTTATTCTTTCTGGCAGTACTGAGAATTAAAATTAGGGCCTCATGGGTGGATAAGGTTGCTGCTGCTGTTGGGTGATATCCTTGGTCCTCTTTGCTTTTTATTTTGAAACACTCACTAACTTAGGCCGGCTCCAACTGACTCTGTAGCCCAAGCAGGTCTTAAACTTGGGTTCCTCCTTTCTCAGCCTCTTTAGCTAGGATTACGGGACTAACGTTGAAATGGCATTCTTTTGTTGCTTTTTTTTTTTTTTTTTTTAAAGATTGTTTTGTTTGAGACAGGCTCTCGTGTAGCCCAGGGTGGCCTCAGACTCAATAGGTATCCAAGAATGACCTTAAATTTCTGATCCTCTTGCCTCCGTCTTTCTTGAGTTGCTGGATTACAGGCGAGCACCATCGTGCCGGGTTTTGTGGTGCTGAGGTTTTGGGAATGCTAGGCAATACCAACCAAGATACACCCTTAGCCCTGAAGTGGGATTCTTAGCAGATCTGAAAAGCGCTCACTTCATGGCACCAGAAATGTGTGCCTGAGCATCACTTGCTTCTGACTGGAAGTGGTGTTTGCTTTTTCCTAAGCAGGATATAGCATAAAGATGTCTCATCCTCTTACCCACTACAGCTCCGCTCCATCCCAGTCAAGGCAGCTGAAGATGATGAGCTAGAAGAAGAAGCTGACTGGATCTATAGAAATGCCTTTGCGACACCAACCATCTCCCTCCAGGTATTTGAACTTGAGAAGCTGGAAAGCCGGCTAGGCCATTAGGAACACTGTAGCCCTTGCAGAGAACTGGGGTTTAGTTCCCAGCATCCACATGGTGGTTCACAACTACCTGTAATTTAGTCCTAAGGGTCCTACTCCCTCTTCTGTGAGCACTAGGAACCCACTTGGTACACATGGATACATGCAGGCAAAGCATTTGTACACATAAATAAATTTTAGAGAGTTCTAGTGTAAACCAGAAGCCAATTCATGGAAGTGAGAAGCTGTCCCTTCCCTGTGTGAGGCTTCCAGATGCCTGGAGTGTACATGTACATATAAGTGTGCGTGTACATATGAGTGTGTGTACGAGTGTGAGTGTGCATATACATATGAGTGCATGTACATGTGATTGTACATATAGAAGTGTGCGTGTACATATGAGTGAGTGTGCATGTACATGTGAGTGTGCATGTACATGTGAGTACATATGAGGGAAATGTTTATATTCTGAAGCTCTGTGTGGTATGACAGAGGGTAGTATGAACTGCTGTTTGTGTTTGTTTTGCTTCTTACTCTAGGACAGCTGTGATTACCTGGACCGTGGGCAGCCAACTAGTAGCTTCAGTCGGAAAGGGCCCAGCACAGTTCAGAAGATCAAAGAGGCCCTGGGCTTCATGCGGAATCAGCATTTTGAGGTAACTCCTTGACTTCTGATAGCCCAGTAGTTAGAAATTGATTAAAATTTAGAGGATGAGGAGTCCCTCAGCTTGGGAGTAGTAGGTGTGATTGGCAAGAGGCACTAATGATCTAGGGGACAAGATACCCTGTTGGCAGTTTACCTCCTCCACTAGGGAGAACCCTTCGCTGCAGGCCAGTGGAGAGGTCTTCTAGTTTGAGTTTTATGGAGCTTTAGACTGGGGAATCACTGTCTTCTGGCATAAGAGATGCTTGCACATCTTCCTTCTGGATGACAGTAGTGTCCTCCTGCCATAGGTGCCTTTCATTGCCTTCTACCGGAAGGAGTACGTGGAGCCCGAGTTGCACATCAACGACCTGTGGAGGGTGTGGCAGTGGGATGAGAAGGTGAGACGAGCAAACAGCCCACAAGGAGCCGAGACCGGGGGGAGGAAAGCCAATGTCAGAGCACTGCAGATCTGACCTCCAACTGCCAGCTCCCTGACTGGGGCTTTGCTAAGGGGAACAGCAGACTTGAGTCTCCAGCATTGAATTCCAGTCCTCACTTCTGCCTTTCTCTGCCTCAGTGGACTCAGCTGAGAATCCGCAAAGAGAACCTAACACGGCTGTTCGAGAAGATGCAGGCTTATCAGTATGAGCAGATTTCTGCCGACCCTGATAAACCTCTTGCTGATGGCATCCGGGCTTTAGATACTACTGACATGGAGAGGTAGGAATTCAGGGTTTGCTCTGTTATGGGGAGACTCCAGGCTGAAGGCAGGTCCTCTGGAATCCAAATTGTCAATACATTAAAACCTTTCTTCTTTGTTTGTATTTATTTTTTAAAGACAGGGTCTCTCTCTATATAGTTCTGTCTTCCCTAGAACTCACTATGTAGACCAGGCTGGTCTTGAACTCAGAGATCCTTCTGCCTCTGCCTCCCAAGTACTAGGACTAAAGGGCATATGCACCACACCCAGATAAAAGTGACCTCTGTAGCAGAGTGGTAGTCTACTTCTGTAATCCCAGTACTGGAGAGCAAAAGCTGGGAAGATCATGAGTTCAAGGTTAGCATGAGCTATATACAACTCTATGGGGGAGTGATCTGACATTCATTTTGGTTTTCTGTATTAGGAAATAAAAAACAAACTGGCTTATTTACCAAAATTAAATTGTTCAAAGAATCAGAAAATCAAGCTAGGTGTGGTATCACATACCTATAGTCCCAGCACAAAAATTGGACAACATAATGTCTATCTCAAAAACTAAAAAAAAGGGCTGGAGAGATGGCTCAGTGGTTAAGAGCTCCGACTGCTCTTCCAGAGGTCCTGAGTTCAATTCCCAGCAACCACATGGTGGCTCACAACCATCTATAATGAGATCTGATGCCCTCTTCTGGTGGGTCTGAAGACAGTGACAGTGTACTTATATATAATAAATAAATAAATCTTAAAAAAGGGGGGGGTCCCTGGAGAGATGGCTCAGCGGTTAGGAGCACCGACTGTTCTTCCAGAGGTCCTGAGTTCAATTCCCAGCAACCACATGGTGGCTCACGACCATCTGTAAAGAGATCTGATGCCCTCTTCTGGTGTATCTGAAGACGGCTACAGTGTACTTATATATAATAAATGAATAAATCTTTAAAAAAAAAAAAACAAAACTAAAAAACAACCGCAACAAAAAACACAAACAGAAGAGGTGTCAGGTAATCTGGTGGCAAATGCTTTTGCTCTGAGCAGTCTCACTAGCCCCTGTATCGGGTGTACAGATAATGTGCGTTTATCCCATGTAGAGAATGTTGCTTAAGAAGAAATACTTTATAATTGGGAAGTAATTTGGGAGCCTGAATAATATGGTATTGGAGGGCAACAAATGGTGTTGGTGAGTAGTACTTACAAGCTGAGAGGGACTTTCAAGGACTTTGAACTTCACTAAGCACATGTTGGTGTCTGCCTCTTCCTTATACTTTTTTCTCTTGAGACAGTCTTACTATGCAGCCCAGACTGACCTCAGACCTATAATCTAGTCTGTCTTCCTAGTGATGAGATTACAGGTGTGTGCTGCCATACCTGGCCTTTATACGTTCACTCCTATTAATTACCACTGATCATTTCAGTTTGTGCCCATATTTTGTGTTGTGTGTACATATTGTTACAGGATCTCATATAGTACAGTCTGGCCTCAAGCCACTAATACTCCCAGCTCTCAAGCTCTGGGATCCTACACCCAGCTTGCCTCTGGCTTCAGTCCCTAACTACTCAGTTATGAGAACTAGTAGTCATGGGAACTGCTGCTCCCAACAAGATGCACTCCTTTACGATGTCTTAGCTGTGTGTGAGCTGTTTGCTCCTGGGAACTAGGCTCCTTACAGCAACGCCCCCCTAGTTACCAGATGCTGCATCTTTCCCCTTCAGGCTCAAAGATGTGCAGTCAATGGATGAACTGAAAGATGTCTACAACCATTTCTTACTTTACTATGGCCGTGACATCCCTAAGATGCAGAATGCCGCCAAGGCTAGCCGGAAGAAGCTAAAACGCATAAAGGAGGATGGCGATGAAGAAGGTGGGTGGCCAGAAAGAAAGCTCCAGCCTTGCTGGCTGGGGCTGGTGCCCTTGGAGCTTTCTCAGATCCTTGAAAGCGCTCAGAAACAAGAGCTGACTGCCCTCAAATTTTTTTCCCAGGTGAAGGTGAGGAGGCTGAAGATGAGGAGCAGAGGGGACCAGAGCTCAAGCAAGCCTCCCGCCGAGACATGTACACCATCTGCCAGAGTGCCGGGCTAGGTAAAAACCATCTTCTTTGTCAGCTAGGCATTGTAGCTTTTTTTTTTTTTAATTCTTTTTTTCGGAGCTGGGGACCGAACCCAGGGCCTTGCGCTTCCTAGGCAAGCACTCTACCACTGAGCCAAATCCCCAACCCCGCATTGTAGCTTTAAATAAAGAAAAGTTCCCATAATCCCCTGGTGGATGGGAACAGGAAAGAATGTCTCAGTTACTTACCCAAGACTCCATGAACATTTGGTCCCCAACCATCTTTATATATCCACTTCCCTATGATTATCCAAGGGCTTTTGAATTTCTAAAGTAGTTAAAGTCTTCCTGGTGGTTAAAGTCAGATTTCATTTGTTGTCCTTTGATGACCTATCCTGCCTGCTAATTGTCTTGTTGCCTCAAAACTCTGATTCCCAAGACAGCTGCTGTCCCTCTGACCACTGAGCATTCTGCTGACTGGCTGCAGCCTCACCTGTCACTCTTCTGTTTGCCGTAGATGGCCTGGCCAAAAAGTTTGGCCTCACACCTGAGCAGTTTGGGGAGAACCTCCGTGACAGCTACCAACGGCATGAGACAGAGCAGTTCCCTGCAGAACCTTTGGAGCTGGCCAAGGATTATGTTTGCAGGTGGGCATGCAGCAGTAGACCAGCAGGAAGGGTGACGTAGATGCTGAGACACTCTCATCTGCAGCTCCACTGTTGTCCCCACAGCCAGTTCCCTACACCAGAAGCTGTGCTTGAAGGTGCCCGATACATGGTTGCTCTACAGATTGCCCGGGAGCCCCTTGTCAGACAGGTGCTGAGACAAACCTTTCAGGAGAGAGCTAAGCTAAACATAACCCCAACCAAGAAAGGTAGAAAGGTAAGTTGGGGAAAGGATGGCTGTTCTAAATGTGGCCACACTAAACTGCCATCTACCTGGAAACCAAGGCAGTCTTTTCTCCCATGAGCCAAGCACTGCCTACCTGCTAATGCCATCCTCCCCGTGTCTTTAGGATGTGGATGAGGCCCACTATGCTTATTCTTTTAAGTACTTAAAGAACAAGCCTGTTAAAGAGCTAAGAGACGACCAGTTCCTCAAGATAGGCCTGGCTGAAGATGAAGGCCTGCTCACCATTGACATCAGCATAGACATGAAGGGAGTGGAAGGGTAAGTTGAGCTTTGGGCTGGAGGAGGTCAGAGGAGGGAAAACAGCTCTCAGGAATGTAAACCATTCTGAGTTAAGTGAGCTTGTTACTGGTTCACTCTGCTTGTCTGAGTGTTGTGTTTTCTCTGTCAGAACTAGAGCTTCATATCTTTCTTCAGGTATGGTAATGACCAGACATACTTTGAGGAGATCAAGCAGTTTTACTACCGGGATGAGTTCAGTCATCAAGTCCAGGAATGGAACCGGCAGCGTACTATGGCCATTGAGCGAGCTCTGCAGCAGTTCCTCTATGTGCAAATGGCCAAAGAACTTAAGAACAAGCTGCTCGCTGAGGCCAGGGAGAGTGTTGTAAAGGTGAGGCCCACAAGCTCGCGCCTCTGTCCTCTCTGGGATGGTAGCAGGTGCTTAACCCAACCTAACCCTAAACTCATTTTTTCTTTCTTTCTTTATTAATTGTATGTATGGGTATATGCACAAACGAGAAGGTCAAGGTTACTTTTCTGAAGTTGATTCTCCCCTTCTACTATGTGGGTCCCATGGATTGAACTCAAGTTGTCGGGAGTGGCAGTGGGTACCTTTACCTGGGGACACATACTCTGTATGTAGCCCAGGCTGACCTTGTGATCCTCCTGAGTGCTTATGCCACCATACCTTAGCTTTCATTCTTCTTTTTTTTTTTTTTTTTTTGTAGAACTACTTGTAAGCAAGTAGCTGCCAAGTAGCTAGGAGCATTGCTCCCATGAAGACATGCCCTTGAACCCTTGACGTGCTTGGTGACCATAGTGTCTACTGTGTTTTTCCTTTAGGCCTGTAGCCGAAAGCTCTACAACTGGCTGCGAGTGGCGCCCTACCGACCAGATCAGCAGGTAGAGGAGGATGACGACTTTATGGATGAAAACCAGGGGAAGGGCATTCGAGTCTTAGGCATTGCTTTCTCCTCTGCCAGGTACTGCCTGCCCTGCACCATCCCTCACTTGGTCTTTAACATTTTCTTCACATCCATGGTTCAGATTGCTAACTATTGCACTATTCTTTCCATGGCAGAGACCACCCTGTGTTCTGTGCCCTAGTCAATGGTGAAGGAGAAGTGACTGATTTCCTCCGTCTGCCCCATTTTACCAAACGGCGAACTGCATGGAGGGAAGAGGAGCGGGAAAAGAAGGTAAATTTCTAGAATAAGAGTCACATGTGCTCTCTCTCTCTCTCTCTCTCTCTCTCTCTCTCTCTCTCTCTCTCTTCCTCTCCTGGCTTGACATGATTTAAAAAAAAAAAAAAAAAAAAGTCACATGTGTGTACCCAGAATGCGCTCTGCCGTCAGTGAGATCAAGTGGTGTAGTGTAAGCAGAACACCAACAGAGCCTCACATAAATAGGGTTATCACACATTGAGTATAAGCCAGAAGAGTGTAATAATTAGGGAATAGTATCAGAAATAGACCAGGCTGGCTTTGAACTCAGAGATCTACCTTCCTCTGCTCTTCCCGGCCCCCTCCATGGCTGAGATAAACAAGTATGCACCATGCCCAGCTGGCAAGTTCTTTTAAAACATAAAAAACAATAAACTACACTGTTTAGTGCTCTACTAATACTCTGATCCCCATTTTTTGGTTGTCTTGTTTGTTGAGACAGGATTTCTGTTGTCTTGCATGGCCTTGAACTCACAGAGATCCACCTGTATCTGCCTTCCAAGTGCTAGGTTTAAAGGCTGGCTCTTGATCCCCATTGTAATATTTTGAAATTATTTCATCTCTGGGAGTCAGTACAGGCAGTAGATGGCACTCGGTTACTGGGTGTGGTTTGCTTCTGGTGTGCAGCCAGCGCAAGGTCTTGTGCTCTTCTGGATCTGTCCTGGCTGCTTCTGGTCTTACTTACCAGCATCTGGGTCACACTGTCCTATGAGCTGAGAACCACTGGGGAATTAAGCCAACCTCTTCCTGCTTTTTTCTAAAGAAGGGTGAATTTGAATATTTCTGAATTTCTTTATCTTTTTTTAATTTATGATAATCATATCTTAAAATGTCGTAAGAACCTCATTCTAACAAATAACAACGTTAATTAGCAACTATAGTTTCTGTTACTGTTGGTTTTGGAGGGGGGTTCTTTTCCTCAGACAGGGTTTCTCTGTTATAGCCGTGGAACTCCCTGTGTAGACCGGCCTTGCTTCGAACTTACAGAGACTTGCTTGCCTCTGCTTCCCAATGCTGGGATTAAAGACCTGCCGCCATACCCCGAAAAAACTCCATGCTCAGAGCTGTTCAGCTACGATTTTCTTTTAATTCAGGCTCAAGATATTGAGACTCTAAAGAAGTTTCTTGTGAATAAGAAGCCTCATGTAGTTACTGTTGCAGGAGAAAACAGGTAAGGAGAAGCATGTGTCTCTGGGGCACTCATCTCTTGTTGCTGAATTGGGTACATGCCCGGAACAGAGACTTTGTGTCTGGGAGTGACGTTGATATCCTTGGGTTTCTCTGGAGATGTGGTTCTTCTTTGTCTTAAGGCTCTCCTCTCCCCTACACGTCAGTCAAGACACTATCCATTCCTGATGAAATACAACCTTTAACCAGTCCTCCTCCTCCTTGTAGGGATGCCCAGATGTTGATTGAGGATGTGAAGCGCATAGTGCATGAGCTGGACCAAGGCCAACAGCTTTCTTCTATTGGGGTGGAGCTGGTTGACAATGAGTTGGCCATTCTGTATATGAACAGCAAAAAATCAGAGGTAATGCTGATTCCTCACCTCAAAGGCTTGCTCTGGGAACTGCTTCAGACCTCATAGAGACTGGACAGGAAATACAGGTTGTCAGGGTTAGGACTACGCCTGTTAGTTTACCCATGCACACACTTCCTAGGCTACCAGAAGTAGTTCAGATTGGCAACTGCAGAGATTAAAGTGATTCTAGGAAAAGAAGATAAGAAAGTGGACTCTAGCCAGGGTGGTGTGGATTTCTCTTCCTTGTCATTGAGAACACCCTAAGGTTCTGTGACCTTCCTTTGGTTCTAGGCAGAGTTCCGTGATTATCCACCAGTTTTGAGACAAGCGGTTTCTCTAGCCCGGCGCATTCAAGATCCTCTGATAGAATTTGCCCAGGTGTGCAGCTCTGATGAAGACATCCTATGTCTCAAGTTTCATCCCTTGCAGGTGAGTAGGATTGGCAAGTAGGCCAGGTGGGTCAGAAGGCACAGTAACCTTACTTGCTACTGTGTTGGTAGGAGCATGTTGTGAAAGAGGAGCTGCTCAACGCCTTGTACTGTGAATTCATCAATCGGGTCAATGAGGTTGGGGTTGATGTCAACCGTGCCATTGCCCATCCTTACAGCCAGGCCTTGATCCAGTACGTCTGTGGCCTGGGACCTCGAAAAGGGACCCACCTGCTGAAGGTAGGTCTATTGATTAAAAATAATCATTTCATTAAGTATGAAGAATTTTTGCCAGTATGACTGACAGATCAGAGAGGTAAAGTAGGTTGTTGAGAATTACTCAGCCCATTGAGTGTCAGAGGCCAACCTCAGGCACTGGGGGCTGAACCCTGCTCCTCACTATACTGTTACTATTCTACAATGACCATAGGCCATGAGGGAAAAGCCAGAAGAGCTAAGTTTCTTCTTCCAGTGGAAACAAGAAGGTTTCAGAGAAAGCTTCACCAGCACTCATAACATTGTTTGTCTAATGTGAATGATGCTCGCTCTACATATGTTGAGATACACTTTCAAGCAATGCACAGTTACATGTCATTGCCTTTTTGTTTCGTTTTGTTTCATTTTATTTGTTTGGGGTTTTTGGTTAGTTGGTTGGGTTTTTTTTGAGACAGGGTTTCCCAGTGTAGCCCTGGCTGTCCTGGAACTTAACTCTGTAGACCAGGTTGGTCCCAAACTCACCCTCCCAAGTGCTTGGATTAAATGTGTGTGCCACCACTGCCTGGGCTTGTTTTTATTTTTTGAAACAGTTTGATGTAGCCCTGAGTGGCCTCAAGCTTATTCATAGCTGAAGTGGACCTTGAACTCCTATTCTCTCTCACTCTGACATGCTAGCATTATATGGGTGTGCCACTGCGCCCAGCAATTCCTAGTCTGATAGGTAATGTGTAGCCCATTAAAGGCATCATTAGTTGATAACCTAGTGATGTCCCAGATACTGAGTTTGTGACATAGAGTGTCTATCAGAAGCCAGAAAGCAGTCTCGGGAGACAGGGCCCAATTACTGCCTACTCACTTCCAGCCCTCTTCCCTAGATTTTGAAACAGAACAACACTCGACTCGAGAGCCGGACTCAGCTGGTCACCATGTGTCACATGGGTCCCAAAGTCTTCATGAATTGTGCTGGCTTCCTCAAGATCGACACTGCCTCTCTGGGGGACAGGTGATACCCTCTGCTTAGACAGGCCAGGAACAGTTCCTTGGGCATTGACTTGGGGCTTCAGGGAATTAGGCCTTTGAAAGGGCCCCAGGCCATTGAAATTAGGAAATGTTTTAAAGAAAAGGTAAGAAGCTGCCCCTGCCCTATGGAAAAGATCAGCAAGAGGCTTTTACATGTGAGAGGGACACAGACACCAGCATTGTCCTCAAGGAGAAAGCAGAACATTGTGCTCAGGGTTTGTCACAGCCAGATGAGGTTGGGAACAGCAAGGGGCCATGGGAAAAGAGCATGGGTATGAAGAGGTGCAGGACGGGGAGAGATTTGTTCTGTTTTAGGATGGTGGTACTGAGACTTCACTATTGACCTCTTCCTCTCCAGAAGTTATCAACTCAGTCTTTGGAGGATCTTTTCCACGGGCACATAGCTCCTCATTCAGTAATGGAAGTCAGTGGGGAAATAGGCTTCAAGTTCTAAAACTTCATTTTCCACTCAGCTTTGCTGTAACACTCCACGAATAACATAGGCCCATGTGAGTGCACGGGCAAGACCAGCCTGGGAAGGCTTTATGGGGGAAAACAGCTGCCAGCAAATTTTCAGAGGTTTTCTTCCCCCTTCTTGTTTTATATTATGACTCATAAGTTCACTATTTAAAATTTCAACAGAAAGAACTATTATACAGAAAGTGGAAGTCCCCCATAATTCCACCCCCCAGAGAAAACTACCATAACAGTTTTTATGTATACTACAATTTTCTAAATTTTATTTTTGCTATGCATTTACTAACTACTCATTTACTTCAAAAATGAGATCACATGGTTCATAGTGTTTTGCAGTGCATTTTTCACGTATATCAGTATATCATGGCCATCTCCCCATGTCAGCAAACATAAATTTACTTCATTCTTTTTAATGGCTGTGTAGTATTCCATCGTATGGAGTGCCCTGGTTTGCCCAGCCAGTTCCACATTGGTGGGTTGTTAATTGAAACTTCTGGTTTTTAATCTTGCTCCAATTCTGCCTTTCTTCCAGCACTGACTCATACATTGAAGTTCTTGATGGTTCTCGAGTCCACCCTGAAACATATGAGTGGGCCAGAAAGATGGCAGTGGATGCCTTGGAATATGACGAGTCTGCAGAGGACGCCAATCCTGCAGGAGCCCTTGAGGAAATCTTGGAAAACCCGGAGCGACTAAAGGATTTAGACCTTGATGCCTTTGCAGAAGAACTAGAGAGACAGGTAGGTGGCTATAGGCCCTGGCAGGCAAGGACTCATCTCAAGCAGCTGTGTGGGAAGGGACTTGGGTAGCAGATGTCCAGAGAAACCTGATAGTGCTGTACTGGAGCCTTGATCCTCTCTTCTCCCCTCCCGTGCTGTACTAGGTCTTGGAAGGAAGCTTTTGGCCACTCACTAGTGAGCCGGGAAAAGTGTCAAGTGCTACAACCTTACAGTGGAGGCGGAACAGAGGGACGCCCTCCTTCCTCCTTCCAACAGTGGAGCTTTGCATTGCTTTCTTTATACGTGGGGTTTCCTAAAGCATGTCCCATGGGTAGCAATGTCCTGTGGTAACTTTGAAATTTTCTTTATTGAGGTAGGAGCAGTGACACATTCCTGTAATAACTAATCCCAGCTACTCAGGAGGTTAAGGCAGGAAGATGACACATTCAGGAGCCACCTGTACAACATAGACACCATTGAGGGAGAAGGTGGGAGAGAAAGAAACAAAGGAGAATTTTCTGTAGTAAATGTTGACAGAAAAGAAAAGCACAGACAGTGCAAAACTGCCTGCTGCCTCCTGTCACAAATTCCCAGTGAGTCAAGTTGAGGGCTGCAAGGCTTTTCTTGATGGACCTTTTCTTTAGGGCTATGGTGACAAACACATCACACTCTATGACATCCGAGCAGAGCTCAGTTGTAGGTATAAGGACCTCCGGACGGCCTACCGCTCTCCTAACACAGAGGAGATCTTCAATATGTTAACCAAAGAGACACCAGAGACCTTCTACATTGGTAAGTTATGAGGCTGGATTTATACTCAGGGGATGTGTATAAACTAAAATGTGATTCCAGTTGAAATGAAGATAGATTTTCAGGATATGGTGGCACAAGCCTTTAATCTCAGCACTGGGGAAGCAGAGGTAGGCAGATCTCTGAGTTTGAGCCAGGCTGGTCTACAGAGCAAGTTCCAGAATAGCTCAGACTATACAAAGAAGCCCTGTCTTGAAAAACACACTAAGAAAGACAGGTTTACACTTCAGGTGAGGAAGACCAAGAGATCTTTTGTCCTCGTTTGCTTTCCTGCTGCTGTGATAAAACGCTGACCAAAAGCAACCTTTGAGGGGGAAAGGCTTATTACATCTTACAGGTTAGAGTCCATCATGGGGGAAGCCAGCAAAGGAGCCTGAGGCAGGCACTGGTGTAGTGTGCACCACATGGAGGCGCTGCTTACTTCTTCTGGCTTGCTCTCAGGCTCATGCTCGACCACCTTTCTTCCACATTCCAGGACTACTTGTCCGGGGTAGCACAGCCCACAGTAGACTAAGCCCTCTGCATCAATTAGCAGTCAAAAAATGCCCCCTAAGAAATGTCCACATGGGGTTGGGGATTTATCTCAGTGGTAGAGCGCTTGCCTAGGAAGCGCAAGGCCCTGGGTTCGGTCCCCAGCTCTGAAAAAAAAGAACCAAAAAAAAAAAAGAAATGTCCACATGCCAATCTGATTGAGTTAATTCCACATTTGAAGTTTCTCTTCTCAAGGATCTCTAGTTTGTGTCACGTGGACAAAATTAACCAGTGTAGCCCCTGAGAAAGAAGGTGGGGCCTAGACTGGAGATCAAGTGTTACTTCTTTCCTTGCCTGTTGACATAGACCTGGATCTCACCATCTTGGAAGGGTGACTCAGGAAGATTATCAATTTTAAGGACAGCCTTGGTGAAAGTTGATCTCACAGTACAAAGTAAAAGGAGGACTCAGGGTAACACATTGCTGGAGCACTTCTAATGTTTGCAGGACCCTGAGTTCAGTCTCCAACGCGGCCAAAATAGAAGTTCTACTTGTAGCTTGCTTTTGACATCTTCATAGAGTTGTCTGACAGGCATCATTTCCCTAGTGTTAAGTCCAGGGAAGGTCTCTGTCAATGGATGCTGTGTCAGCAGAGGGAATGGGAATGAGTCAGCTTCCCCGTCTTGTTGTTAACTGCTTTCTGTCCTCCAGGAAAGCTCATCATCTGTAATGTCACGGGCATCGCTCACAGGCGCCCACAGGGTGAGAGCTATGACCAGGCCATCCGAAATGACGAGACAGGGCTGTGGCAGTGCCCCTTCTGTCAACAGGACAACTTCCCTGAGCTGAGTGAGGTATGTGCTGTGGGTTACTGCAGAGCTTCCTTACCTGAAGTTTGCTAAGGAGAGAGAAAAGTATTCTCACCAAACAAGTACACAAAGGAAGAGGGGAGATTCTTAGTATGAAGTCCCTTCCTGTGTGTCCCCTTCCATTCTGCTGCAGTCACTGTGCCCTTTAACTCTTGTCCCACTTTCTTCCTGTCACCACAGCAAATTAGGCCATGAGACTGTGCATGCACACCCTCAGGGTGGGCAGTGGCCTTACTTACACTGGCTTGAAAGTACACATCAGCTCTGTGCAGTTTCTGTATTCTTCCCACTCCGATTTTCCCTTTGTTCTTCTAGGCATTATATGCCTGCCTGCTGGCCCGCCCGTCTTCTTTTTTATCCGGAAGATAAGGTCTTATTATGTAGCCTTGGCTGGTCTGGAACTCACTGTGTAGACCAAGCTGGCCTTGAACTTTTAAGAGATCTGTCTTCCTTAGCCTCCTTAGTGCTGAGTGAGATTCAAGGCATACCCTCCTCACCCAACACCCAACTAGCTTACTCTTCAAAAGCTACCCAGTGTTTTCTGGTTTTTCACTTATTAGGTCCATTGTAGCAAATTCCTGCATAGACACTTGTTACACTCACTGAAGCAGAACAGAACAAAAGGAATCTCAGTGGGGTTGGAAAGTAAGTCAGTTAATTGGGAAAGGTTCATCTAATGGCCTTTAGTGCCAAGCATCAAACTCTCCCTTGGTGGGGGGCTGATTGGATACTCTTTTCTGTTGGTTTGTATGGTTTTTAATTTTCTTACTTATTTTATGTGTGTTCATGCTACTGTGTGTTGTATGTGTGTGGAGATTAGAGGATACATTGTGGGTTCTCATACCGTGTACATCCCAGGGATCAAACTAAGATCATCACACTTTGTGGCAGGAGCCTCTCCCCACTGAGTCATCTTCCTTGCTCCCTGCTCCTTTTCTTTTTTTTTTTTTTTTTTTTTTTTTCTTTTTTTTTTGGAGCTGGGGACCAAACCCAGGGCCTTGCGCTTCCTAGGTAAGCGCTCTACCACTGAGCTAAATCCCCAGCCCCTCTTTTTTTATAAATATATATTCACTTTACTTTAGGTGTGAATGTTTTCCCTGTATGTCTCTGTGCACCATGTGGTATCTTTGATACCCTCTGAGGTCAGAAGAGGGCATTAACCCCTTATAACTGCAGTCAGGGTTGTTTGTAACTGCTATGTGGATTCTAGGAATTGATCCAGACCCTCTGTAAGAGCAATAAATACCCTTAACCACTGAGCCATCTCTCCAGCCCTCCTGGCTGCTCTGTTCTGTACACACAGGCTCCAGAATCTTAATAGTCTTCCTCTCTGTTCTTCAGGTCTGGAACCATTTTGACAGTGGATCGTGCCCTGGCCAGGCCATTGGCGTGAAAACACGGCTAGACAACGGCGTCACTGGCTTCATCCCTACCAAATTCCTCAGTGACAAAGTGGTGAAGAGGCCAGAGGAGCGTGTGAAGGTAGATGGCAGCCGGGTTCAGGGGTCGTGCATTCTCCAGTTGCCCTGTTGGGCTTTCTAGCTTTGAGCTGCTCCCACCAAAAGTTAGGCTCTGTTCCCAGTGACTGCTGGTGGAGAGGGTAGAAAGGATTTATAATAACGGGGAGAAGCTGGGGAGAGCATCTGAATGAGTAGTGGCTTTTGTCTACTGTTTTTGCAAAGCAGTTTCTGCTGGATACCAGCTCTTTGGAAGAGGGCTCCTTCCTGTGGGAAGCTGTGCTCAGCACATAGCAGGAAGTGAGTAAGACCCAACATCACAAACAAGAAAGCTCTGCCTGCTCTCCGTGTTGGGCAGTGTTGCTCAGGAGATTTCAAAGGCTGTGTGGCACAGCTCTGTCCATAGACTACCTCTGAGCGTCCGAGTGGAACAGGGCCACATGAGAGCTTGGCAGTAAATCTCCCAGCTCCCTTCTGTCCTGTCTTCTCCGCCTGAGGCTGCCATGTACCAGGCTCCAGCCTGGTGTGTGTCTGTGTTCTATCCCCAGGCCGTGCGTGCATGCATGTGTGCGTGCTTGGCAGAAAGTAACTTTGTGCCAGAGTTCTAGCTGGACACTCAGTGAATACACTTACTTAAAGTTCAGAGAGTAACTTTTTAACAGAGTTGATTCTTTCCACCTAAGGTTGTCCGTTTGGACTTTCTTGGTGAGGAAGGGGCAATACTGTTTTGTAACCCCAGCCTTAACTTGCTGTATAAACCATATAGAGATCTACCTGCCTCTGCCTCCTACATGCTGGAATTAAAAGCATGCACTACTAGATCCAATTCCACCCTAGTGTTGATGGTACCTACCTCATCTGACTTTTTATGTGGGTTCCAAGGATCAATTTCAGATCTCCAAGCGCTGAAGAGGTACCTCCATGGTTAAGAACATTGGTTGTTCTTCCAAAGATCCTGAGTTCAATTCCCAGCATCCACAAGGCAGCTTACAACTGTCTGTAAACTGTAGTTCCATGATATCCTATGCCGTCTTCTGGTATGCTCATATACACACAGACAAAGCACGCTTATGTATAATGTACATAAATTAATAGATCTTTAGAAATATTTCAGATCTCTGGGTATTAGTGGCAAATTCATGGGAATAAAATATTCTTTGTTTTCAAGGGTAAAATCTCATGTAACCCAACCTGGCCTCAAACTCAGTACACAGCTAAGAATGACCTTGAACTTCTGGTCTGCCTGGCTCTACCTCCCAAGTGCTGAAGTTAACAGACATATGCCATACCTGTCTTTATGCAGTGCTGGGAATTCATTTCAGGGTTTTGTGAAGAGGCATGATGTCCAAGGCAACTGACAATAGAAAGCATTGAATTGAAGGCTTATTTAAGTCTTACGTTAGTCCACAATCATCATGGTGGGAAGCAGCAGGAATGGATCTGTAGCAGGGCAGAGGAAGAGCCTGGCCTGGAGTTTTGACCCCTCGGTGCCTAGGCCCAGTAACGCACCACCTCCAACAAGGGCACACTTCCCGTCCTTCCAAACAGTTCCACGTAGGACTAAGCATGTCAGTATATGAGCCTGTAGGGGCTGTATACTGACCACCACACCCTTTATGAGTCTGGGAGAGCTGTGGACTCAGTGATCAAAAGAAACTTGTTTGCCTTTGAGACAGGGTCTCTCTCTGTAGCCCTGCTGTCCTCAAACTTGCTCTGTAGACCAGGCTGGCCTCAAACCCACAGAGACCCAACTGCTCTTTGGAAGAGCAGTTTTAATCCCCAAATGCTGGGATTAAAAGCGTGTACCACAACTACCTGGCAAAAAAGACATTCTTAATCAATGAAGCTAAGATTTTCAATGGTATCCAAACGGACTGCCTTAAGCCAATATTTACATGGAAAGACTCTTCAGGAAAAATATGAAAAACCGCTATTACTTCACTTCCTTTCCAAAAAGGGCATGAGCTTTAGATAACAACATGGAGGAATACCTGTGATGATAACTCCAGTTTTCCAGCTAGGAGTGAGCGGCACTGGTACAGGATACATCGACCCACCCCCACACTCTTGCTTTGACATTTGGTAGCTGGCTTTGGGCAAGTCTGACCTTTCAGACTGAGCTTTGCTCTTCTATTATGTGAAATAAAGCACTGGGCTACACAGTCTTTGTCCCTTGCAGCTCACATGTTCTGTGGATATAGGTGGGGATGACTGTTCACTGCCGCATAATGAAGATCGATATTGAAAAGTTCAGTGCAGACCTGACCTGCCGGACCTCAGACCTCATGGACAGGAACAATGAGTGGAAACTGCCCAAGGACACCTACTACGACTTCGATGCCGAAGCCGCAGACCACAAGCAGGAGGAGGACATGAAGCGAAAGCAGCAGCGGACCAGTGAGTGCCCCACGGGAGGCTTGCACCTGAGCAGCTTATACCACAAACCTAGGCTGCAGAGCTGTGCGTTGGCTTACCAGAGCGTCTGCCCAGTTTCAAAGCTCTGGGGCCTAGAGACATAAAGGCAGGCATGAGCAGGACTGGAGCCCACAGTCTCCCTGTACATTTTGCTAAACTTCATTTCCTCAGACAGCCTAAGAACTGGGGTAACACCTCATTCACTTCATGGAATCAAGCCCAAAAGTGTGACAGTGTCTCATAGTCCGTGGTGGGTCAAAAGCTATCTCTGACTGTCCTGTCACTAACCTGTCACCTGGTCTGTCTCTTTTGCCCTCCTCAGCATACATCAAGCGAGTGATTGCACACCCGTCCTTCCATAACATAAATTTTAAGCAAGCAGAAAAGATGATGGAGACAATGGACCAAGGGGATGTTATCATTCGGCCGAGCAGCAAGGGGGAGAACCACCTGACAGTGACCTGGAAAGTCAGTGACGGCATCTACCAGCATGTGGATGTGCGAGAGGAGGGCAAGGAAAATGCCTTCAGCCTGGGAGCCACTCTGTGGATCAACAGTGAGGTGGGTGGGGGCTGTGCCTGAACAAGTTCTGGTTGCTTTCACCTAACAGTGACTTGGTCACATTATACGTAGTTTGGTTTGCAGAGCTTGGTAGTTTGTAGCATAAATAAATACTAGCTTTATTTTCCCTATATTTCAGTTTTTAAAATAGCTTAGCAACAGCTGTCATGGAAGGGGAAGATGCACACATGTGAGGTCTCTTGTCTGTATCCCACAAGGAGATCTGAAGTCCCTGTTGATCCTGAATACCAGGGACATCACATTGGTACTTAAAACACTGCTGGTAAATACAAGGGACATCACCGCTAGTACTTAAGACTGCTGGTAATGTAGGGGCTGGGATTTAATCAAGCCAGCTGGTCAGTTGAGGGGACTTTGCAGTGGAGTGCGGTTCAGCAGGATCAGGATGTCAGGCCCTGCCATCTTGTCTCTTCAGGGAGGGTTTAATAAAGGGCTGGAGTCTTAGCTGGATGTGATGTGTGTGAGACCTTACATTCTTCCTATAGGAATTTGAAGACTTGGATGAGATTGTTGCCCGCTACGTCCAGCCCATGGCTTCCTTTGCTCGAGACCTTCTGAACCACAAGTATTACCAGGACTGTAGTGGTGGGGACCGAAAGGTGAGCCTCGGACCCTCTGGACACCCTCCAGGCTTGTACTGGTGGACACTAGGGAGAGAATAGGGACTCAGTGGTGAAGGAAGTGCATGTGTGTGCACCAGTCACTGTATCCCAAGCATGCTACCATCCCAACCTGTCCCCCTCATTCTACCCCCCAGAAATTAGAGGAGCTGCTCATCAAAACTAAGAAGGAGAAGCCCACCTTCATCCCTTACTTCATCTGTGCCTGCAAGGAACTGCCCGGCAAGTTCCTCCTGGGATACCAGCCCCGGGGTAAACCCAGGTGAGCACTGGTGCTGAGACGCTGCTGCCTCTGAGGTGCACACAGGCCAGGACGAGGCCACGCCACTCTGCTTCTACCTCCTCTGTCCCCTTACCTGTTCAGAACAGAGGTTGTGGTTGACGGCACCTGTGTCTAGGCTGTGGCCCAGCACAGGATCATAGGCTCCATGAGAACTGTTTGTGACTTGATTTTCAGTTTCATTCTTCTTTTCTTTTTTTCTTTAATGTAAGTTGATTGTGTTGTTCTCAAGCGTGAACTTTGTAAATGATAGTGTTGTATCATGGTGTCAGAAGGTTGGGCATGCCTGGTAGAGACAAGAAACAAAGGATCGCCTAGAACTAAGAAAGGCGTCCCCTTTACCAGTACTCCCCAGGCACTGCAGTGATGGGGTGGACATGGGTGTCATGCTGCTCTTTCCATTCTGCTCCCTTCTTCCACCTTCCCAGAACTCTGAGCACATGGCAGCTCACTGATGCCACAATGCACATATTTTGTGCCTACTGAACAGTGGGTGAATGGAGGAATCTCCACTCTGCTCCCTTCCATGTGTAACTGACAGGCTGCTTTTTTGAGGCATTCCTTTTCCCACACCCCTTTAGCTCACCCTGAGCCTGGGTCCAGTTTCCTTAGGCTGATCTGCTGGGCCTATTTGCACACTCTAGTAATCATACCTGCTGCCCTGCCTGCCCCTGCCCTGCCACCAGCCTTCCTACCCCAGTGGAGAAATGGACGTCTGTGCTCTAGCTCTGCACTGATCACATGTGGACCGCTGAGGAGAGCTCTGGGGCCTGTGCCACACTTGGCACTTGAAGCATCATGCTCCTTTCTGAGGTGGCTTTCCTGCCACATCGATGCCTTCCACAGAGTAGCAGCCAGGGCCCTGTAAGAGTAGGACTGTTTGGGCTGGAGAGATGGCTCAGTGGTTAAGAGCACCCGACTGCTCTTCCAGAGGTCCTGAGTTCAATTCCCAGCACCCACATGGTGGCTCACAACCATCTGTAAAGAAATCTGATGCCCTATTCTGATGTATCTGAAGACAGCTGCAGTGTACTTATATATAATAAATGAGTAAATCTAAAAAAAAATTAAAAAAAAAAGAGTGGGAATGTTTAATGAAGGCCAGGTGGGGTGACAATCTGAAATAAGATTTAACACCGTGGGGGTTGGGGATTTAGCTCAGTGGTAGAGCGCTTGCCTAGCAAGCGCAGGCTCTGGGTTCGGTCCCCAGCTCCGAAAAAAAGAAAAAAAAAAAAAAAAAGATTTAACACCGTGGCTTCCCATAGAAGGGAGCACAGACTCCCTGACTTGTATCCTTGTATGGAGATTCAGGAAGCAAGTTTTGGCTAAGTATAAGTGAGGATTGCACCATGCTTACCATTCATTGACTCTTAGCTGTTGTTGGCTCTCCTTGAGAGAACACAGCAGTCACATAGGTGGTAAGTGCAGAACTCAAGCTAGACCAGATCCAGGTATGAGGCTAAGGCCTACCCTCTTAGCCACTCTGTTACTCTCAGAAATATTGAATGAAAGCAAACTAACCACCTTCCAGAGTACCAGAGAATTCTTCTGCTTACCTGGACCTGCCAGGGAGGTCACGTCCTCCCTGATGTTCTGTAACCTTGGTATCACTCTCCTGCAGCGTGCTGTCTGCAGTGAAGGCATCCTATCTCCAGTTGGCCACCAGCACAGCTTCCTCTGGCAGCCCATACTCAGTACAAGACCATGGCCTCCTTTGCCTTGACTGTACTGTTGGTTGCAGCCTCTCCCTGTCACCTCTCCTCCTCCAGCACCCCTTATGGCTAATGTATATGCACATATGGTTGATATGTATTTGGCGCCACAAGTGTGCCTTCATCAGAGTTGCTGCTGTGATGAAACACCACAGTTCATCACTAAAGGAAAGAAGAACAGGAGCTCAAACCCAGCAGGAACATGGAGGCAGGAGCCGATGCAGAGGCCACAGAGGGGGCTGCTCACTGGCTTATTCCTCATGGCTTGCTCAGCCTGCTTTCTTGTAGAACCCAGGACCACCGACTGGCCCAGGGGTGGCCCCACCCACTAATTTTAAAAAATGCCCCACAGGCTTGCCTACATTCGGATCTTATGGAGGCATCTTCTCATTTGAGGCACTCTCCTTTCTGATAACTATAGTTTATATGTCACTGACATAAAACTAGCAAAATCAGTATTATAATGCCTGTTTTCTTATAAAACCTCAGGATAGAGTATGTAACAGTGACTCCTGAAGGATTCCGGTACCGGGGCCAGATTTTCCCAACTGTGAATGGACTCTTCAGGTGGTTTAAGGATCATTATCAGGATCCTGTACCAGGTGAGTTCTGCTGTGTCCTGACTTTAGGCTGTGGTAAGAGTGAGCAACACATGGGGGGCTCCATGGTTAAAAGCATTGACTGCTCTTCCAGAGGTCCTGAGTTCAATCCCCAGCAACCACATGGTGGCTCACAACCACCTATAATGAGATCTGATGCCCTCTTCTGGTGTGTCTGAAGACAGCTACAGTGTACTCATATAAATAAAATAAATAAATAAATAAGAAAAAAGTGAGCAACACAGGTCAGTTATCAGCTGCCTCACCCCATCTCAGCCTCTTAGTGGCAGGGAGGTTTTCCACTCACTGGCCTGCACAGCTTTTCTCCCTGCTCGTCCTTTCCTCTTCTGACTCCTGACCTGGGAGCCAGAAGTAGCTTTCTTGAGGAGCATAACTGGCTATATCCCTTTCTTACAGGCATTACTCCCAGTAGCAGCAGCAGAACACGGACCCCCGCTTCTATCAATGCTACCCCAGCCAACATCAATCTTGCAGGTAGGGTGTTTGGAGCTGAGACTTACAGAACAGCAGGGAACTAGAGGGACTTACACCCTTGACGTGGACATCTGTATTTACAGATCTGACACGGGCTGTGAATGCCTTGCCTCAGAACATGACTTCACAGATGTTCAGTGCCATTGCTGCTGTGACAGGCCAAGGACAGAACCCCAATGCTACCCCAGCCCAATGGGCATCCAGCCAGTATGGCTACGGTGGCAGCGGAGGAGGCAGCAGCGCCTACCATGTATGTTTTCGGGAGGACTCTTCTGAATAGGATGGGGAGGAGAGGGAGCAGTTCTATAAACCCTCATATACAGACCCAGATCCTATAGACACCTCTGGCCACGCCCTCTACCAGGAACATCATAAGCTTGAGCCTAGGAACGATCTCTAACAGATGTTCCTTACTTCTGGCACAATTGATAGGGAAGGGAATGAGAAAGGGCCTGGTAGCTGGATGGTGGTGACGTACATCTTTAATCCCAGCACTCAGGAGCCAGGGCAGAGGCAGGTGGATCTCTGAGTTAGAGGCCAGCCTGGGCATCAGAGCGATTCCAGAACAGTCAGGACTACACCCTGTCTCCTAAAAAATAAAAGCTTTTTTTAAAAAGGTAGAAGGGGGCTGGCCTTTGCAGAGAGCCTTGTGGGATATTTAGAACCCTCAACCCACCTGAGGTGTTAAGGATTGATGGGTAACTGTGTGCTAGGGTTGTCCTCCTGGGTTCCCTTTCCTGCCCAAAACACTGCTTGGGGTAGGTAAGCCAAAAAGCACTATTCAGAGCCAATTCTCGGAGTCTGCCAGAGATTCACAATGAGGCCAAGCATGCCCACACAACACCCTGGTTCTCTGTTCGCCCTTCTTCAGGTGTTCCCAACGCCAGCCCAACAGCCAGTGGCCACACCACTAATGACCCCGAGCTACTCCTATACGACCCCGAGCCAGCCCATTACCACCCCACAATACCACCAGCTCCAGGCCAGCACTACCCCACAGTCTACCCAGGCCCAGCCCCAGCCTTCCTCCAGCTCCCGACAACGGCAACAGCAGCCAAAGTAAGTACCTAGCACAGACTGGTTACTACTAGGAGCATGCTGGTGCCATGTTGCCTGCGGCCTCTTGAAAGCCAAGGCCTATGAAATGTTCCCATTGGCACTGGTTTCTGGGGAAGAATGAAAGACCAGGGGGTGGTGCTTCCTTTCTGTGAAGGTGATCTCTCACCAGTGACTGGGAGGAAGGCTTCTTCTCAAAATGCCAGAAAAATCCTAGTCTCTAAGGCCTTTCCTTCCTATTCCAGGTCCAACAGCCATGCAGCTATCGATTGGGGCAAGATGGCCGAGCAGTGGCTACAGGAAAAGGAGGCAGAACGACGGAAACAGAAACAGCGGCTGACCCCAAGACCCTCTCCCAGCCCCATGATCGAGAGCACCCCCATGTCCATTGCTGGCGATGCGACCCCACTCCTGGACGAGATGGATCGATAGGGGGCCTGTTCCTCGGACTCTGGTTACCTTTGAAGCTCCAAGAGGCCTGGCCACGTATAGCCTCACTCCCTGTCCCTCTTTCTTTGTCCATAAAGTGGCGTGAAATGACATTTCTTTTTAGTGGTCAGCCTGGCTGGATGGCAGGCTGGGTGGCCTTGTGAGCCTGGTGTGCACCAAACAGCAGTTGTCCCACTCCAGGCCTATGCTAACCACCTGCCCTGGGGCCAGGCTGGGAGAGGAATGCAGCAGGGAGGAGAGCAAAGGTGGAGTAGTCTGGAATGTCCCCGGAAGCCATTTTGAGTTTCTGCCCTTACCTGATACAGGCTACAATGAGGCATCAAGCTCAACTTGTATATGTCCCCAGCCCGTGTGGGGAGACCGATGCTATTTATTCAGTTTGGAACAGGAAGGAGAGGGAAAGTGTTTCTGGTCCTGATGTGGCTTGGTGGCTGTCAAAGCAGGACTGTGAGGGCCATGTGGAGCAGTGCTGACCTGCCAGCCCCTGCCTGCCTTCCCTCATCACCTAACTGCGCCTGCTTCTCACCTGTCATTTGAATAAACAGTGTTTGTACAGAGCACTTGCCCAGGCCTCTCCAGCTCCCTCGCTCTGCAGGGCTGCTTCAGAGCGGTTTGGAATTCCAAAAACTTCCTCTCATAATCTACCAGAGTCCAGGACTCATATTGCCTGGGGTCACTTCCCTGCCTGCTCTGAGCCCCTGACCCTGCGTGGGCTTCTTCAGTTGTTGGCCATGTTGAGATGGAGTCTCTAACCCAGGCTGGCCTTGGATCTACTGAATGCTGGAATTACATAAATAACACACGTGCACTTAAGGGTTTTATTGTTTTGGTTTTGTTTTTTGCTTTTTGAGACAGGTTTTCTCTGTGTAGTCTTGGTTGTCCAGAAACTCACTCTGTAGACCAGGCTAGCCTCGAACTTAGAGATCAACCACCTCTGCCCCCCTAGTGCTGAGATTAAAGGTATGTGCCACCACCACTGGGCTTTAATTACATAAGTACATGTGTGAGTGTGTGCACTAAAAACCAAAAGAAGGCTTTGACCCCTTAAAACTGGAATGAGGGGTTGGGGATTTAGCTCAGTGGTAGAGCGCTTGCCTAGCAAGTGCAAGGCCCTGGGTTCGGTCCCCAGCTCGGAAAAAAAAAAAAAAAAAAAAAAAAAAAAACTGGAATGAGAGGTGGCTATGAGCAGCCATCCATGGGTGTTGCGAACTTGGGCTCTTTGCAAGTGCTCTTAACTGCTGGGCCATCTCTCCAACAGCTTCTTAGGGTGACTCTCCTATCTGCGAAAAGGAAATGGTAGCATAAACAGGGCAATATGAGATCCTGGGCCTGGCCACTAAACAACTGTGTTGCTCTCATCTCCACACAGTGAAGAGAAGTGAGTCTGTGAGCCTCTGAATGCCCCTCTGTTGCCCAACTGGCCCTTGGTCTCTGATAGCCTCCGCAAGTCAGTTCCTGGCCTCAGGTCCCCCTCACCTGCTTACCCTCAAGACACATAGGCCATGGGAAAGGAGCTGTTTCCCACCCCTTTCCCTTCCTGACTCAGTATCAGCCAGCCCCCGGCTCTGGTTTTTTCTGAAACTCTTTTTATTCTGCCCGTCTGATCTCCCTTTTCTTCACAGAGGCTTCATCTCACAGTGATTTAGTGGCAAAGTCTTTCTTCCTTTGTCGATGCTTGAGTTGTCACTGCTGCCTGCATTCGAGCTCGTACCTACTTTTCTTCATTCTTTGTGTTGGTGGGAAAGGACTGGCCTTCTACTGCAACTCTTTTACTTTCTCTAGCATAACAGGTCTGCTGCAAGGGTGGAGAAGGACTGGGACGACACCAGGTGGGAAGGGAGAGCATCTCCATGGTGCCACAGCCCTTTCCTTTGGGGCCACTTGAGGAGGGAGAAGCAGGCTGAGTAAGTGGCAGGTTCAGTTTATTGAAGGTAGCATTGCATAGTGCTGCCCACCACAGAATGGATTTGACAACACTTTTTTCCCCACCTCCCACCCACTCCCCAGATGGATTCTTCCACCTGGTCTAAGAGGTGTTCTCTCTCCTTCCTACTTAACTTCCCATAGACATATACTTCCTCCTTGAAAGCAGGATCTCCCTTAGAGAATCCTTGTAGCCCCTGACCCCTTGGCTCTAGTAGGCCCAGAGCCAGCCACCTCCCACAAGAAGAGGCCCTGTTGGAGGGAGAGAGAATAGCAGTAGGGGTCAGTTACAGGCTTGATTTATTCACTCTGGATGCCCTAGCCTCAACTGAGATTGGGGTTGGGCACTGGGGGAGATTTTCTCTTGCTCGTTTTCCGGGTTTGTAAGTTCTTTGTCGCATTCTTTTTGGCCTGGGCAGAGCACTTCTCTTTCTTTTTGGGTGATGACTCTACAATATCTTCACTGGAGGGCCTTTCTTTACCCCGTTCATAACTGTCCTCACTTTCCAGCCCTTCCCGGCTGTCTGGGCTGGACTCTGATGTCCTCACTAGTTCTCTTGGGCATATTGAATGGCTCAAGTCTGCAGGGGAAGACTCTGACTTCACTGGGGTTTTCTTCTTAATTAACTTGCCCTTGGCTTTTTTCTTCAACTTTGGCTTTTCATCCACCATCATCTCCTCCTTGTCTTTCTCTTTCTTTTTCTTCTTTATATTCTTGATGACCTTGCCTTCATGACACTTCATGGGGCTTTCAGAACGCCAGATGGTGATGGGCGCTGATAAGTCAGGAGCCCCAGTTGTTGACTCAATTGAGTTTGGGTCAGTAGGTCTGTCAGTGGAACATAAGTTATTTGTGATGGCGAGCTGGTTCGCTTCTAAATCATTTAGGTCATCTGTCATATACATATGGTGGGTGGGATGGTGAAATATTGCCACGGAGATGGGCCTGTAGCTTTGGCACCTGGGAAGAAGGGATAGGAAGGAAGGAATGGAGCAGAAGCAGGGCACCCTGGAGTCCTGTCCCTGTCACTGCTGGCCAGCTGGCACTCACCAGCCATACCAGATCTGCTCCACACATTCTTCCTCTGGGACGAGTTCAAAGCAAGGGGCAAGGGTGATACTGAAGCAGGTTGAGCCCTGTCTTTGGAGCAGGTCGGGCCTACATCTTGGGAACTGCTACTATTTGTGTCCTGAGCAGTCCTTTAGCCTGCCACGCACCATACTCTCAGCTGGGCCCCCATACCTCCATGATTGCCCAAGGGCCCAGAGGGACAGCCAGCACTTCTGGGCTTGGCCCAGGCTGCCAAGAAGTCTCCCCGTCCATTGTTCTAGGCTGGCAGCACCAGGCCAGACTTGAAGAGAGAAACCTGAAGGGAATGGGTCCCCATGAAGGGGGCCCTCACCTAGATTCACAGTTGCAGTGGCTGACAGCATGCATACATCTGTTGTGATGGCCACAGTCCGAGAAGGAGTGGATGACATGCACAGGACACTGCTGGTGTTTCCAGCAACATCTCTCTGTCTCCTTGATCTCACCTGAGGGAAGAGGGGTCTGGGTCACTTGGAGGTAGCCGAGCACACCTCAGTCAGAGCTTCAGATTCATCTGCCACCTGGTTCCCCAACAACAGCAACTGTCATCGTCAGAGGTGATGACTCTGTCCACTTAAGTATTCAGTCTAGGTCCCTGCACTGCCCTGTCCCCTTATCTACCACATAATGAATGCTGCCTTGGACTCAGAAAAGCCATGCCACATGTGGGATATAGGTCCTCCCAAGCTTCCCTTGTTGTGTAACACCTGTCACTTCCTCTCTCCTGTGGGATCCGCTGCCCAAGCCCTCCACTGACTCCTGCCCTCACCAATTGCTGACCACGGTGGGTGTGCCAGGTAGGGAATGGCCATGGCCCTCTTGTCTCAGGAAATCCCACAGTTGCAGCCTTGATTCTGGCACCTGCCTCCTGCACAGGCCCAGGTGGCCTTCCTGCACAACCTCTGCTGCACTCCACCTGAATGGCACAGGAGCTGGGTGGCAACCCGACTCTGGGGTGGTGGTTACCACTGCAGCACGGTCTTGTGTCTGCTGCCTTTCTCCTCCAAGCCTCTTTCTGCCTCCTGACACCTCTCTAATCTTTACTTTCAAAATCATAGTCTTGGGCTGGAAGATGGCTTAGCAGGTGAAAGGGAAGAACTGACTCCCTTGCAAGTTGTCCTCTGACTTCCACATGTGCCATGGTGCCACGGTGCCACACCCACACAAATAAGTCTTTAAAAATTGCTTTAAACATTGTGCTATTCTCCAGGATCACAGAATGCTGAACAACCCGCCCCTCTCGTGTGCCCATCTACAAATTAGGCATCACAGTAGCGTGCGTGCCTCCTTTCCCAGATACAAGAGAGGCTGCGGGGTTGGGGATTTAGCTCAGTGGTAGAGCACTTGCCTAGGAAGCGCAAGGCCCTGGGTTCCTCCCCAGCTCCCCAGCTCCCCAGCTCCCCAGCTCCCCAGGGGGGGGGGGAGGAGGTTATCCCTTTTTACGAGCTAGATAGGGTTCTCCGCTCCCATCAAAAAGGTAACCATGGGAGCTGGAGAGATGGCTCAATGGTTAAAAGCAATGACTGCTCTTCCAGAAGTCCTGAGTTCAAATCCCAGCAACCACATGGTGGCTCACAACCATCTGTAATAAGATCTGATGCCTTCTTCTGGTGTATCTGAAGACAGCTACAGTGTACTTATATGTAATAAATAAATAAATCTTTAAAAAAAAAATAAAAAAGGTAACCATGCCTCTCACTAGCCCTGCCTCCTGCCCTCAGTCTCAGAAGGACCCTATGGAAGGTTCCAGGATATCGGGCAGCATGATTTAGCCCAGGCAAAGGGTATAGAAGCCCAAGAATCCACTAAAGTACACAAAGGAAGACAGTGGTGTAGGCTAAAGCTCTCCTGCATCCGGCTTCCCTTTCCTTCACAAGACTGAGGCTCCCGGGTTTCACAGTACCCCTCACCCACTTAGTGCCTTTTCTCCCCTGGGAAACTAAGGGAGATGTGTGCTGCAGGACCTTAGACTTTCACCCCTGCTCCTTTTTTTCCCCCCACTGTTGAATTGAGACAAAGGGCAGCATAAAGGCATGTGCTCTGAGCCTGGAGTCACTCAGGCCTGAGGCTTGTCTGTCACTTAGAGTAACCGAAGACAGTTTAATTTTCTGAGCCTCCCTTATCCACAAGAAGAGACAGTGATAGCTATTGTGCAGGTTAAAAGGACTCAATTCCTGTTTTGAAGATCTCTGTGTACTGTAAAATAGTCTACAAAGGAAAGAGGTAATCGTGGCCTCAGGGAAAGGGCCCTCTGGCATTGTGGGAGACAGTAAAGAAGAGCTAGCTGGGTTCTCTTCACCATGTGGGTCCCGGGAACAAACTCAAGTGGTCAGGATTATCAGCAAGCACCTTTACCCATTGAACCATTTCACTGGACCCTCAGGCATCGGGGTAATTAATCCCTTCAAGATCCCTTTCCTCCACCAATGTGTTAACTTTCACAATGAGGGGTAATGTAGACCCTTGGGGGCCATAGATCCCCTAGACCCACCTTCAGAAAAGGAAGACATATCACTGCTGGATTCCACACAAGCCGGATATCCTCTCTTCCAGCTGGGCAACCTGGTTATATCTGAGAGTACAAAATGACAGCAGTGACAGCAGCCACCTCCCCATGTCATTCATTCACCAAACATTCCCCAAAGAAAACCTCAGGGTGACCCTGAGTTGGGCCCAGCTAATCCTGGGGATGCAGGAATTTAAAAACCAAGCCACTATCTCCAGAGGCTGAGGGAGGGGCAGAGAGAGGGACACAAAGAGCCTCACGGCAGAAGTGCAAGAAACATGGCAGCAGGGGCTGGGGATTTAGCTCAGTGGTAGAGCGCTTACCTAGGAAGCGCAAGGCCCTGAGTTCGGTCCCCAGCTCCAAAAAAAAAAAAAAAAAAAAAAAAAAAATGGCAGCAGGTGGTGGACTGCAGAACAAGAACGCCTGCCGAGACTGGAGGGGTGAGGACTGTGGCACACTTGGAGGAAACCCCAGTGGAAGGAGTCGGGGTGACTGGTCAGGGAGGCAGCGACAGCACTTGTCCCAGGTGTAGGAGCCTGGCGAGGCAGCCCTGGGCAGACCACTTTTTGCAGGGTTGGGAATGGAACCCATGGCCTCAGGCATCCGAAGGAAGTACTCTGCCACTGAACTATAGCACAGGGTTAGCTTTGTCCTTAGGGGAAGGAGTTAAATTAAGGAATTTGTTCCTTAGAAAACGAAGCCAGGAGCTTGACACACACTGCCATGGCAGCACCTAGAGGTACAGTTAGATATTCAAGGTTATGCTCAGCTACATATCGAGTTTGAGGACAGTTTGGATTACATAAGACCTTATCTTTTTAAAAAAATTTTAAAAGAGTCTGGAGAGATGGCTCGGTGGTTAAGAGCACCTACGGCTCTTCCAGAGGTCATGAGTTCAAATCCCAGCAACCACATGATGGCTCACAACCATCTGGAATGAGATCTGATGCCCTCTTCTGGTGTGTCTGAAGACAGCTACAGTGTACTCATATAAATAAATAAATCTTTTATAAAATTAAAAAAGAAGAAAGGAAAGAAGCCAGTGGTGATGGTGCATACATTTAGTCCCAGCACTTAGGAGGCAGAAGCAGGGGGAATCTCTAAGTTCAAGTCCAGCCTGGTCTACAGAGAGTGAGATCCAGCATAGCCAGGGCTACACAGAGAAACCCTGTTTCAAATTTTTTTCTTTTTAGGTTTTACTTTATTTTATGTATGTGAATATACCGTAGACACACCAGAAGAGGGCATGGGATCCCATTACAGATGGCCATGAGCCACCATGTGGTTGCTGGGAATTGAACTCAGGACCTCTGGAAGAACAGTCAGTGCTCTTAACCACTGAGCCATCTCTCCAGCCACCAGGGAAACCCTGTTTCTATGGGTGGGAGGGAATGAAGAGGAAGCCTTGGGTCTTAAGCAGTCCGACTGCTCAGCCCCTCCTGGTTTCTACAGCACACCAAGTACTTAAAATTCATCAAATGAGCTAGATGTGGTACCTCACAGCACATGGGAGGCAAAATCAGATGGCTCTCTGTAAGTTCAAGGCCAGCCCAGTCTACAAAGCAAGGTCCAGGACATCCAGGGCTACATTGTGAGACCCTGTCCACTCTCTGTCCCCCACCCACCCACCCAAAATCATTAAATGGTGTTCCCTTCTGCAGATTACAGCTGACTCAATCTGCAATCCCAGCCTGGGGAAGAGATGCCCCGTGTCCAAGCCTAAGGACTGTATAGAATGTCACTTCCCTCTGTACTGTTCTCCATAACAGGCTACAAACTTTTTTTTTTAATTTTTTTTTTCTTTTTGTTCGGAGCTGGGGACCGAACCCAGGGCCTTGTGCTTGCTAGGCAAGTGCTCTACCACTGAGCTAAATCCCCAACCCACAAACTTTTTTTTAATGTTTATTTTTATATGCATGATTGTTTAGCCTGCCACAGCCATAGCTTTTCCTCTGCATGAATGTCTTTGCACCAGATATGTGCAGTGTCTGTGGAGACCAGGAGGAGGCAATAGAACTACAGGGTTCTGAGCTGTCATGTGGGTGCTGAGAACGGAACCCAGGTCCTCTGGAAAACCTGTTGGTATTCTTACCCACTGAGCCATCTCTCCAGCCCCACTATGAACATTTTCAAATGGAACATTTCTCTAAGACTTTCTAGCACAAGCATATTCCCCCACCTCTTTCTTTTCCAGGTCAAGTTTAAACATTCACCCATCAACTCCTCAAAGGCAGTAATGAAGGGGGCACTAGCCTCGCCTTCAGTGAGCTCAGACTCACCTCTCCTCAGTGGTCTGCCCCTTTATCAGAACAGCTTTGGCCAAGGCTGCTAGCAACTTCTCCCAGCCAGTCACAGCCATATCCTTTTCCTCTTAACTGTTAATCAGTTACTACTCCCTGGCAAACTGTTGCCTGGACTTCCCTACTCTTGAATTGTTTCAAGACAAAGGGAGCCCTGGCTGTCCTGGAACTTGCTATGTAGGCCAGGCTGGACCCAAACTCAAATCCACCTCCCACTACCTACCAAGTGCTGGTGTCAAAGCCATGCACCACCATGTCAGGCTTGATTTCTCTTTAAAGACGGGGGGGGGTTGGGGATTTAGCTCAGTGGGAGAGCGCTTGCCTAGGAAGCGCAAAGGCCCTGGGTTCGGTCCCCAGCTCGAAAAAAAGAACCAAAAAAAAAAAAAAAAAAGACATATTTATGTATATGAGTGCACTGTTGCTGTCTTCGGACACACCAGAAGAGGGCATCAGATCTCATTACAGATGGTTGTGAGCCACCAGAGTTGCTGAGAATTGAACTCAGGACCTCTAGAATAGTCTGTGCTCTTAAGCGCCAAGCCATCTCTTCAGCCCAATTTTTCTTTATGTTGTGCATTCTAGATATTAATCCTCTACCGGATGCTTTGCTAGCAAAGCTTTTTCTCCCATTCTTGGCTGTCTCCTGATGAACTGTTTTTGTTTGCCACAAAGAAGCGCTTTACCTCCACACGGTCCCATTTGTAAGTGGTTGGGCTTACTTACTGATAGGCTTCTGTCCGCTTCAGAAAGCCCTGAACTCTCCTCCCTTTAAGCAGATTCAGAATTTCTTTTGTTGGGCTGGAGAGATGGCTCAATGGCTAAAAGCACTGACTGCTTTGCCAGCGTTACCGAGTTCAATCCTCAGTAACCACATGGTGGCTCACAACCATCTGTAATGGGATCCGATGCCCTTTTACTCTATGTTTGAAGACAGCGATAGTGTACTCATATACATAAAATAAATAAATCTTTTTTTTCTTTTTTTTTCGGAGCTGGGTACCAAACCCAGGGCCTTGCGCTTGCTAGGCAAGCACTCTACCACTGAGCTAAATCTCCAACCCCAATAAATCTTTTTTTTTTTTCCTTTTTTTTTTTTTTTTTTTTTGAGCTGGGGACCGACCCAGGGCCTTGCGCTTGCCTAGGCAGCTCTACCACTGAGCTAAATCCCTTAACCCCCAATAAATCTTTTTAAAAAAGATTTATTATGTATAGCATTCTGCCTGCACGTACACTTACACACCAAAAGAGGTCATTAAATCTTATTACAGATGGTTGTGATCCACCATGTGCTTACTGGGAATTGAACTCCGGACCTCTGGAAGAGCAGTCAGTGCTCTCAACCATTGAGCCATCTCTCTAGCTGCCAAGGATTTCTTCTTGTTGCTATTTCAGGTCATTGTGAATGAGTTTTCCTCCCCCCAATACATTTATTTGTAAGTCTATGTTTGTGGGCATGTATGCCAACAGTGTGTGTTGGGGGGGCAGAGGGCAGCCTGTAGGAGTTGGCTCTCTCCTTCCACCATATTGGTCCTAGGGATCAAACCCCAGCCATTAGGCTTGGTGGCATGCATCTCACTGCTTGCTACTAATTTTTGCACACTAACTTTCTTTTTTTTTTAAGATTTATTTATTTATTTTGTATATGAGTACACTGTAGCTGTCTTCTGACACACCAGAAGAAGGCATCGGATTCCATTACAGATGGTTGTGAGCCACCATGTGGTTGCTGGGATTTGAACTCAGGACCTCTGGAAGAGCAGTCGGTGCTCTTTTTTTTTTTTTTTTTCTTTTTTTTTTGGGAGCTGGGGACCAACCCAGGGGCCTTGCGCTTCCTAGGCAAGCGCTCTACCACTGAGCTAAATCCCAACCCCTCAGTCGGTGCTCTTAATTGCTGAGCCAACTCTCCAGCCCCTGCACACTAACTTTCTAACCAGCCACTTTGTTGAAAGTATCAGCTCTATTTCGAGTTTTCTGGTAGGTTCTTTCTTGTCTCTTCTGTATAGAGTCATTTCTCTAAATAACGTTATGTATTTATGTCCCCTTTATTTCCTTCTCTTGTCTTACTGCTCTGTCTAATACTTCAAGCACTATCATTAAAAGTAGAGCTGGGCCATCGTGGTGGTGGTGGTGGTGGTGGTGGTAAACACCTTTAATCCTAGCACTCAGGAGGCAGAGGGCAGGGAGAGCTCCATGAGTTTGAGGCCAGCCTGGTTTACATAGTTGGTTCCAGGGCTATGTAGAGAGACCTTGCCTCAAAAAGAGTGGGGAAAAATTAGACACCTTTTTGTCTTATTCTTGGTCTTGAGGTCTTCTCTATTCAACGTAATGATGGCCGTAGGTTTGCTGTAGATTGCCTCTCCTCTCAGCTTTGAGTGGTGGTGTCTTTTTATGACTAGTATGCCCGTCCCACCTTGCTCTGGCATTTTTGTCTTCAATACTGCCCTGTTGCCCTTTTCCTCCACTATAATTCTTTTTTTTTTTTTTTTTTTTTTTTGGAGCTGGGGACCGAACCTTGGGGGCCTTAAGCTTGCTAGGCAAGCGCTCTACCACTGAGCTAAATCCCCAACCCCTCCTCCACTATAATTCTTAAACTTGTAGTCACCAGGTTTTGGGTTTTGACTACCTGCTCAAAAAAAAAAAAAGTTTGGAGTTGGGTTTAGCTCAGTGGTAGAGCGCTTGCCTAGCAAGCGCAAGGCCCTAGGTTCAGTCCCTAGCTCTGAAAAAAAAAAAAGAAAAAAAAAAAAAAAAAAAGTTCACAAGCTTTGGGTAATATCATGCATTTCCATGGTCCCAACAATATTTCATCAACGAAATGACATAAATCTGGGCTGGAGAAATGGCTCAGTAGTTAAGGGCACTGAGTGTTCTTCCACAGGTCCTGAGTTCAATTCCCAGCATCCACATGGTGGCTCATAACTATCTATAACAGGATCTGATCCCCTCTCCTGGTGTGCATGAAGACAGCGACAGTGTATTCATATATAAAAAACAAATATTAAAAAAAGAAATGATATAAGTCTGGCTAAGTGTAGTGGTACATAACTATAATCCCAATAATAAAGAGGTTGAGGGGGGTTGGGGATTTAGCTCAGTGGTAGAGCACTTGCCTAGCAAGTGCAAGGCCCTGGGTTCGGTCCTCAGCTCCGGAAGGAAAACAAACAAACAAACAAACAAACAAACAAAAAAAAAACAGGTTGAGGCCAGAGAATCTACAAGCTTGAGGCAGGCCAGCCTGGACTACATGGTGAAACCCTGACTCAAAGCAAACAACACTAACAAAAACACACTGAACAAAACAAACTCTCAACCTTAGTCTGATCCCGGCTGGCTGCCTTCCTGACATTTTACAGTTGCTGAGGCTAGAGCCCACATATTAAAGCAAATTATCACTGAGCCGCACACTCAACTGCTTAGTCATTTCCTGAGTATGTATAGCCAGTAACATCCTATTGAACATTCCCCAAAGTCTCAGTGCCTTAGTCAGGGTTTTACTGCTGTGAACAGACACCATGACCAAGGCAACTCTTATAAGGACATTTAATTGGGGCTGGCTTACAGCTTCAGATGTGCAGTCCGTTATTATCAAGGCGGGGACATGGCAGCATCCAGGCAGGCACGGTGCAGGAGGAGCTGAGAGTTCTATATCTTCATCTGAATACTGGCCTCCAGGCAGCTAGGATGAGAATCTTAAAGCCCACACCCACAGTGACACACCTACTCCAACAGGGCCACATCTTCTAATAGTGCTACTCTCTGGACTGAGCATATACAAACCATCACACTCAGAGTCACTCTCCCCCAACCCCCTCTTTGCCTCTCTTTTATTTTCAAGACAGGGTTTCTCTATGAAGCCATGGCTGTCCTGGAACTCACTCTGTAGACCAGGCTGGTAGAGATCTGTCTGCTTCTACCTTCAAAGAGCTGGGATTAAAGGCATATGCCACCACCTCCTGGCTTTCCCAAAGTGTCTTAAATAAACCATGTCCTGTGCACACCTGTCATCCTTCCTACTGCCACCTGTGCATTTCTTGTAGCTGATCCTTTTTTTTTTTTTTTTTTTTAGAAAGCAGCAGACATTTCAACTAGAAATGTATGTACTGCTTTTGAGGTAGAGGCTTACTGCGTAGCCCTGGCTGGTCTGGACTACTTGCCTCTGCCTCCTGAGTGCTAGGATTAAAGGTTTGTACCATAATGCCAAGCTAAACTTCCATTCTCTCTGATTTAGCTAGGATGCAGTTGTAACTTCCTGTTTCATCTGCCCAATTCTGGTCCTACCTTTCTTCAGTCCTTACTGTTGGGTTTCGGACCCAGGGACTAGGGACTGGGGTGCATATTTTTACCTATCAAAACAGACCTGGCCTCCAGGTTCTCCCAAAATCCCTCAGTCCCTACCTGGCATACCCTGCCCTGAACCCTAAATTTTCCAGCCCAGGGGCTGGGTGCCCTTCCCCCAGAGGTTCTTCCCTGTGTATTCTTCCTCCTCTTCCTTTTCCTCTTCTCCCCACCCCTCCGCCCTTTCCCCTTAGCCCCTGAGGCATCTCCTCTGGCCTCAATCTTTGGGGCCAGTGAATTCTCCCGAGAGCAGCTTCCCAATAAACCCGCCTTTAATGTATTCTGATCTGACTTAAACTGACTCATCTGATGGGTGTCAGAGAAATAACTCAGCATACAGCTAAGTTGAGTTTTATAGAATTCTAACTAGTTTATACTTCTTTCCCTCCTGCCTGCCATGGGCTGGAATTATAGATATATGCCACCAGGCCTGGCTTCCATACATCCTTCATAATGGAAGTGTGGACCTTTTTTCATGCCCTTAGGAGGTCCTTAGGAGCCAGGACCTAGGTCTTTCCTCACCAATAGTTCTTGCCACCTCTCATTACCATCTGTCTTCCCCGCCTCCCTTCCAAGTTTTATCTGCTCAACACTAGGAAAATGCCGTTGCTCATAACAGCACACATCTGTAATCTCAGAACTCGGTATGCTTAGACAGACAGGGGTATCTTGGGCTATACAGCAAGGCCTTGTCTCACACTAATACCAGTACTGTCCAAGTGGAATTGTATGCTTTACGTGCCTGCTGACCTGCTACCCTAGTTCTAGAAGCTGTGACATTCCTGTATTTACTCTGTATGCATATAGCTATGGAAACTCCTCAGTTGTTGGCTGACTGAGTGTTCAGTGTCCCATTGAAATACATAAATCCCAGGTTCAAGTCTGGGTACTGTGTTTTATCTTTTTAGATAGTTATTTTTGAGATCATCTCACAAAACCACAGGCTGGCCTAGAATTCTTCATATAGCCCAGGCCGGCCTTGAATTTATGGTAATTCCTGCCTTAGCCTCCCAAGTACTAGAATGACTGACCTGAGCCATTCTGCTCACTTTTTTTTTAATTTGGGTTGTTTTGAAGGAATTGGAGGAAGTGTCTGGGAGTCAGATCCACTTGTAAGCTAAAAGCCCAGACCTTTGCACTCCTGAGAGCTGTTATGGGGGAGATAATCTTCCAGGAAGTACACTTTCACAATGCTAGACCCTACAGTGGGCTTTAAAGTATGACTTTGGGGGTTGGGGATTTAGCTCAGTGGTAGAGTGCTTGCCTAGCAAGGGCAAGGCCCTGGGTTCAGTCCCCAGCTCCGAAAAAAAAAGAAAAAAAAAAAAACAAATAAAGTATGACTTTGATTCTAAATTGTTTATCAAGGGACCCAGACCCAGAGTAGCTAAGTAATTTGTTTAGGATGAAAAGCATCAGCAGAGGCAGAAAAGCTGGTCTTCTTGGCTCCCTAGCCCGTGTGTGTTCTTTGCTGGCTAAGGAGACACATTTCATAAGACAAGTGTCACCCGCCCTATGCCACAGCTCCAAGGCCAAGCCCTGAAACGATTCCAGCCCCTGTCCAGTTGTCATTCCCCGAAACATTTGCTTTTAATCCCCAACCTTGCTGATTCCTCACTTCTGGTTTCCTTTCTTCTTGATGCACAGTCTCCCCTGTGAAGCTTGAATCCTAAAGTTATTCCAGTAAGGGCCTGTGCCTAGGTCAGGATCGAACTGCGCTGGGTTTCTTTCCTCCTGTCACTATACAGGCTTTATGCAGGGCTGAAGCCTGTTGTCTTCCACTAATACCCCTAACAGATGTTGACAGCACCAGCTGTTTGGGAGGGAAAGCAGGAAGGATCAGAGAGGACTGGAATTTAGAAAGATGGCTTGTCCCTTTATCCAAAGAGGACAGAGGAGAGCCGTGGCCAAGGTGGCTGTCCAGAGCTCCTGTAGAAGGATGAAGATGGTAATAGCTTGAAAGGAAAAGCATGTGATTCCTTTCTTGGGGTAGCTAGCAGGGGCCTAACTCAAAACTGTGCACTGTTATGCACATTTGTAGAGAATCCTTCTTATCCTGTGAAACCCCCTCCCCTCCTTTGAGGATGAAAAGCATCAGCAGAGGCAGAAAAGTTGGTCTTCTTGGATCCCTAGCCTGTGTGTGAAGGGAAGAAAAAGAAAGAAAAAGGAAGAGAGAAAGAAAGGAAGAAAGGAAGGAAGAAAAAGAGAGGGCCAGTGAGTCCTCTTCTGGGAACTGTCTCCCAGCTAGGCACTTGGAGGTGATTATGATGTCACTTGTAGAATACTCAGATTCTTTCCCACCCTCAAGGTTAATGGAACTGACCGCCCAGCCTCGGCGCCCAGATGAGCAATGGGCCAGGAGTTCTAGCCAACCCTAGCGCCTCTGGGGACAGCAGTCCAGGACAGCGGTTGCAGCCTAACGCTCAATGGTTGTGCCGGACCTTGGGAGGAAGCCAAGGCGAGCAAACTTCCAGAGCCACGCCCAGCCACGCCCCCATCCTTCTGTCCCTTCCCTTACCAGTTCTCGTGTATCTCTCATGGTTGCAGCCAGACTTTTCCTCACTCCATCTTCTAATCGTTACTGTCGTCCTGACCCACATTGCTGTCAGCCCAGTTCTTCCACAGGACTCAACCTCGCAGAGTTCAATGTTGAACCTCAGCTTGGTGGAACCCTCGGCCCAGCTGTAAACTCCAGTTCAGCCCCTAGCTCCACCTCATGCTTGCCCAACCCCCCGCCCGCCTCCCCCCCCCTCGTCTTCCAGCCCGGGTCTAAGCGTCAGCAGTCGTGTTCTTCATCCGGGACCTCCGGCTCCTTCCAGGTCCCTTCGTCACACCCTTAACGCCAGTACCTACTTTTGCCTTTACCCTAGTAAAGTGGCACACAGTCTCACACTTAGCTCCTCGCTGGTCCCTGCTTCTAGAAAACCCCAGCCCAGAGGCCCGCCCACAACAGGTACTGGCCCCGCCCCTTCAAGACTCAAGTCCTGGCTCGCCTTCCGGAGGTCAGCCCGGGACCAGTCTTCTTAAACGTGGCGTTGCGGGTATCCTGGCTTCCGGTCTCGTTGGTGACAAGTCTCTCCTCCACTGTGTATGGTACACCCTAACTCCTATCCCCTAACCCCGGACCACCAGACCCATCCCCCTCAGCTCTATCCTTCAGGTTTCCTCCCAATCTCATAGGCCACTTGGTCCTAGGCCCACCCTGCCTCATTTTCCTGACCAGAGAGTAAAGTGACTTACATTAGTGTTAACTCCAACCCAGTGGGAACCCTTCACATTCCTCAAACACAACATCCACTCTTCACTCTCGTATCACACACAATGATGCCAAAAAGTCACAGATACCCCACACGGCACGCCTCCCAGTTTCCCTCCAAGCAGCTTCCAAAGACGGAATGTGTGCGCCTCAAGAAGCAGAGGATAGGTCGGGCATGGTGGTGGTGCTTGCCTTTAATGCACACACTTGCAGGTAGATCTCTGAGTTCGAGGCCAGCTTGGTCTTCTTTGTGAGCCAAGGCTATGACTCAAAAGAAAAAAATGGGGGGTGGGGGAAGGAAGCCAGGTGTGGTAGCATGTGCCTGTGTGCCTTTATTGGGAGGCAGAGGCAAGCAGATCTCTGAGATTCGGGTCACGTGGGGCTGACCATGAAACCTTGTCTCAAAAATAAATTTAAAGGGGTTGGGGATTTAGCTCAGTGGTAGAGCGCTTGCCTAGCAAGCGCAAGGCCCTGGGTTCGGTCCCCAGCTCCGAAAAAAAGAAAAATGAAAAAAAAAATAATAAATTTAAACCCCTAATGGGAGGGGTGGATTACTTGGAATTGCTGGTTAGGGAAGCCTCTAGAACAATAGGACGATTTACCATTGCTGTCAGTGACATTCCAGAACTGAATGGTAAGACCCTGTTGTTAACGATGTCATATGTGTTGGTTACAGGATGAGCCAGAAGTCCTCTTTCCAGTGGCCTAGCTCTTATAGTACCAGAAAGTGCAATGAAGGTCTCTGAGGATCATAGCCCAAAGTTCTATTCAGCTATGGACTTTTCATGTTTCATGATGGAAAGGTCACCACTATAGTACTACAGTAGGTCAGCTACTGCAGTAGTGACACAAGCCATTATGAATAAAACAAAGTTTCTGACTGGGTTTAAGCAAAGCCTCCTCCAAAACAGGAAAATCCACATCTAAGATGTGCCTTAGACCAAACCTGTGACAGCCATTGGTCTGATAAAGGAATATGATGTCCCAGCTTTTATAGCAAAAGAAATACCGTCAAGGCCCACCACCAGCTATACTCTGAAAAATGGGGATAAATAAAAGACTACCCAACCTGAGTTAGATGACCATAGTCAGACTTCTATGTAACCTCCTCCAAGGCTCAGGGACCATTATGAATGGGGAGGTGGCTTAGGGGGAGGACAGGAATGATTTAAGAGCCCAAGGAAGGGAGGAGTGTCATGTGGCAATTTCCTGACATAAAACCTTTTTGAGGGAAGCCTCTTAAAACACATAGAATATTCTACAGGGAGATCAAACATTCCATCCTTCAGGAAGGTTCCTTAAGCTCAGGAAGTAAACAACTCAAAGGCTATAGGAAATCCCTGAAATTGAGCAGATGCACTAGGCTCCTCCTTCCCCAAACATATTTAAGAGACTGCTTAAGAGACATTCTCAGACAAGTTGAGCTGACTGGAAGCCCCTCCAACCTGTCCAGCTGCCCGCGGGCTGTGCAGCGTGCTCTAGATGTCCAGCTTTCATGAGCTGTCACTCATACTGGAGTGGCTTTGGTGATGCAGCAGTCTTTGTGTCTGCCTCTGTAAGCAGCCCCTTACCCATACCCTTGTAAGTAAACCAATTAAACTCATTGGTTCACCAAGTTGGACTTAGATGATATATACCCTTTGATCTGTCATCAGTTCCCTATCTGGGACAAATAGATAATTTTTCACATCTCTCTAGGGACTCTGTCACACAATACTTAGATACACAGTAATTTTGAGGTCAGGCTGGCCTACAAGAGACCCTACCTCAAGAAGAAAGGGAGAGGGAGACAGAGAGGAAAGAAGAAAAACAGCAAAGAGGATCGAGGAGATATAGTTAGTCCTCCAAAACCTGGTCTCTGAGATGTCAGCCAGTGTGAGCCCTGTCTTAGGAGCCAGGAATGGACAGACTCCCCATAAGGGCCCTAATCCCCAAATTACCTACGTGTCCCTGCTCATTCTATATCTATTATCTCTAGTAAAGAACTCTAGCCTAGAAAAATGCTAATAACGGATTTTAATGCATAAGGCACAGTATAAGGCTGGAATCAGTAAGCATCTTCATACATAAAAGGCCCAGCAGGCTGAGCAAAAGCAGCGAGAACACTGACACCCTCCCCCCCAAATCAGGCACCCTGGAGAGCCCCAGAGGAATAAAGGGTCATCCAGTCTTTGGCATGGTGCCTGGGGGCAGGAAATGACTAGCATGGTCCCAGCTACCCTCTGGGGGGCACTGACATCAACCGGGAGCTCTTTGGTCTGGGGAAAGTCAGTGCAAATACCCAGGGGTTGAGTTCTGGAGCCGTTGGGGGTGGCACGGTAACCCCGGGAATGTGAAGTCTCTGGACCATCCTCAGTGCTCAGGGACAACATGTGGCCTTTTTCTTGCTGGCAGTTAGGTACAGGTTTTTGTCATCGCTGTTGATGCCTGAAAAGGGGTGGGAAACATATGAACCAGGGATTGAAGGTATGTACGTTTGCCCCTTGCTCCCTGCCACCGTCAACCAGGAGAGCACTTACGAACAACATCCCCAATGTGCCGAGATCCCGATTTCTCCAGTTCAGCCAGGACATTGGCCTCAAAGGTTAGCGCTGCCACACGGAAGAAGAATTCCCGGACGTTCTCACCTGGCGCGAAGAGCAGAAAACTCAGGGGGACACTAGAACACTGGACCCAGCTTGGATGTCTAAGTGAGAGGAGAGGCAGGCAGGCACACGCATGGCAGAAGGCTGGAGCCCCCAACTCACCTGTGAGGGAGGACACTGCCCAATACTCAGCCTTAATCTCTTGGGCCACCTTGAGGGCATCCTTCTCCATTAGGGAATACTGAGCAGGAGTCTGTGGGAAAAATCAGTCAGATTGGGGGTGGGCCCCCTCACCAAGGTGGGAAGGTCCCCCGCTGGCACACTCACACTCAGATCCTTCTTGGACCCCACAAGGAAGAGAAGCACGTTGGAAGGGTCATTCTCCTTGAGGGCATCAGCGAGCCACTGCCTGCCACAGATGGTAGATAAGCAGTAAGGGCTGAGTGAGCCAGACAGGCCTCATTCACCAGCTTTCCCATGTCCAGTTACTCGCTTGGTCCTCCACCCCCACCCTGCGTGCCCTGCTTCTTTACTCCAAAGAATTGATCTCAGTTTCCTATGCATTGTTGGCAAGCTTCCACCGCTGAGCTACAGAGACAGTGCTTAGATACACTCTCTTTTCCTTATCATCTTTTCTTTCTTTTTTTTTTTTTTTTTTTTTTGAGCTGGGGACCGAACCCAGGGCCTTGCGCTTCCTAGGCAAGCGCTCTACCACTGAGCTAAATCCCCAACCCCTCTTTTTTTTTTTTAAAGATTTATTCATTTATTATATATAAGTACACTGTAGCTGTCTTCAGACACACCAGAAGAGGGCATCAGATCCCATTACAGATGGTTGTGAGCCACCATGTGGTTGCTGGGAATTGAACTCAGGACCTCTGGAAGAGCAGTCGGTGCTCCTAACCACTGAGCCATCTCTCCAGCCCCTGATCATCTTTTCTAAACCCTCCCTGGACTTTCCCATCCTGTTCTGGCATCTTCACATACTTGGTGTGTTCCAGGGATGCCACGTCATTCAGGTTGAAGACGATGATGATGGCTGAAAGATTAACAGAAACAGCTGCAGGTTGATAGAAAGGTTGATAAGATGGATGCCTCGTTTTGTCCCTACCCACTAGCTCTCCTTAGACGATTGGTGTGCTCTTAGACTGCCTGCATTTGCAGAGCCAAATCCCTACCTTGTGCTCCTCTGTAGTAGGTGGAAGCGATGCACTTGAACCTCTCCTGACCAGCAGTGTCCCAACTGGAAGAAAGGAGAGTAGAACCCAGATAACAGGGTCTGCAGAATGAGGTGACAAGGCTAGCTGAAA
The DNA here is from genome assembly GCF_011064425.1 of Rattus rattus. Lineage (NCBI taxonomy): Eukaryota > Metazoa > Chordata > Mammalia > Rodentia > Muridae > Rattus > Rattus rattus. The sequence goes on from NC_046162.1 coordinate 92,249,808, forward strand.
GGGGTGGAAGAGACACTCACAGTTGGAGACTGAAGGGGACACCCAAGACTTCAAATCGTTCCATCTCAAAATCCACTCCGATGGTAGCCTTGTAATTCTTATCGAAGGTGTCTTTGCAGAACCTAAGGAGACGCCAAGTAGCCTGTAGCCCGGCCCACCTTGTTGAAACTGATCCAGTCGCATCCTTGCCCAGCCAAGCTCCAGTACCCTGTTACCTATTAATAAGACAGGTCTTCCCCACAGATAGGTCCCCCACAACGATGACCTTGGATATTTTAAATCTGTTGGACAGAGGAGTGGATGGACAGAGGGAGTCTGTATCAATTAAAGTACATTACCATAGTTAGGCAGGCCTCCCTGGAAGCCAGGAAGGTCCTGCACAGATGCCCCGAGGGGCAGTGTTCAACATTAGGAACTTTCAGACTTTTTTCTCTGGTATGATGCGGGAGGTCATGTAGTGTTGGGGATGGCCCAGGGCTCTACTCGATCTGTCTCTCTGTCTCTCTCTGTGTGTCTCTCCCCCCTCTCTCAGATACACCCCGCCCCCCCCCAGACTAGAGGTTCTATGGGTTATGTGTCTTCCTCCATGCCTTCTCCATAGGCTCACAACTTCAATGGGAGGAAACCGGGAGAACAGCAGAACAGAGGCATAACCATGAAGCCTTAAAGGGGTGAATAACTTCAAAGTTTCTTGAGTACTTTTTTAGTTAGGGGATGTCCCTAACTCACCCCACGGTGCCTGTCCGGTGCTCCTGGCAGGCGCAAGTGACCCGGGGGTGGAAGTCTTTGCGCACGTGCAAAGCGGCCTCCTTCTTCAGGCACTGAGAGGGACATGGTGAGAATGGAGCTTTTGTGCCATAGCCAAGCAAGCTGGGATTGGGGGTGGGGTGGGAAGTGGACCACCCAGGAGCAGCGGGCCTTGCAGGGCGACAGGGTTGGGCCCAATCCAACTGCTCGGGTGCCACCTTCTCCCCGCCCACACTCAGTGACAACCAGAGGCCCGACGTAGTTCTGGTGCCTACCTGGGGCAGCTCCGCCAGGACGCGGTCCCTCCGCACGGGCGCCAGAATGTTCATCTTGTCTGCGGCCTTGCGGGGCTCCCCGGAAAGACTCAGGGGCCTGATCCGCCCCGGCGGCCGGGACCCGTGGGGACCCGACGATTATTCGCGGCCGCGGGGTACCGACAATCACCCGGGGCCACGGAGAGCCTGTGGGAGCCCTGGGCCTTGGAGACGCTACAACCACCGCGGGCCAAGAGGATGAGACAATCACCCCGGGTCTGGGAGAGCCGACAATTACCCTAGCCCGGGGCGTCCCGAAGACCACTCGGGGGCGGGGAGATCCCCCGGCCGCTAGTTGTGGGCGGGGAGTCGCGTCCCGGGGAGCCCGGGTCCGCGCGGACCCTACAATGACACGGGGTCGGATAGCTCCTACGATAACCCGGGGCCGTGGAGACCCGACGACAACTCGGGACTGGGATGGCCCTACCATAACAGAGCGGCCTGGGGGCGCGAGGCCGCCCCGCCACACAGGGTCACTGCGTGCAGGGTCGGCACTGCCGACGACCGCGAACCGTGAGAGGAGGGGGCGACGGCCCTGGACGCGCGGCGAGGCCTGCCGTCCCACTCCGTTCCCACTCCGCGAACGCTGTAACACTATCCCCGGAAATTCCTGGAGAAGGGCCGCCCCCTACCCCGCACCCCGTCGTTCCCGGGCTTGCAGCCGCCCTTACCGCGGCCCTAGCCAACCCTCCTCCTCTCCTCCCCGCGCGCTGCCCGGGCTCCAGATGCCCTACTCTACACCAGTACCGCCCCCACCCAGGCTGGAGCCTTTCCAGAGTGGGATCCCCTAAGTCTGTCTCCCCTACATCTCCCTATCGGAGCCGCGTCTTTCTCGAGACCCCTTACCCAACGGAACTGGTGATGGGGAACCGGTGATTGTAGCGCAGCATCTGGCAAGACCGGGAGCCGACGAGGGGAAAAGGGGGAGAGAAGGGGCCCAAGGAGAGGCGGTGCTTCCCTCCACGACTCCAGGCCTGACACATGACTCATGGAGTCTGCCCCTGCTCGCTCTTCTGCCCTGAGAGGTGAGAGGGAGAGCCTAAAGGGGGGTGTTAAGATCTGAAGGAGGTGTCCACCAAGCACCAGACGTCCCAGATCGGTTGTCTTCTTCCGTCAAGCCTCCTTCCGTGAAGGATAAAGAAGACTGTGAAACTTCGTCTTTTGGCGTGGTCACCATTATGGGTTTGTAGAACCCCATTCTAATACAGGGATACATTTTCTAGCCAAATTAGAACAGTCAAAACCAGAACAACTTTTCCTTTTTGCACACACACACACACACACACACACACACACACACACACACACACACACACACACCTAGCTCGTGCAAAGAAACCGATATATGTTTATATGTTTAGAGCTAAATTCGAAGATACAAGAACGAGTAGAACAACAGTACTAGGAAGGGAAGACTAGTTCAGGATTGAGGACTATGAAATTATTCACAAGAAAAACTAGGGTATCCAAGAGAAATCATGTGCTGTCTCAACTATTACTAGAACTACTTAAGGATTATTACTGAAGTCTAGCATGGTGGCTCACATGAGTGACACACCTGTGTCTCATGAAGCGGGAGGACTCTACAGGTTTAAAGCTAGCGTGGGCTACAGAGTGCGACTTTTTTTTTAAAATATGTATTTATTTATTATATATGAGTACACTGTAGCTGTCTTCAGACACACCAGAAGAGGGCATCAGATCTCATTATAGATGGTTGTGAGCCACCATGTGGTTGCTGGGAATTGAACTCAGGACCTCTGGAAGAGCAATTAGTGCTCTTAACCACTGAGCCATCTCTCCAGCCCCAGAGTGTGACTTTTGTCTTACAATAATAAAATAAATCCGGGCGTGATGGCCTACCCATGCACTTGGAGGCAGAGGCAGGTAGATCTTTGTGCGTTTGGATTTAACATGATTTCTTTAAAGAGCTCCAGGCAATCCAGAGTTGTGCTGTGAGGTCATGTCTCAAGAACTACTGGGGGGGTGGGTTGGGGGAGACGATGGTTAGGTTTGGAGAGACTGTTGAAGAATTAACAACGCTTGCTGCTCTTATAGAGATCGGGGGTTCTGCTCCCATCTGTAACTCCAGTTCCAGGGATTAAACTCCCTCTTTTAGCCTCCATGGGCACCAGGCATTGCATGTGGTACACAGACATACATGCAGGCAAAACACTCATACACATAAAATAAGATTGCTTTCAACATTAGGAGCTATAGGATGACTCAGCAGTTTATAGTGCATATACATTCTGACAGGATCTGAGTTCATTTCCCAGCATGCACATCTAGTGGTTCAGGACCACCAGTAACTCCAGCTCTAGGATATCAGAAACCTGGCTTCTGTGGTTACCTACATGCACGAGCACACACATGCACACACACGCACACATTTAAAAAAATAAAATCTTTTTGTTGTTGTTGACATGATTTCTCTCTGTATACCCCTGGCTGTCCTGGAGCCAGGCTGGCCTCAAACTCACAGAGATCTGACCGCCCCTGCCTCCCAAATGCTAGGACAAAAGGTGTGCTTCACCACTGCCTAGCCCCCAAAAAAGTTTTCTTTAAAATTTATTTGGGGGTGGTGGTAGTGGTGGTGGTAGTTAGGGATTTAGCTCAGTGGTAGAGCACTTCCCTAGCAATCTCGAGGCCCTGAGTTCAGTCCTTAGCATCGGAAAAAAAAAAGAAAAAATTTAAAATTTATTTGGAAAACTCTTTGTGTGTATGTATGTCTGTGTGTGTGTGTCTGTGTATGTCTCTTTCTGTGCGCCTGTGCACCTCTGTGTGTGTGTGTGTGTGTGTGTGTGTGTGTGTGTGTGTGTGTGTGTGTGTGTAGCTCTTTTGTGGCTCTTCTGGATTTCTATCTCATCTCACACTCGATTTTTTTTTTTTTTTTTTTTTTTTTTTCCACCAAATCACTGTAGTAATAATTACATCTGATTCAGCTCTGCAACCTCAATTTTCCACAGGCATCACATGGAGATGTTAGAGAAATCCAGCTTTGCTTCTCTACGGGGGAAGCTGCATCTGTTTGTGGCAGCCTCACCATGTAATGCTGGCTGGTCTGGAAATTACTGCATCGCACAGGCTGGCCTTGACTTTGTGTCAATCTTCCTGTTTCCTGGGATTAGAGGTGTGGCCTACAAAGGGGACAGAACCTCACTACATATACCTAACTTTAATTTGCCATGTAGATCATCAGTCTGACCTTGAATTCACAGAGATCTGCCGATGTTAAGTTAGATTAAAGATGTGTGTCACCACACCAGGCTACAAATTGTATTTAAATTGTTTTTGATTTTTAAATTTTATTTATTTTATGTATATGAGAGCACTGTAGCTGTCATCAGACACACCAGAAGAGGGTATTGGATCCTGTTACAGATCCAATACCCTCTGTGAGTCACCATGTGGTTGCTGGGATTTGAACTCAGGTCCTCTGGAAGAACAGTCAGTGCTCTTAACCACTGAGCCATCTCTCCAGCCCTTGTTTTGTTTTTTAAAACAGGGTTTCTCTATGTAGCTCTGGCTATCCTGGAACTTGCTATGTAGACCAGCCTGGGCTTGAAATGCTGGGAATAAAGGTGTGTACAGTTCACATTTGACTTAAAAATCCCTTGTTTGTGTGCAGGTATGTGCACATAACTAGAGGTGTCCATAGAGGTATGGCTGCTGGGAATCCAACACAGGTCCTCTGAAAGAGAAGTACATGACCTTAAGTGCTGAGCGTCTGTCCAACCCCTGAAATTGTATTCTTCCCAGTTGGTAGTGTTATTGGCTTCTGACACCACAAACCTCTTCCCTAAGGCTGGAAATTGCTCAAGAAGTGAAGTGGTAAGGACCATAAGCAACCATCAGATGCTATAACCACCCACTGTTTTCGACCTAGGGATATTGTTATCTTTTAAAAACTACCATTCGGGCCATGTGGTGTTGGCACAGGCCTTTAATCCAAGCACTCAGGAGGCAGAGGTAGGTGGGTCCTTGGTGAGGATCAGCCTACTCTACAAAGTAAGTTCCAGGACAGCCAGAACTGTTACAAAGAGAAACCCTGTCTCAAAAAGAACAGCGGGGTTGGGGATTTAGCTCAGTGGTAGAGCACTTGCCTAGAGAGCGCAAGGCCCTGGGTTCGGTCCCCAGCTCCGAAAAAAAGGAAAAAAAAAAAAAGAACAGCAATTCAAAACAAAACAAAACAAAACCAGAAAACAAAACCTACAATTCTCCAGAAAAATCCTGTGTCAGTAAACCAAATTAAACCAAACCAAAAAAAACTACAACTCCCAAGAAGCATTACGGCCTTTCGAAGGGAAAGGTGGCGCATGCTTCCTCTCCCACTCTAGGAAATTAAATGGAACTGCAATTCCCAGGAAGCCCCATACTGCTGATCATCCAATCAGCGGTATGTATAAGCTATCGCGAGACTTTTAAAAGACTTCATTCTATAAGCTCATGGGAATGAGGCTGGGCAACCCTTTTCGCCAAGATGGCGCCGAAAGCGAAGAAGGAAGGTATGTTGCGGTATGGGAATGTGTCAGCTCGGCCTGGGATACCCGCAGAGCGGACTCACGGGGAAGATTACTGCTCGGCTAAGTCACGGGGTGTTTGTTCTGTAGTTACTGTCACGATTTAGGCCCCACTGCAGTGTGTGAGGATCGCGTGGCCCAAGCCGCATGGGCTGGTCCCGTGAAGGGTATTGCAAATCAACGCGGCCGGCATCGCCCGCCACCGATAGCCAAGCTTTTGACTTTCGGGAGCTACTTAACATCCACGGAGTGGCGCACCGTGTCTCCAAAACTATAAGGGATTTTTTTTTCTATTATTTTTTCGGAGCTGGGGATCGAACCCAGGGCCTTGCGCTTGCTAGACAAGCGCTCTACCACTGAGCCAAATCCCCAACCCCAACTATAAGGGATTAAGAGTAGTCCTTATTTGCCCTTTTCCGCGTTAAATGGGGTTATACGCACCAACGTGATGTTACAACGGGTTAATTATCTTTGCCTGTGGTATCGTGCATATGATGGAAAAAATTTGAAGTCTCCTGAGACCTGTGATGTCTTCAAAGGAACCACTGATGCACGTTTGACAATGCCGCCGGAAGGGATCACTTTATGAATGCCACACGCTATAATTTTTAATGTCCTCTCCCAGCTCCTGCCCCTCCCAAAGCCGAAGCCAAAGCGAAGGCCTTGAAAGCTAAGAAGGCAGTGCTGAAAGGTGTCCACAGTCACAAAAAGAAGAAGATCCGAACGTCACCCACTTTCCGGCGGCCCAAGACCCTGCGGCTCCGGAGGCAGCCAAAATATCCTCGAAAGAGTGCACCCAGGAGAAACAAGTCAGTAAGGACCCTGTACCCACCCAATGGCTTCCCTTATAAAACGCATAATTAATTGTTCTGGTGTAGGTGTGAAGTCTTTTTTTAAGTTAATTACATGTAATCAATATTTGAAAGTTGACTATGAAGAGATCTTGGTTCCAAGTGTAATAGCACTTGTTGGAACACATTGGGAGTGTTGATTGACTGGTGTGGGATGATTAAGTTGTCCCATTGGGGAGTCATGTCCTGGGAATGGTGTGGAATCTTGGGGGAAAAAGATTTATTTATTTTATGTATGTGAGTACTGTAGTTCTCTTCAGACACACCAGAAGAGGGCATCTGATCCCATTACAGAGGGTTGTGAGCCACCATGTGGTTTCTGGAATTGAACTCAGGACCTCTGGTAGCCAGTGCTCTTAACCACTGAGCCATCTCTCCAGCCCTGAAACACTTTAATTGACCAAATTCTAACACCACTCAGGAAGTTTGGTAGAATGTGCCTGCTGAAAAAGTGTTGTGCATATGGGGAAAGTACTTGCCAGACACTTCATTTCCTATTTGTACCTAGAATCTCGAGTCATTAGTTAGCTTCAAAATGGAAAGCAGTTGCATAAGTAAAGCTGGGCTTTTCAGGATGTCAAGGAAAAGTTGTCTCCCGACTGCTCAAAGCCAATTTTAGAGTTGCTGTTGGATCTTTTTGTGGCTTTGGACGGATGCCTTTCAGCACAGCCTCAAGCTTTACATCAATCGTATTTGGTGGTTATCCTGTAATGCTGGGATATCAAGGCTAGAGGATCTGAACTCCAAGGTCATGGGACCCTGTCTCAGTCCAGAAGGGTGGGTGTAAGAAAGTGGCTCTTGGATTTCAGGCCAGCTCGTGTTCCATCTTGAGACCCTGTCTCGAGGAATAGTTGCCAAGTGTAGCCAACCTCTAGCAAGTGAGCATAGTTTTCTCTTTTTATTTGATCTGGTCTCAGTAAATAGGAAATGCGGAACTCCGATGGATAAATGCATAAGTTAAACTTGATTCTTTAGTCAAGAGCTTATACAGGATTTGTCTGTAAATGGGAAGTTGAGCCCCTTGGTGTTCAGGTGCATATGATGACATTATTTAGCGACCAAAGTCTGATGCAGATGATTGCAGTCTATTGTCTGATGCACCTATTCTAGTCTTGCTCTAAAGTAAAGTGTGCGTTAGGGCAGCTAACTCCATTTCCTCTCATCTCCCCTAGGCTTGACCACTATGCTATCATCAAATTCCCACTGACCACCGAGTCGGCTATGAAGAAAATAGAGGACAACAACACGCTTGTGTTCATTGTGGATGTTAAGGCCAACAAGCACCAGATCAAACAGGCCGTGAAGAAACTCTATGACATAGATGTGGCCAAAGTCAATACTCTGATACGGTGAGTGGGGTCAGGCAGCAAGCTTGTGTGGGGTTACTTAAACACACCATGGCTTCATGGTGACTCCTAGCCCCTCTGCAGATGATGGAAAACTCAATGTTTGGAAAAGAATGACACCAACAAAGGAACCACTGATGCTCCAGAGGATTGGGGTGGGGGGAATGAGGGAAGGGGTGGGGTTGTGATGACCCAATGCTGAGGCTTCCTTCTCCACACAGGCCTGACGGAGAGAAGAAGGCATATGTTCGCTTGGCTCCTGATTATGATGCTCTAGATGTTGCCAACAAGGTAAGCACAGTCACTTCTGTTTAGATACTGCATCTCCATCAAAATCTGCCTTACTATCTCTAACAAACCCCACCCTCCTGTTCTGTCATCCCAGCTCACTTTACCTTAAGGAGTTCAGCTCCAGTAATTTAGCTCCCTTTTTTGTTTTTCAGATTGGGATCATCTAAAGTGAGTCCAGATGGTTAATTCTAAATATATACTTTTTTTTTCCACTATAAATAATGCTGCTTGTCATTTGTTGCTTTCTGATTGGGGTGGGGACAAGGCCATACTGTGGTAACAGGCTGGGTACTGGGATCAAACCCAGGGCTTTCCCAGCTCTGAGCAATGAAGACTTCATGTGTTTAACCCAATGGGGCACACCATGATGCATCCTGCATGCTAGATTAACTCAGTACCAGGGGCCAAGTACCAGGGGCCATTTATTAGACAGGTGTTAGTTGTCCTGGAACATGGCTCCATCACAGGCTCAGAAGACAAGCTTTACAAGAGTTCCTTCCCTGGCAGAGACTGTTGTGAAACCAATACCAGAGTTTGGAAGAGCCGAGGGGTTATTTTAGAGCTGTCAGCGTCCATTGCGGGGTGGTATGGGTTCGCTGGCTTTTGGACAGCATCTTGTCCTCACCCATTTACCATGCCCAACCGGTTGGTCTGCTTCAACCCTTGCCCAAGAACAGAGGACTTCAGAGAGCTTTCATTAGTGTTTTCAATAGTGTGGGTGTAAGCTTAAGGTGGAAAGGCTGGCCCCAGAATACACCCAGGCTTGGGGCAGAGTCCTAGTTTATGTTACAAAGCTGTTGGCTGTGCTTGCTGTCCCTGTCACACATCCTGGGATCTCCTTTCTCACTCAGTCAAGAATTTGTCTTTTTGTTGGCGGCTGGGAGCACGTTCAGGGCAAAAATCAGAGCGGAGGAGGCGAGAAAAGTAGATGAGTATCATCACGTCCAGCATAAGCAGAATAGACAACAAGAATGTCCCCAGGGTCCTCTGGCCAGCATACTGTAGGAAGAACTTGGTGAGGTAGGCCTGAGGTGCCAGTCTGAAGAGAAAGTACATGACCAAGTTGACATACTTGTTGACCTTGTAGAGGAGGATATCCTGGGCGTTGTTTATCTTCATCATCATCCTTAAGGTGAGGAAGATGTTGCTGACCTCCACCAGTAGTGTTAAGACGCCACCTCCAACAAATCTTTTCCAAAAGATACCAGAGAAGAAGGCGCCCATAGCCTGGGAGGGAGGGGGGAGACAAGTAACAGAACAAGGGCGCTTGAAAACAGGTGCTATGCCAGCCTTGGGCATACCAGACAGGACAGAAGCAGAGGAGCATCAACTTTTAAGATTTCTTTATGTTTACTAGGATTAGACTCCACTAGGGTCTGTTTACCTAGATAGTAGGTAAGCCCAGGCACTCTGCTGAGACTCTTAGGCAACTTACAAGTTAAGACTTTTTTGGGTTAAGATGGCCTCCCTCCCTCTTTGGCTCAAAGAGTTATGAAGATTTTGCCTGTATCATTTCACCGGGTTCTCCCTTACCATGACATGATGAACAAGGTATTCCCAAGAAGCTCGAGTTTGCCTGCTAACCACGATGTCCACTGTGTCATGTATAAAGTATCCTAGTGGAGGGGTAGGGAAAGAGGAAAAGACTTAACACTTTAAACTAATTTCCATCCTAATCTTATCCTTCTTGGGCACAACCTACCTGCAGAGAAGCAAACAAGCAAATAGCCACAAACTGACCAGGCTGTTTCAATCTCCACCAGCATTTCAGGGGTTTGCCATATGCTGGAATAGAAAAAGGGATGTTCTCGCGGTTGCAGCCTCCCCGAGGACCCTCACCTCCCCCAACAGTCTTGCCAGTCCCAGGGTGCTGTGGGCGCCTACTATTGGCTGGTTGGAGAGTAAGGAGGGACTTGGCCAAAGCCCAGGTACCTTGGGTTTCCCACAGCCGTTCTTGGTTGGGTAGTTTTCCAAACAGGGAATCAGGTGAGATCCTTGGCGTCTGTTCACCCGAGAGTGGTGGGAATAGCAACAGGGAGCCCAGTCCGAGCACCCCGCGAAAGACCCCACGGCCATCTCGTTACCCCGGGTTGTTCACTCACCACAGCAGAGCCCAGATCCCAGATACAATGGAGTGTGTGAAGGAGACGAGTAGGTTGTGCCAACGCCAGGTGCGCAGGGGGTCGGTTTGCACGTGTGCCGGCAGGGGCAGGCGACAGAGCACGCGCCGGAGTGCCCGGAAGGTCAGCGTGGCGCCCAGGAGCAGCGGCCAGGCGGGGTGCAACAGTAGGGGCATGCTGACCCTCCCTGCCGTCTGTCTGTCCGCCTTTTAAGCCGTCTCCCTCGGCAGTTCTGGGAACACCGTCCAGTCTCTGGCCAGCGCGCCACGATCGTTTCTGCCGCGGGCCGCCAGCCCCACAGTTTCACGGAGCCCTCAAGGCCCCTTCGCTCCTCCCCGCGCTCCCGGAGAGGCCTCTGCCCGCCCCTGCCGCCCGCGCCCCCGCCCCGCCCCGCCGCCTGCCCCCGCCCCTCGGGCGCCTCTGCCGCGAGGAGGGCGCGAGCCCCGTGTCCCCCAGGGCCCCGCCCGGAACCCGCCGACTTTGAGCGCGAAGGGGCTGTCCCCGCCATCGCTTCCGAGGCACCCCTCTCTGGCGCCTCCCGACATCCGAAGGCATCCTCGGCTGCCCTCATGCGTACGGCCCCACTAGCCTCTTCCCGACCTTCGCCGCCTCCACCGGCTTTCACATCCTGGGCGGGTACTGCGAGAAAGCTCCTCTCCCAACTCTTTTCAGGGCAGAGATGGGCGGGGCCATCACACAGCCCGGGCTGCTAAACCCTGATCCTGGGGGCTCAGGAACGCGGCCTCAGACTAGGGCTCCGCCCAGACTCAATTCTTCTCTTGGACTGGATCGACGTGTTTACCTGCCTCTCCGGCGCCCCGCACGAGTGGTGCTTAGGAACTGTTGAGTCACCTACCATCACCCGACTCCTACCCATCATTCTTGGGCTCCTGGAGCATAGCGGTTGTCACAGTCCTCCCTGAGACAGTCCCAACCCTCTTCTGGCTCCTTGGAGGCTGGGGCGGGGAAGGCTGCGGATTTGCCCAGACAGCTGGGGTGACCCTCTCTCCAGGGCAGCGTCCTGGAGTAGTTGCGGCTTCTGGCCAGTAGGTGTCAGTCTGTCCTCACTGTGATGAGGCGTCCTAGCCCGCCTCCACTCAAGAGCGCAATCAGCAGACCCGGAGGAAAAGGAGCAGCCCAGAGGCGGTGCCGGAGTGAAGGGGTGTGTGCTTTTGGGAGGTGGAAGTGGACGACACGGGGGAAAAAGTGGGGACTAGGAGAACGGTGTATCAAGGCGGGGTGGGAGAGCCAGAAACCCAGGAACCTAAGCCTGGTGTTTGCTGTCTTCCCTGATGGTTCCAGGGTTACACATTAACTCCCATGGGTCTCCAGGGTCACTCAAGGCCCATTCGGTTACTAAGAGATAGCACGATGTAATGTCTTGTGAGCATTTTACCCCCTGCACTCCTTTGCTAACTGGGAAACCAGCCGACTCCAGCCTGAGCCAGTGACCACAGGTTCCCTCCGGTCATTCCACGTAGGCTAGTTTGGGGCGGGGCGGAGACAAAAAATAAACACCCCTTCTCTGCTCGCTTACCTCGCCCATTCAAAAATAGGAACGTTAACACTTAGCTAAGGACCACCTCTTGAATACTGAAGTGTTCTCGCTTAGAGCAGGCATCATGAGGAAGTCAGGATTTAATTCATCCTGGTCGAACCCGTAGCAGTGATACTAACCAGCCCATTATTTCTGGACAGAGGCATAGAACCCTCTCTGATTTTACCCCACCATGACGCTAGAGGTTTTTAGTAGAGGACTGAGTCCCCTTACAGCAGCGTTTTGTGCGGTGTTCTGAGAAGCAGAGAGCACGGTGCTCAGGAGTTGTTATAACCAGGAGACCACGTCACGTACTCTTCAGGTGAATCAGTTTGTCCAACTGGGGTTTTCCCCGTCCCTCCCTCGGCAAACACCAAACAGCCCCGCTCCCCGCCCCACACAGAGCGGGCTCTGGGTTGTTTTGGTGGTTTATCCTTTACGTGTCCATCAAGGAATTCCTTTATCTTTCTGAAGTAGTGCCACTCCTCCTGGACAGCGGGGACCGGATCGATCTTCGCTTTATACTCTCATTAGAACTTTGGAGGGACAATCTTGTTTTTGCCGGGCAACTTAAGTTGGCGCCTCATCGCTCCAGTCTACCTCTGCCCAAGTCACGCGTGTGCAAGGTGACTGGTATGGTGTTTAGCTCTTTGGGACTCGTCAAGAAACCCAAAATGACTATTCTCTGATTTCTCGTTTGAGAAACACGACTTAACCTCCAGGTTGAGTTTATTTACACTCAGAGAGAGGCACAGAGCTCAACAGACGCCCCCGATCCACCCGCTCCGCCCTGCAAAAGTTTTACTGCTAGTAGGAGGAGCTCCCGGATGGGAGGGTCCGCGCACGCGCCACTCGAGGAGTCCAGAAGCGTAACTGAGAAATGAGATGGAGAAGTACGAGCGGATCCGAGTGGTGGGAAGAGGTGCCTTCGGGTGAGCCAGGGCGCTGGGGAGGAAATGCTAAGGGAGAAAGAAAATAAGCCCCAATTCTGACCAAGAAATCGTGGCCCGGCTGGCTCCGCCCCGAAGCGAGAGCACCACTATGGGATGCCCCGCCCAGGCATCCGGTCCTTAGGTCTAGGCGGGAGGACCCCCGCCCACAGCCA